>NC_137811.1:38085449-38475449 GCF_963921795.1 Nannobrachium achirus | reverse complement strand
ATTTCTAGCCAAAATGTTTCAAAACGTAGATATTTGAGTCACAACGCGTTGCGTTGTGAGCTTGTAGGTCTGCTATTTAGGTGTGTGCGCGACACCGTCGGGCTGCCAAGTATAAATCAGGCTTCAGCCTCTCTTTGCAGAGGGAACAGCAGCAGCAGAAGAGCGTTCTGCCTGCTACAGTAACAAGTTGTGAAACAGTGTCAAATACTTTGTTATAATCGCTGGCTGCACACCCAGTATCGTTGTAGTTCATACGTGTGTGTAGTTAAAGCGTGGAAGCTTCTGCTTTGTTTAAATCAATTCTGTTGCAGACTCGACAAGAACAAACGGGTGTGGAATGTGGATCATAATATCACGCAGCGTGCTCCACTGCTCCAGTCCAGTGACACAACAACGGATCACATCAGCGAACATTGGACAGGGATGTTATAAAGCTAAACGTGGTACTAATCCTGCATGTTTAACCAGTGGACTCACGAGTGCTGTCTGTCTGTCTCTGCATTCCGTCGGTGCTCCGCTGAGCTAGGGGTGGGCGATATGGCGATAATTATCGTCTCGACGATACAGCTTTGCCACGATATGCCATTTCAGAATATCGTTTCTCTCGTGATACAAACAGTCAGACAGAAAAGGCTCTGGATACAGCGAGTGCATGTTCTATGAGTCGCAGCTCTATTGCTTAATTTATACTTCTATAGTACATTGGTGTAATTCACCAAAAAGAACAGATCTACAAGCTAACAACGTGTCGCGGCTCAACGTGTCATATAGTTTGAGGATCTGTCCCTTTGCTTTCACGGCCCCGCCCGGGCAGCGGGCTGACAGGCTACGAGTGTCTACACCAACACTCTACAGTGACTGGCCCGAGCACAGAGCGAGCACGGCACACTGGTCCATTTAGTTTCACTTTCACGGGAGTCCGGGACTTTTTGAAGCAGTGATGCAGCTTGCCCTGCATTCTTTGAAGCATATTTTTAATAATGGATGGATTAAACTAACAGGACGCAAACTACTTTATCCGTCCTGCTATCGCTATCAGCCATCTCACTGCGTTATGTGTGCTGGAGTCTCCACTCAACAGCTGTGTGTTCTGGCAGTATTGATGAGGTGATTTAGATCACCTTGTCAATCCATGCTTCTGTTTTTATTAACTACAAACAAGTAGCTATTTGCCGCTATTTGTAAAGTGCTTTGTGTTATGCTTTCACCGTTGATATGCGTGTGTCTCGCGGTGAAATCGTCGCGTCTATTTCGCGTCTATTTCATAATTGGCTTAGTTATAAAACCATGCCATTATTGTTAGTAGAAAAGCTAAAAGCTAGATAACCGTATTGTAAAATACAGAGTAATTCTGTAAAAAGAAAGCTTGTATGATAACAAACTTTCTGACTTTGGTTGGTCGTAGGGTAATTTGTTTTCCCCCAAGTTTCAATGGTAAGGCATGGGTTGTTGTCAACCTGTGGGTCGAGACCCCCAGAGAGGTCCCGAAATGATTTAGCCAAATTGTTTTGAAAATAGCCGATCTACAAGCTCACAACACTCAAAAAAACATTTTAAGGGAACCCATAAAACATTTCTGGGACCCATATGAATGACCTGAACCATCATCACACCAACTAGTGAATATTTTGAGGTAATTTTTTTTTATTGTTTATCAAACATCAAAGTATGTTATCATTAAAAAAAAACATAGATTAGGCTATCTATCTTTCTATCTGCAGCATAAAAATTAATGGATTATCAATAGAATATCTGTGTGGGTCTAATAATCATAATAAACCTAAAAACTCGCATGAAACAATATCGTGATAATATCGTGTATCGTGATACAGCATGAAGAGTATCGTGATAATGTTTTTTTCCAGTATCGCCCACCCCTACACTGAGCAGCTCAGTGCTGCTGTAAAAGACGCATGTCTGTAGAGTCGCTACAAGTGCATTTTGGGGGGAGGGCTGATGGGGCATTCAATGCGCCTCGGAAACACAGGATAGAATGAAATACTATTATGCAAAAACCGATCCAACCGTGGAATGTACCGATCCAGACACTCACGATACAATACATCACGATTCCAGCCGTCAATTGTACCGATCCACCCTGAATGAACCGATTCACTCGTATCGCGCACGTTTGTATCGCGATTACGATCCGTACCGGTATATCTTCGCATCCCTAGCGCCGATCAATCGGAGCACCTCTAGAAATCACACATGCATTCCCACTGGGCCAGAGGAAGAAATGCCACTTTTCTTTTTTAATCAGCCTCATGGTGGTGCTATAACAGGCCGATTTGTGATTTTACCTATAACTCCACAGATCAGTTTCAAACTTTGTAAGCGCACTCCCTAGAGGCCAAGGAAAACCCCTTTCCCTGCATTTTTCAAATCAGCCTTTAATAGCGCGACCATGAGGCAGTTTTTTTACAAACACATTTTTTGACAGTACTCCTACAGATGTTGTCCAAAAAAATCACGCACATCAGTAGACAGTATCTCTACAGTCATGTCATCGACACAGATCTGTCTGATTTTCCATATTCCATCCACCAATGCACACCCACAACCAACATACCACACCTGGTGGAGACCTGAGCTCGGAAGAGCACTGCTTCTTGTTTACAAATGTATTTTTCAATCTGCAAACAATTTTCATTTGTGACCATAATACTGTCATGATACCGACCACATAATGGGGTGTGTGTGTGTGTGTGATGTGTACTACAGGTATGTATGCATACTTTACCTTCACGCGTACTGCCCCAATGGCGGTGCCCCACCGCAATAGTCTCCACATTTTGAAATCTGTAACAACAAAATTTCCTTTAGAGTCAGTCACCTTATTACTAGCAAAGTGGCCCCAACATGATGAAAAATCAATAAAACCAAATGGACCTTATGGGTCTATTTGGTTTCATTTTAAGTCCTCAAAAGTTAAAAGGATATTTCACTTCAAAGAAAAAAAAGAAAAAAAAACATTGGTCATTGTATTGTCTAATCAGGCTTATAGGAACACTCGTACAGTTTGAGTTGCTTGATTCAGTATCTAGCCTAGGGGAATCATTGTTTCCGATAAAACCCGGTGTAGTTTGGCTTATTGTTAAAGGTTAATTTGGTATATCGATCTTTTAGTCCAACTCACAGCGACTGGCAAGACTACACTTCGAGCACCTGTGTGAAGTGAGCAGTGCAAACACGACGGCAGATGTCCTTGTATGTGGTTAATGAGGAGGAGGAGTATGACAAACTATATGACATAATTGTCAATATATGTATGTCGCCGATTATAAAAGTCAGAAAATGCAAAAATAAGATTGATTTCATTTTTACTTTGTTTTTCGTTTTTTTTTTTATATTAACATAGTTTCAATACATTAGAGGGTTTTCATTCCACAAACTATCTTTAAGGTCGGTAAATGTTAACATTAGTGTAGTAAAGTTGCCTTACTTTGGCAGAGATTACAGACAGTTTAGCCCCTTTTCGACTGCAGCTTTAGCACCACACCACACCACACCACATAAAAATATCTACATTTTCCATTACACAAAAGTACCCCTATCGGTAAGAAACAAATTGACCCTTTTAACTGTAATTGCGACCGT
Source organism: Nannobrachium achirus (assembly GCF_963921795.1). NCBI lineage: Eukaryota > Metazoa > Chordata > Actinopteri > Myctophiformes > Myctophidae > Nannobrachium > Nannobrachium achirus. The sequence goes on along the minus strand of NC_137811.1, from coordinate 38,471,849 downwards.
AAGTCGCAGTTTAGTATCAAAACCTCCACCGGCCGTCCGTCGGTCGGTCGGTCGGTCGGTCGGTCGGTCACACGTCACACGTCACACCTTTGCCCTGCTCATATCTCCGCATCAGTATGACATCACACCACATGTGTACACAAACCTTTGTGTACGTTGCTGTGGCAACAGTCTGTTGTTGCTGGTCTGTTAGTGTACGTTAGCAACCACCTTAGCAACCATGGTTTTACCCTAGCAACCAACCGTTTACCCTAGCAACCAACTGTTTACCATAGCAACCATGTTTTTTTACCCTAGCAACCAACTGTTTACCATAGCAACCATTTTTTTACCCTAGCAACCAACTGTTTACCATAGCAACCATGTTTTTTTTTACCTTAGCAACCAACTGATTACCATAGCAACCATGTTTTTTTTACCATGTTATCTCCATATATGAAGATAACCGACGAATCTCACTAAGTCTAACCTCACAAGCCCCATATTTGGACACGAACAACATATAACTCCATATAGAGACATAGCTGCTGACATCAGTATGACATCACACTGCTGACATCAGTATGACATCACACCGTACACAAATGACCCTTATATAAGACCGGCATTATCTACCGACAGATTGTGGAGATAAGCGACCAACGGTCGCTTATCTCCCGATTAGGGAGTCTTACTGGTTATAATACAATATAAATTAGTATTACATCTATCCTAAATTATAATACACTATAATGGATTATAACTGTGATTATAATACACTATTAAGTATTCATGTATTACTATGATAATTATAATACAACTATAATAGATTATAATAGTGGTTATAACACAATAGAATCTATTATCATGTATTACAACTATATCCTGGTGGTCTAAATGAAAAGTCAGTGAGTGATCTGTCATTATGAAGTGTTTGGCCCTGTTTGGCCTAGCTCAGACCTACTCCAGAGTGGATACTTTTTAGTACCACGTTTAGTACCACCTTCACACCACTCTACCCAGGTGTAGTGGAAAACCTGGCACAAGTGGGCGGTGTGGTGTGGAGTGGTGTGGTGCTGGGCCTGTGGAAAATGGGCTTTTCTGGAGGCGGAGAAACTCTTTAGATTTGCATAGCCTACGGAATCCTGTTGTAGATTTCTCTAAATGTAATGTAAAACTGTTAAATAGGTGCAGTAATGTGTCTGTCAACTTTACCTCAGTAAGTTAAGAATACAGTACTTGGCTGTTGGCACAAAAAGACTGACTCAACAACAGCTGTCTATCGGGACAGTGGCTCCATGCGTGCTCCGACGTCACCAGTCCATACATGGAAGACTCTTCACAACTGAATTGTATCTTTAGACACTGTTTAGTGGACACCCTTTCAGCTATTCTTGTCACACTGTCTGTGTATAAATGGGAGACTGCCCAGGGAATGGGAGCACACTAGCACGCGTGTCGCTCAGAGCTCTTGATTGTGTTGTTAACTAGAAAAGAAAATTTCGAAATTGTAAGTGTGCCTGCAGCTCGTTATTTGTGTGCAACCTGTGGGACCACCCACTGAGTTTGAGACCTGTAATGTGTTGGGAAGTGGAGTTATGGCTGTTTAAAGCCCAGCCAATTGGAAGACAGGGGGGCGGGGCTTAACAATTACAGCTCATTCCTATTGGCCATCTAAGTACACACAGCAAGTTTCGAGACGGTACCATGCTGCAAACTGGAGATATAGCCGTTTAAAGCTCAGCCAATAGGAAGATAGGGGCGGGGCTTAAGAGGGGGCGGGGCTTAAGTAATACGTCCCTATTGGCCGTTTAAGTCCAGACACCAAGTTTCAAGACTGTACCATGCTGTGAACTGGAGTATTGGCTGTTTAAAGCCCAGCCAATAGGAATACAGAGGGGGCGGGGCTTAATTACAGCTCATCCCTATTGGCTGGACAAAGACCAAAGTTGTGTGAGCATTTTAAATTTTAAATGACGTTGCTAGGCAAAAGTATGGCAGAGTTATGTGGCGCCAAAGTTTCTGTTTTTTTTCCCCCATGAGTCCCCCATTCAAAGTCAATGGGGGTTTTTGCGCGTAGTTTTTTGCGAATTACGTTGCCATGGTAACGTGGATCGGAAAGAAAAGTAATAGCACACCATTTCCGGCAGTGGTGTAAATCGTGCGGCAGTTATTACGTGCCGAAATTTGTGGCGAAACACTTAATTACGTACTTAAGTATGGCGGATTACAATAAGTGTTTTGCCATTGCGTTGCATGGCAGGCACACTTAATAAATATGTTGTATACATCGTCACTCTACCCTCTGGAAATTCAATTTATTATATTATATACAATAGTATGATGTTTGAAGAATTCTATTACAATCCATTGTTCCTCAAGTTTCACTCAAGTTCATGCTCTGAGCACCGCCCTTAAATACAAGCGTGCATTTGTTAACAAACACTATCCTTCAAAATGGCTAGTAGCTTGGTTAACGGATTGAATGGAGGAGCCCATGACAGTATCTTGGAGGGATTCATATTGCATTTTATTATCGATGGCAGTGAATACGAGTGGCTCTCGGACGAATCCGATGATGACGACGATGGCATAGTTTTTAGTAGTGTGTGTCCTGACAACAAGGATGAGGAGACTGGTGAACAGCTGCTCCTGGAGGCATTCATGTGGGCATCGCACCGCTGTTACAGTTACCCGAAGTTGAGAATATTGCCGTGGATACCGATCGGCCAGCAGAGTTGCAAAAGATCAGAAACTTTCATTGCAAATGCAATGAGAATCGTAAAGAGAATTCAGAACGACAGGCTGTGTCTTGCAGTCAAAGATTGGACCCTGACACGATCTGTGACGAATGGACGAATACGAATGGAAACAGCAGCCTTGACGAAGGAGCAGAGAGACATGTTTCTCTTGGGAGTTATAAGGACGTGTGTGAATATCTCCGAAAATACTCAAAGAACAAAGAAAGTGAATGCTAAGCGAAAGAGAAACAGAACGACATTCATGGTGAACACTTTTGACGTCTGTGCCACATTGCTCTTCGTCTATGGGTGAGTTACATACGTTTACATTGCCAAAGCAAATGCTATTGATACCTATGTCTTGTTAAATATTGTAGTGGCTCAGCGGCGTGGCGCTATTATGTTATGTTTGTCTGTGTGTGAACACTGAGCCCGCAGCCCACGTCTAAAATACACTTATATTTTTAATACGGGCGACACGGCAGCTGTGTTTTAGACAACGCTAGCGTCACATCAAACATCCACTGCAGAAAGGATCAGAAACAGATCCCGTGCGTGTATGTATGTGTATGTGGAAATTAGCGGATATAAGCCCTGTGCAGTAAATAGAAACCAGGCTTTCCACAGGTACAGTAGGTATGGTATACAGTGGTGGAAAAAGTAAAAGTATCAATTCTGCAATGTAGAAATACTCTGTTCAAACTGTGTTAACTACCTATTAGTCCAGTAATTTTAGGCCAAAATTAGGCTAAACCTAAAACAAATTGCAATAGTAGCAAACTCTGTATCCTCATTATGTCCTTAGTGAGGGAAAAGAAGTCCCAAGGAATCCCATCGGGGCAAAGTTTTGAAAACGACCTACCTACCTTCCCTTACTATACACTACACTATAAAGGAAAAATGACTTCCAAAAAAAATCTGCTTTAAGTGGGATGTGAGGGGTCAAACTAGGGGTTTTTAATTATTCTGAATCCATTGCAAGCATTTGTTTTGCATGAAAAACATTCCTTGGGCTAAAAACGGACCCCAAAAGACTGTGAAAATTGATGACTCATCACTAAACCATCATTTTGAGGGGCCATTTCTTGCCCAAGGAATGTTTTTCATGCAAAGCAAATGCTTGCAATGGATTCAGAATAATTAAAAACCCATAGTTTGACCCCTCACATCCCACTAAAAGCAGAATTTTTTGGGAGTCATTTTTCCTTTATAGTGTAGTGTATAGTAAGTGAAGGTAGGTAGGTCGTTTTCAAAACATTGCCCCGATGGGATTCCTTGGGACTTTTTTTCCCTCACTAAGGACATAATGAGGATACAGAATCAGTTGAGTTTGCTACTATTGCAATTTGTTTTAGGTTTTTTCATATAATGACTGGACTATATTGTCATAATGCCAAAGTGGGGTTTGGCAGATCTGTTCTTTTTAACCACAGGATTCATTTGCCCTGAAACATAACAGCCGTGCTATAAGGAATCCTATACTGTACTATCAGACAGTAAGCTTGCAAATCAGTTATTTTTTCCCCTTAACGGCACGGCAGAAAAGCGTGAATGGAAATTTGTATGTCGCCCTATCAGTACGGTAGGAGACCCCGTTAGTACATTTGTCCCTGTTAGTCGCCTTATCGCTACGTCGCCAAAACGGGATTTTACCGCAAAAGACATCACATGCCCCATACTAGTCCACAGCACCAATCAGTCCACAGCAGCAACACCCACATCACAGAAGACCCCGCGCCCCAGACCAAAATCCACATCACAGAAAAGGACCAAAGATCCAAAGCGCCCCAGAAACCTTTTGGTAAAGCATCCTTTTGATAAGGAAGAACTGTTACACTGTACTTAAGTACAATTATGAGGTATTTTTACTTTACTGGAGCCATTTCAAAATAGCATATCTACAAGCTCACAATGTGTCGCATCAAGTATGCATGACAACAACACTTAAACTAGAAATGACGCAGTCATTATTAATCTGATTGTAGTTGTTGATTTGTTTAGTATGAGAAAGAAAAGGCAAGTAGACTACCCAAATGGCATGTGTGATAAGTGAAAGTGCTGTTAAGAGGTAACAGCATAGGCGCCGGAGCCGGGTCTTTTTGGACCGGACTGCCACCCGACTTTTAAGGCTGTCGACCTATTTCTTCTGTCATTTGGTCCGTTTTTTCCCCCCAAAGGGCGCTTGAGGGCGGATTCACACTGCGGTCTCGGGACCGGTCTTGAGGCTACTTGGCAGATGTTTTGACCGGTTTTGACAGTGTGAAGCGTGCGGTTTTCCTCAGAAACGGATAGCCTCGAAACCACCTCAAGAGGTAGTCTCGAGACTGCATTGTGCTACCTCGAGACCGGTGAGCTGCAGTGTGAAGCAACCGTCCACAAAACCGGAACGTAACCTACCTCATATAAAGACGACGAGTCAGGCGTCGCCACAAATAAACACTGGGTAACAGTTGTCGACATGGCCTGGTCTAACAGAGAGATTGCTTGCTTGTAGGACTCAAACGCCAATTGTTTGAGTCGAGGAGTCAAAAATGTATATATTTTTACATCACCAGTTAGCCAACTACTGCGGTGCGCTGGACTGGTGTCATGTACTTCCAATTGAGAGAAGTAGCAATTGGCGACAGTTATTTATTGTCTCGCACCAGCGCACTGAGCGCAGGGGTCAAAGTGAGACGGAACGGCCAGAACCACCGCTCCATTAAAACATTCGGAGCCGGGTTGGTGCTCCGTTAACACATATGGTGCCAACCCCGAGTTTCCCGAGTTTGTATTGGTACCAACGCTGTGCCAACCCCGAGTTTCCCGAGTTTGGACCGTTTTTGAAAAAAATACAGAAATGTATTAGGCATGATCGCGATCGCGAAATTGCATGTTTAACCCCCATACCAACCCATTCTTTCAAACATGGCAGCCATGTTTGTTTACATCTGAAGAAAACATAATGGCTGATAAATCATGAATGCCTGAACGGATTTCCAAGCAGATTTTTTTCTTTGAAAGCTGTGAACAGCATCTACACACGTGGTGCATGATTAGGCATGGGCGTGCACGATCCGTGCACTATAAATTACATGGAAGTCTATGGAGACCATGGCATCGTGGACCATTGAAGAGAAAAAAATCATGGCTACGAGCAGGTTAAGAGGAAGAAGCAAGCTGTCAAAATCCCATATTAAATAACCTGCCACAGCACAAACAGATGTCCAAGTCCAAGAAGTAAACAATCTAGCCTACTAATGTCAGATTAACATACACAGCTACTAGTTACATTTTCTAATTAAGTGCTTCTGAATTGTTCCAGTGTTTTTGTAATCCAAATGCTGTTTGTGTTCGCAGCCTGTGTCCATGACATGTCCACACTGCTAGCTCTTGTCCATGAGCTGTGCCTCCCCCATCCGTTTTTTCTCATACCGTTCTCGACACTGACTCATTGCTCTGTGTCCCGCGACTGTGGACTGGATCCCATCGTTCATTTAAAAGAGCCGTTCAAGAGAGTCGAATCGTTCGCGAATGTCTCATCTCTACTGCGCGCTGCTTGCGACGGGGGCCGGGGCAGAGTTGGCCTAGCGGAGAAGTTTTATTTGTTTTAACGGTGTTATTTGTGCACTGCTGTGCCTGCTTGACGTGCTTGTTACCCTTAATGTGAATATTAAGCCACACTGTGGCTTGTGAAAGCGTTTCAATTGTAGGCCACGTTGATTATTAAATAATAAAAATATGCACGTCTCGCTCATCATTCTGCATGTTTATGCGCCTGGAAAATAGCAGATCTACAAGCTCACAACGCGTCGCGGATGCGAGGCATTGTGAGCTTGTAGATCAGCGAACGTCGCTCGACACCTACTATACAGGTCTATTGATATGCAAATAGGCTTGTTTCTTTGTTAAACAGTTGTCGAGGTGTGGGGGGTGCGAGACCCAAGACTGTTCCACACTGCGCTGTTGCGCGTCATTGGATTGTTACACCAACTTTCGTGCCTGAATTGATTAGCGACCGGCATCAGCAATGTCGCATAGTTGATGACGTCTGTATTCACAAGCGAATACCGCCACCTATAGGACCGGGATGTATAGTGCTAGTGGTCTCCATGGAGGCCAGAAGGTCTGCCAATGTGAATGCTGGCCAGCGTGAACCAGCAACCGTTTTCAGAATCAGTTCTAATCAAACGGATTGCAGTGTGAATCCGCCCGAATCCAGAGTCCCACTGTCCCCATTGTCTTGCTAAATCGCTGCTGGAGGTCGTTGCGACCCTCAGTCACTCATGCTAATTGCTTCCAATACACAAGTCTGTTCAACCGGTTCTGATGACAGCAAGGCTGCAGTGGTGTAAGTAACAAAATAGGCCTACATTATACTCAAGTAGCCTACTGTAAGTACAATTTTGAGGCTTTCTCAGAGGCAAATATTGTAGGCTACTTTTACTCCATTACAAATATTTGAAAACGGTTAAGTTATTTCGATTATTATAAAGGCATACATTAACCAGTTCAGTCTATATATTTAGGCCATTAGAAATGAAAATACAAGATCACAATGCGACGCTTAGCTATAATTGTGAGCTTAGATCTGCTAAAATATTTGTATCTATGGTAGGCTACATTTGTGCATGATAACCTGTGAAATGGGACATTCTGCAAATGACTACGTTTTATTTTGCCTATACAGGAGTACATTTTGATACCATAACAGTGACGTCATTACGTGCGCGTCACGCGTCTCTGACGCATTCACGTTGCCTAGAGACGCATTCACGCCATTGCCCTGGGGTCCCACGGACGCATCGCCTCCATTGGAGTCCACGTTAAAATAATTTACCACGTCGCGAAAAAAAATATATTTTAAAAAGTCCACAGACGCCACCATTGTTCATGGGTGAAGGCATGCTACTTAACCCTACTTTAACACAAATGAAATCCGCGTAGAAAGTCTTAAAACAGACGATAGAACTAACAACAGTGTGTTTAGACTCCACCGACGCCATTTTGTGCGACCATGCATGGTCACAGAATTCAATGGGTGCCTGAGTTTTAGCGTAGCACCGGGCCGCTCTCTGACCATAGTGGCACAGCGTGTTAAGGTGATACACAAAAAAGGGTTCCCCCACAGAACAAGGCACGGTCGCAGAAACTTGACGTCTCTACACTGCAGCGACATGCGCATTGGCAACGAGCGGTCTCCGAAAAGAATTGCTTTAGTAAACTTGCGTAGTTGCGTTACTGTGAAAATGTCCCACAACTGAAAACATCCGACAATAGCCAATGATGTTATTATGCTGATCCAACGGCTATGATCTCCGGTTGGAACTTGTGACAGCGTGAGCATTGATCGTCGTCACCTCTCCTCTCCCCAGTCCCCACGCTACGCTGTGGACCAGAGCGACTCTCCCCATAGCGTCTCCCCCGCTCCGCTTGCTGCTCTGTCTGCAGGCAGCAAAGGACTCTCACCCTTTCCGTGAAAGCCTTTTTCTGTGTCGTATTAAAAAAAGAATACAGTCCAGGGAGTGATGTGTAGTATGGTACATGTGTCTTTAGTTCCGACTGCTTAGAAAAGGTAATTGATCGGTTGACAGTAGGGATGTCACCGAATAATCGATTTTCGAATAATCGATCGATTAATCAATATTCGATTTTAATATTTCATAATCGAAAACATATTATTATTATTATAATTTTTTTGTTTTTTCTTTTTTTTTTTTATACTATTTTTTGGCTTAGTTAGTTAGTTTCAACCAAAATATAGGCTAACAATAGTATTAATGATAATAGTAAATGGCCATTGATTTATTATTCACACCAGCACCAACTGTAAACTGTGTAGAGTGAAGGAGCACAGCAGAGTGGCTGCCTGCTACACACTCCCCTCCCCCCCTGTCTCAGACACAGGTGTGATTGATTCAGGCTTGATTGTTTGGTACTTGGTGGCCATCATCAAAGAAAAGGGAAAACAGCGTCCTCTGTATTGTAAGCATCACAGAATCTGTTCTTGAGAGATTAGGTGAACAGTACACTGACACACTAAAAAGAAAGATGAAGAGTAGTAGTTAGGTTACCAATTACCTGAAGAGCCATGTTGTACATATGTAAATGTGCATTGAAATCCAGTAAAAAAAACACGAAAAACAGAAGAAAGAAAAACGTTTTTTTTTTTTTTTTCTTTTTTTATAAAAAAATAATAATTAATTATCGATTTTCGAATAATATTCGATTATTGCTATAGAATAATCGATTTTGATAAAGGTCCATTTTTGACATCCCTAGTTGACAGAAACTTTATAAGCGTGTTTGAGTTTGTTTCGCCAGCACAGCCACCCTGCCTCTGTTTCTATTTGTAACTCCATGCTGCGCGTTCATGTATGCAGTAGACGCGAACGCGCATTCACGTTCACTGTAGTTGCATTCAACAGCGCAAATTGTTGATGTGAGGTTTAAGAATAAAGAGAAGCAAGGTCTTATTGTCACTACTCTACAGGGACAAGAAGCAAAATGCAATGTTGTGATCGAGGTGATAATAATAATAAGAAAAACTAAGATAAGGCATAAGGGGGGATGATGATGATGATGATGATAATAATAATAATAAAATAGAAACGTCAACAGTATAGCCATAGAATAGCTGTATAAAGAATGTGTTCTATTGCAGACATATGTATATATGTATATAAAATAGCAGCCATAGTAACAGTAATAGTAGTTCCATCAACTACAGTAAGCCTACTACTTGACATGACAATAGCTGAACCACTGTCTTTAGACAGCCTTAATAACCTATTGTGGTGTGTAAAATAGCCTATAGAAAAAAGATAATGGGTAATAATAATAAGGGTAATAATAACGGTAGTAATAATAATAATACATAAAAAAGTATCGAAAACCGTATCAAAAAAGGTATCGTATCGATTCCCAGGTATCGAAAAAGGTATCGTATCGATTCAGAGGTGAACAATACCCATCCCTACGCGGCGTTGAATTTTTGTGGGACCCATAAAATATCCCTGGGACTCATCCGAAAGACCCTTCTTGGGTCCCCGGGACTCATTACATTAAAAACCTATTAACATCACTGCCATAACGTCATTATGCAAGTACATTTTGGACATGGGACTTCTAACAGAGTATTTCTACTTTTACTTAAGTAAAACCTTTTTTTACTTAAGTGTTTGTACTTTTCTTTTTTCTTCACTGACGGCTGGGCTGCTAATCGAGCACCGGCTCGCTCACTCTTTCTCTGTAGTCAGTGCGATGCAAGCAGTTCATGTCTGAGTTCTAACTTTCACTATACAGTAGCTTGAATTTCCCTTACTTTATTTACATTTAAACTTAATTTATTTTCTCGAAAATACATTGAGCGCAGCAGCGCCCTACCCATAGGCGCAAATGACCTATACTATCCAAACCTCCACTGGCTGTCCGTCAGTCCGTCAGTCCGTCGGTCTGTCACAGGTCACAATTTTGCCCTGCTCATATCTCCACAACCGTTGCCCCGATCCATGCCAGATTTTGCACACACACTCCTTGCCTGCCAAACGACAACCTCCAAGGACCCCCGGAGCTCCAGGGACCCCCAAGTCCCTGGGGGACCCCCAGGTGTAAAAAATGACCAAATGTGCAAAAATGACCAAATGACCACCCCAACGGGGCTGCTCACGGGGAATTCCCGGGGACCACCGACTCCTGGTGCTCCAGAATGGATGCAAAAGTGGTGGCGCCCCCAGTGGAGGACCCCCTCCACTGCAGCTCACATAAAATGCCTTAACTCGGGCTAGGAGCGACCGGGAGAGCCGGGGCCGGTACCTATTCGTCCGCCTCGGCGGCGCGGAGACCCCACCCCTCATTTCTCACATGGCCCTCTTCTAGCGCCACCATGAGGCCCATTCTTGCAAAACACATTTTTGGACACTGCTCCTACAGTTTTTGCCCTAAAATCATGCAAATCGGTACACAGCATGTCTACACTCATCTCATCAACATGGATCTGTCCCACTTAGCGCCACCTTCAGGCCGATTTTTTAAAACACATTTTTGGACACTGCTCCTACAATTTTTGCCCTAAAATCACGCACATCGCTACACAGTATGTCTACACTCATGTCATCAACTTGGATCTGTCCCATATAGCGCCACCTTCAGGCCGATTTTCTAAAACACATTTTTGGACACTACTCCTACAAATTTTGGCCTAAAATCACGCAAATCGCTACACAGTATGTCTACACTCATGTCATCAACATGGATCTGTCCCATATAGCGCCACCTTCAGGCCCATTTTTTAAAACACATTTTTGGACACTGCTCCTACAGATTTAGCCCTAAAATCACGCAAATCGGTACACAGTATGTCTACACTCATCTCATCAATATGGATGTCCCATATAGCGCCACCATCAGGCCGATTTTTTGAACCACATTTTTGGACACTGCTCCTACACATTTTGCCCTAAAATCACGCTGCGACCTGACGGTCGTTTATCTCCCGATTAGGGAGTCTTACTGGTATACATTATCGTGGCTGCGCTGGTGCACCGAAAATAGCCAATCTACAAGCTCACAGACAGTCACAAAACTGCATGATGACAGAATGATTCATGCACGCAACCTGTTGTGAGCTTGTAGATCTGCTACTTTTTTTCCGGCACTACACAGCATAAATGATCATAATTAGGCATATATTACACTACAGTTGATAATGCGAATATCCTATGATCTTTGATTGAAATATCAACACATTCACGTTCAGTGGAGCCAGCGGACGGCAACGTGTCTGCATCAATGACGCCTCAACGCGACGCCGCCAGTGGAGCCCTGGAAACCTTTCAAAAAGATGTGATGAAGTAAAGCCCTTTGCACACAGACGCGTTTATCCACACGGATAAAACGGACAATTACATTTTTTAAAAAGAAAACAATGATTCTCTACGACCTCATGCACACCAAATCCAATGCTTTTTATTCATGCAGCAAACGAAAAAAACGCAACTGTCCTGTGTGCAAATGGCTTTACAGTTGCGTGCAGCCTATGATCTCAAGGAGGACATGGATGGACCGTAGCAGGTGGAAGAATAGGCTACAGAGAAAGACCTAGAGTCCAAGACAAAGCCAATTCATGACTCCCGGGTTCTCCGCCCCCACCTCTCCGACCTCGTTACTGTCGCTATGTCCGACAAGCTTTGAAGTCCGACAGCCCTCACTCAGTCATTCAAAACTGTCAGCACAATGGAGGAGAATGTCACACACAGACACACTGCATGTCACGTTTTGGACCCAGAGCCTCGAAATCTCTTCCAAATCCGTCAACAAGACCTGGCATGAAATTAGAAAAATATGTAGGCCTATTAAAACAAACCAGCAGAGAATACAGAAGGAAATCTCTCTGCTGGATTCAGAGCCGTTTTACACCGACTCGGAAAGATTTAAATATGAATAGGCCTACACTGTATTGGCTAAATGGCCCATGACTATAACACCAACACCTTATTTGTTATGTTAAATAGCTACTGATTATCCCCCTTGGGATAATAAAGATATCTATCTATCTATCTATCTATCTATCTATTAAGTAGCCTGCCTAACATCAGCCATAAGCATACCACCAACATCATCATCATCAGCACAGACTTTATTTGTTTAGATCAATTCATGCCATTATAATGATTAGTGTTATTGACCTGGGCGGAATGTGAGTTACTTTCATCAAGTCTTGTCATGAGACAAGATGAGAAAATATGTGTAGGCTACGACTCATTTTATACCAACACATTGTATGTGTTTATATCAAGAAGCACCAAGGAATAGGCTACTTCATCTGATATAAAGCAACTTATCACTGGACTGGACAGTTGTGTACATAAGGTAAGAAAGACAAACTAAAAAATATACCTACAAGTGAATTTGACGCCTAAACGGCGTGTTAATGTATTTGATCTGTGATGATGGTGTTTAAACAGCCCATTAGCTGAGGCCAAACTGGTCAAAAATCATCAATTTGGTGCACTTGGTGAAGAGTTTCTGATTTTTGGTATGGTGTTAGGTATGAGTAAAAGGTTTTCAAATGTTGTTTATCATACTCAATAGCAACAGAATCCAGAGAAATCTCTTTTATCAATTATTTGGGGTTTCAACCATATACTGACCAATCTACTATTGAATTCATTGCAAACAGACCACTAGGGAGCGAGCCCAACTTGTTAGTGATGGTTTTTGAAAACCTTATACCCATACCTAACACCATACCAAAAATCTAAAACTCTTCACCAAGTGCAGATTTATTATGAATTCTTACACATTAAAACCCAGTTTATAGGCATTTTCAGCTCCCGGCAGCCATTGTGGACGCCATCTTGAAAATGAAGCCTTCCTCCAACGCATGCCTTGCCCTGCCGACGGACCAGGAAGAGATTTCGAAGCTCTGGGTCCAACACTGAATTAGTATTTAATGTGTAAAATGTGTGTACAATCCGCCGTATTTCCCATTGAAGTGAATGAACCCAATAGCTGCGCGCTGTGATAGTGGTCGGAGGCAGCTTTTGGAGGGGGCGGAGCCGGTAGTTGTCCATTGTCACGCGTTTCGCATCCATGTTTTGTAACACAGTGACGTCATTACGTGCGCGTCTCGCGTCTTAGACGCGTTCCCGTTGCCTAGAGACGCATTCACGTCGTTGTCCTGGGGTCCCACGGACGCATTGCCTCCATTGGAGTCCACGTTAAAATAATTAACCACGTCGCGAAAAAATATATATTTTAAAAAGTCCACAGACGCCACCATTGTTCATGGGTGAAGGCATGCTACTTTACCCTACGTTAACACAAATGAAATCTGCGTAGAAAGTCTTAAAACAGACGATAGAACTAACAGTGTGTGTTTTGAATCCATTTTGTGCGACCGTGCATGGTCAGAGAATTCAATGGGTGCCTGAGTTTTAGCGTAGCACCGGGCCGCTCTCTGACCATAGTGGCACAGCGTGTCAGGTGATACACCAAAAAGGGTTCCCCCACAGAACGTGTATGGCAAGACACGGCGCAGAAATGTGACGTCTCTACACTGCAGCTGCTACGTTTAGCTACATGCTAAAGCTACTGCCGTTTCTGGCAGCTCTTCTGAGGCACAGAGTGAGGCTGGCAGAGGGTCATAAACTCATTAAGTCATAAAAAGACGTCTGATTTTCAAAACGGAGAAACTAATTATCTGTGATTTACAACAGCCGTTCTCCCGAGTGCTCCATGTTCTCATAGTATTACGTCTCCCCCATGCAAACGCCTCTCCCATAGTGGTCTCTCCATACACAGTAGTGAGAAAAGTATACTCAAATGTTTTACTTAAGTAAAAGTATTTATACTGCAAGTAAAAGTCCGGAATTCAAAATGTACTTGAGTAAAAGTATAGGCTACACTAAAAGTAAAAGTACTCATTATCAGTGACGTCATTACGTGCGCGTCCCGCGTCTCTGACGCATTCACGTTGCCTAGAGACGCATTCACGTCAGTGTTCTGGGGTCCCACGGACGCATCGCCTCCATTGGAGTCCACGTTAAAATAATTTACCACGTCGCGAAAAAAAAATATTTTAAAAAGTCCACAGATGCCACCATTGTTCATGGGTGAAGGCATGCTACTGTACCCTACGTTAACACAAATGAAATCCGCGTAGAAAGTCTTTAAACAGACGATAGAACTAACGACAGTGTGTGTTTGGTGCATGGTCACAGAATTCAATGGGTGCCTTAGTTTTAGCGTAGCACCGGGCCGCTCTCTGACCATAGTGGCACAGCGTGTTAGGTGATACACCAAGAAGGGTTCCCCCACCGAACGTGGGTTTGGCTTGTCGAGCCTGTTATCGGGTAAGCGTCACGTCATGGGCTGCTATAGCGGCCGGGGGCCGGGAGGTACAATGCGTCATCGATAGTTGTGTGCTTTGGAAGTGCATGCGTGCCGCGGAACAACGGTGGAACGCGTGAAACACTAAAAAGTTTGGTTACCTTTTTGAAAAGACAAGGGGAGAGCTAAATACAATGGGCTATAATGCAGCACGGTTGTTACATCATGCTCGGGAGGGAACACTTCGACAATGCAGACGGAGCCAGGCACTTGTCCACAGTGCATCACATCACATGAGACCCAAGTGCAATCAATAACTTTGCACGTCTGCGACTAGCTCTGGTCCATAGCGTTAGTGGAGTTCTCCTCCACTAACGCTATGGACCAGAGCTAGTCTGAGACAAGTTGAAACAACTCCAACGCGGGCTGTTGAAGCAGCGCGACAACCGTTCTCTTCCACTAAAGTATGTGTTGCTTGAAAATATGAATGATTCCATCGATAATAATCCGTTTGGGACACTCAAAATCACTGCCATAGAGTTATAATGTATCGCTCCGTGCGAATGAATCCGTAGCGTTGCCAGCGCGACTTCTCTCAGTCTACCGAAAATAGCAGATGTACAAGATCACAACGCGGTGCGAGCAGACACGGTTTGAGCTTGTTGATTAGGTATTTTTTTGTTGCGTGACACCGTCGTACTATGCATTATAAATTACACTGTTAAAGAGACGGTACACATTTAGTTTCTTCAAATATTTTCCAAAAATAAAAAGGTTGACTTGCCTTCTGTCTGTTAAAGTACTGTATTTGAAGGCCCTGGTCAAATGTATTTAATGGAAAAAATAGATAGGCATTTACTGTAAAAAAAAAAAGGAGAGACATGGAAATGTTAGCCTATACTTTATAGTATAGTTTTACAGTAGGCTATTATTATTAATTCATGAATAGTACTGTAATTATATATATATATATATATATATATTAGTGTCTCATCATGTCTTTCCACAAAATAACAGAAAATGCTCCATAGTGGGCTCGATAAAAGCCCGGCTCGATAAGCAACATCGATAAGGTGCTCATTATCAATAAAAATTAACGAGCTCCATCCCTAGTGCTTCTTCATCTCAAGGTACTATTATAGTTTAATTGTTTCATTCGTTTTTGTATGTATTTTGTAAGATAAACAATGTAAATAACCATATAATAACCAATTCAAGTTAAATGCTGCACTTTGTCAAAAATGACATGACGCGTTGAATTTTTGTGGGACCCATAAAATATCCCTGGGACTCATCCGAAAGACCCTTCTTGGGTCCCGGGACTCATTACATTAAAAACCTATTAACATCACTGCATTATGCACAATTATTCTGTATCACATGTTACCAAATAATATCCTTTGAAAATAGCCATGGTTGAAGTGGTTTTGTAGGCTATACTTTTCAAAGTAACTAGTCAAGTTTTCAAATAATTGTAGTGGAATAAGTACAATATTTGCCTCTGAGATGTAGTGGAGTAGAAGTAAAAGTAATGAAAATTGGAAATACTCCAGCAAAGTAAAAGTACCTTAAATTGTACTTATAAGTACAGTACTTGAGAAAATTACCTTTTTATTACCCCAAGAAAAGAAAAAGAAATACCATTATTGCACCAAAGTAATCAACAAGCTAAAACTATACTATCAAAAATGTCCAAACATTAGCCTAATTGTAAAATAATATAAGATAGAGGCAAACATTTTATAAATAGCCGATCTAAAAGCTCACAATGCAAAAAATAAATAAAATGGGGACCCAAATTGGGGACCCATAATTTTTTTCTGGGACTCATTCGAATGACCACCTGTGGGTCCCGGGACCCATTACTTTGAAAACCTATTAACATCACTGGTAACACACACAAAATAATGTTAATAACATAAACATTACAACAAGAAACAATGATAAAGTCCCAGGAACAAAGAAAATTGTCACATCTCAGTGTAAAATCCTCAGCTACTCAGAGGGCAGGAGTAGCCTACTTGCCCATGCAGTCAAACCACGTGTCCCCCATGTGTCCAGCCAATAGTCAAATAGCTAATCTAGTTGATTAGGAGGAGGGGTTGCCTAAAAAGCAACTAGAGCCCAAAAGCCCACCATAAGCGCTCGAATTCACCTCCTTTGAACGCCGCTGGCACCGTTCAATTGAAACGAACGTGCTGTGAGCCTAGCTCCGCCTGCCCAAAATGTCTCTGTCTCATTTTTCAAGTGCCATACGATGACGTCACTTCGGGACTGTTTTGGAACCTGGGTATTGATCTGCTTGTAGCTTCTACAATCAGATAAAAATGCTTGTTACATTTGTCACTGTATATTGTCTATGTTTATAACCATTATTTGTAAATGTATATATATTTGTATTATTAATTATTTTATTCAAAACATTGTGTCTTTGCAGGACGTGTTGTTCGTCTGGGATGTTTTAGACAGCTTTGGAAGGCGATACTCCCTCAGATAACGAGCATCAAACCCAGGACAAATCTGTGTTGGCAATGCTATAAAAACAACTACCTGCACTGTGAAGGCCTGACAAAGCAAGTGAATTATCTCAACTATGGAGTTGGAGAAGCAAACGTGGACCATCATCTCAGCAACACGAACTCACAACGGCCAAAGACAGATTTTGTTCGGCGGTTCCCGACATTCGGTCGTGTTTGAAGTCACCATTATTACAGAAATATATACTGCATGCTATGCTGAAGGTAATCCACTTAGTGTCATCTTTTCAAAATGCATATTTACCGTACAGTTTGTGTTTGTATGCTTATTTCGCAATACCTATTGCGCAATCCTCTGTAGAGTGAATTTGTCATTATCATCACAAAAGTATCGGGTTTCAAGAGGGAAGGGGGGGGTTAGAGAGAGGAGAGAGAGAAGAGAGAGAGAGAGAGAGAGAGAGAGGTACAGTAAGATACAGTAGATTACAGCACAGTAAGATACAGTACAGCAAGGTACAGCATAGTACAGTACAATACGGTACAGCAGGGTACAGTAGAGTACAGCAAAGTACAGTACAATACGGTACAGCAAGGTACAGTAGAGTACAGCAAAGTACAGTACAATACGGTACAGTCAGGTACAGTAGAGTAAAGCAAAGTACAGTAAGGTAAAGTAGAGTACAGTACAATACGGTACAGTCAGGTACAGTAGAGTACAGCAAAGTACAGTACAATACGGTACAGTCAGGTACAGTAGAGTACAGCAAAGTACAGTAAGGTAAAGTAGAGTACAGTAGAGTACAGCAAAGTACAGTAAGGTAAAGTAGAGTACAGTAGAGTACATTAAAGTACAGTACAGTAAGGTAAAGTAGAGTACAGTAGAGTACATTAAAGTACAGTACAGTAAGGTAAAGTAGAGTACAGTAGAGTAGAGTACATTAAAGTACAGTACAGTAAGGTAAAGTAAGGTACAGTAGAGTACATTAACACCTTGCCGTCCGAAATAGAATGGTGGTTGGTAGATTAGCCGTGAAATTTCTATTATTGTATTGTGATCTGAGACATAATATTATGTTTATAAACATGACCCCGCAGCCCCTCCATCTTGAACAGCGCCGCTGTTTTTTCTTTTTTTTTTTTTCCCAGGCCAGTAACTCACCATGATTTTCTCGATTTCCGTTGGGATAGAATGGGGGTTTTGGCCGATCGTCGATGTCCCCGTGCGTTTTGCGTGCGCGATCCTTTCACGTAAATGTCCCCGCAAACAATCCATGTGTGACTGAAGAACAGAACTGAAAAGTTTCGCTAGCATAGCCCCAAGCATGGCTGCTGTAGGAGCTCGAGTGTGCAGACAGCAAACGGATGGCTGGGAGTAGCCTTGGAGAAGGAGAGGCGCTGACGTCACCTCTGCTTCATGCACGGTCTGCATGAGCTATCAATGCACGAGTGGTGACTAGGGAAGGTTAGACGATCGCCGATTTTCGGATCAAAAGCTTTTATTCCGGTTTTAAAGACAAAGTCCGGGAATGTACGGCGTGGCTGAGAGTCCCTGGGGGGATGTGCGATATAGTACGGTTTTAACATTAAGGGGCTCCCCGTGGCTTAGAAGGTGTTAAAGTACAGTACAGTAAGGTATAGTAAGGTACAGTAGAGTACATTAAAGTACAGTATAGTAAGGTACAGTAGAGTACATTAAAGTACAGTACAGTAAGGTAGAGTACATTAAAGTACAGTACAGTAAGGTACAGTAGAGTACAGTAGAGTACAGTAGAGTACAGTAAAGTACAGTACAGTAAGGTACAGTAGAGTACAGTAAAGTACAGTACAGTAAGTGGATGGATGGATGGATGTGGATGGATGGATGGATGGATGGATGGATGGATGGATGGATGTGGATGGATGGATGGATGCATGGATGGATGGATGGATGGATGGATGGATGTGGATGGATGGATTGATGGATCGATGGATGGATGGATGCATGGATGTGGATGGATGGATGCATGGATGGATGGATGCATGGATGGATGGATGGATGGATGTGAATGGATGGATGTGGATGGATGGATGGATGGATGTGGATGGATGGATGGATGTGGATGGATGGATGGATGTGGATGGGTGGATGGATGTGGATGGATGGATGTGGATGGATGGACAGACAGACAGATGGATGGATGGATGTGGATGGATGTGGATGGATGGATGGATGTGTGGATGGATGGATGTGTGGATGTGGATGGATGGATGGATGTGGATGGGTGGATGTGGATGGATGCATGGATGGATGGATGTGGATGGATGCATGTATGTGGATGGATGCATGGATGGATGAATGGATGTGGATGGATGGATGGATGGATGTGGATGGATGGATGGATTTGTGGATGGATGGATGTGTGGATGGATGGATGTGTGGATGGATGGATGTGGATGGATGGATGTGGATGGATGGATGGATGGATGTGGGTGGATCACTGCTGCAACATAGCTGTGAGCGCCTGCGAAGCAGGCGCGATCTCTAGATGTGAGCGGCCCGAAGGGCTTCAAGCAGGTCTTCAGAAAGAGCAGAGTGGACACCCTGGCAGACATTGTGACTGTGATGGATAAGAGCTCTGAGGTGAAGGGAGTGAACCTCTCCCAGCTTGTCAGACATGAAGATGGAACCGTGCTCGTTGAAGGCTGGCAAGCTCACCTGACTCCATACTTCCGCAAGCTTCCACAGATTAAAAGCTGCCAGCACTTTAGCTTTGATGCAGAGAGACCTGGTGTGGTTAAGGCCCAAAGATACAGAGACGCAGAAGTAATTGAGTTTCAGCTGCTCAAGAACCCCGATGTTAAACCCCCGAGAGATGGTGTTCCAGTGCAACCTCCACCTGAACTCGCCCGGCAGGAATATCTTTTTACGAAAATCCGAGAATTCTGTGCTGAGGATGCAAAAGACAACACATGCCCCAAACCAGTCCACAGAAGAAGACCCCGCGCCCCAGACCAAAATCCACAGCAAAGAAAAAGACCAATGATCCAAAGCGCCCCAGACGCTTTTGGTAAAGCATCCTTTTGATAAGGAAGAACTGTTACACTGTACTTAAGTACAATTATGAGGTATTTTTACTTTACTGGTGCCATTTCAAGCTTCAGATCTACAAGCTCACAATGTGTCAAGTACATTTTTAACATGTGACTTTTACTACCTTGAGGGAGTTCTAGTGGTTCCCCAGCTAAATTACAGGAACCAAATGGACCCTTATGGGTAACTCAGAGAGAGTACAAATGGAATGGGTCCATTTCTGCAGAGCCATGCATGTCAAACTGAGCCTTTACTGTTGGCAGTGTTGTAATGTACAATTATAAGGTATTTTTACTTTACTGGAGCCATTTCAAAATAGCAGATCAACAAGCTCACAATGTGTCGCATCAAGTACATTTTTAACATGTGACTTTTACTTGTAACAGAGTTTATCTACATTGCAGTATTAACACTTTTACTTAGGTAAAACATTTGAGTACTTTTTCCACCTCTGATTGTTGGGTTATTCCCCTAAAAAATTAAGCTTTATTCTTGACATTTTCTGTCATTATTGTACATTCACAAGAGCCTTGGAAATGATCTCTAATCGGGGTCCCTGGCGTATCTTTTCAAATGGGGGTCCGCTGGCTAATGTGTCCATTTGGGGGTCCTTGACATTAAAACAAAGTTTAAGAACTACTGCATTAGAGCCTAACATAAGAAGTAACAAGTAGACCAATTAATAGACTGAATTTCCACCTTGGGATAATAAAGGTATCTATCTATCTATCTGATGTGTGGAGTAGAAGTAAAGGTACTGAACATTTGAAATACTCAAGGTAAAAAAAGAAATACCACTAGCAGGTCTGTCTGGTTTCAGAAGTTGACAGCTAACTTGTGAGGGGTGGTTTAGCATTGGGGGAGTGATTAGGGGTGTAGTTGTATATTGACCTTCCCATTGTTCCTCCCATTTCTGGCTAGCAGAGGTGTCAAAATGTTTCTTGTTTTCAGTATAATAACTTATATAACTTATTCAAATATGTTCCAATTTCAACAAATGATACATCTATGAAAGCTTAGATTATGTACTTGAATATTCTGTACACAAATGAAAAATGACCAATGCAGACATAAGGCACAAAGTACCAGACCTTGTCACATATATGGGCATAAAAAGGATGTCAGATGATATGACATCACTTCCTGTACTGACAGTAAGACAAGCTACGAGATTTCTCAGGGTATAAAAGTCCATATATGGTCATTCCCAGGAAGAAAAAAAATGAAAATGTTAGTGTACCCCTCATGCTTCCACGAAACAGCTGAGGTACTGCTGGGTCACAACATGACCCAGGAATCATTCAAAGAGAATGACAACACAGCATTTGAAGACGTATTGGAAAAAGTAATCTCAACAAGTCATGTCCTCATACACAAAGTCAAAGTGACAACATACCAAAATGAGAAACAAATGAACCACACAGTACTGAAAATCAACTGCTGCTCTGGCCTCTGGAACACATGGGTGTTCAATTTGCGGCTAGGGTACCCCCTTATACCCATATCTGGAGATCCACAGGCATCAAACCAAGGCCCTATCTCACCAAGGCCCTGCTTGACATTACTTACGTACATTTTATGCCCACATATGGAGATTCCTATATTGTCAATTAAGTACATTATTAATACTTGCGTCCTCCCATCCTCGGAAATTCTTACTCCCAATGCGAACTTGCAAGTCTGAGCTACCAAGGGCCCAAGTCTTTACTTCCCACGCATTAACATTTAGAAACAGCCATAGTAAAGGGATTCACGGGTTCGTCCATTGTTATTTCATGCCTCGTTGGCCCCAAAATGACGTCGCCTACAAAATTACGACAGATTAAAGAGCCCGTTAGAGAGAACTCCAACCATCCCTCCCAACAACTAACCAACAACTTAAACGAGACTTGATTGACTGGACTGACATAAAAGTACAATATGTCATCTTAACAAGTAGAAAGGTGGATAAGAATCAAATAATCGAATCTACCAACCTGGTTTACACGACGCTCGAAATTAATTCCGTCCGTCTCAGTAGCCCAGCCAACAACAATGAACCTCGTCTACTAGCCTTGGCGCACGGCAGTTCTACCTTGAAGGCGGTAGGCATATCACTCCGCAAAGAAATGCTTCCACAGCAAATAGTTTTCAAATATTTCACCAACCTTGAGTTGACAATAGCCTATCAATGGCATATCAGAAAAAGAAAGCATATAACCAATAAAGTAATTTTCCGATTAAAACGCTTAGTGGGTAAGTGCAGTGACAAGTCGCAAAGCGTCGGCACTACTTTTTTTTTATAGCGCAATGGTATGTATGGTAGCCCATGTTCGTGTGGGGGATTTGAGCGCGATTCCAAATCTGTGGATAACGGCCCCAATTTTGGGTCGTGAGGATATTGCAAGTGGACCTGCAAATTATTGGCAAAACACAAAATAATTACTTGCTCAGGCCTCAGGGGGGAACTAGGGTCTTTGTCTTGAAACAACCTGTTGTGACAGTTAACACTTTATCGAATTGAATGATCATTGATCACATTCATTTAAAAACAAACAATGTAGTCATATTTATTTTCATATGAGTTTTCATTTGTGATATCAATAAATGGGTCAGTGACGTGACACCCCAAAAAATGTGTTTTTAAAAAAACTTTAAATTGCAGGCATAAAAGTTATTTACTTTTGTTCTACTCACTCTCAACCTTATGGAAATACATTTTGTTTTTAGATATTTTATTGGAATCAGACTTTATTCAGCAGTTTGTTGTACTTGTGCCTAAAATCGTCATATGGTGTGACATGAAAATAATTGTTCATAAAATGAAAATAGAGTACATCTTTCTTAAGTTACTCACTTTATCAAAGTCCTTTATCATAACTAACCAGTGATCCACTATAGTTTTTTGAAAATTAATTATATCTGTATATTTTTTTCATAATCAACACTCTGTGTGAGGCCCATGTTCATGATCTTACAACATATTTTAAATGTATTCTGTCAAAACTTTCTCTAAAATTACACAAATATGTGTGACTCTTCCTGATAATATTCTCTATGTAATCCATAAACATTTTTTTGGTTTAATCATTAATAAAGGTATGATTTTTCACTATTTGGAATGTCACACCAAATGATTTAGTGTCACACCGTATGATCATATCTTCATGTGTCAAAGCAAACTGTGTTTTAACCTACCTATTAGTGAGTACTGAACTTTACTGATTGATTAAACAATTACCCAGGATAACATGGCCTTAATATTTCTGAACAGGATATTATTGTAGGGCTTTAACATGGGATAAGAAAGAATTGTAGTAGTAGATGGATGATGAGGATGTGCACAGGAATGCTACGCACACCTAAGTCTTCTGCCGGCCCACGGCAGAAGGATCCTAAAGAGACAATAAGGCGCATAGCCACACTTGGAGCCAAGGCAACATTTTATTAACACCAATTAGTGGAAACAGAACTCAGCATTCAGGTAAATTGCTTTTTTCCGAAGTCTCCTGAACTTGAACACAGCATTTTGTGTTGAACAAATGTAATTAGGAATCATGACATTACACCACATCTCCACTAGCTAAAGAGTGCTGGGTTGCGCAACTCCGAAAATAGCTGATCTACAAGCTCTCGCAGGACAACGTGTTGAGAGCTTGTAGATCAGCTATTTTCGCTAGTTTTGTCTCGGGTCCTACCTTAACACTGTCCACTGTACAGTCCAGTGAGTGAAAGTACAAAAGTATTAGATCAGATTAGATTATACATTTAGACTGTATTGTACATCAGCCAGTCGTATTTGGTGAGGGTAGCAAACCGGCTGCCTTGTTGCGGTTCTGCTATGCCACAGACAACCTCCTGCTCTTCGTAGAAAATGCAGTCTCGCCCCTTTGGCTCCTCTCTCCTTGCTGGGTCATTGTTTAGTTTCTCCCTGTACTTTCTCGTTCTCTCAGCACTTGTCATTTTCCAGCTGACAAAAGAAAATGGTAAATGGAATGTATAGTTTAAGACAAAGAGAAAATATTGTTTAGATTGAAACAATATGTTAAGGTTTCTGTGAAGGGGTTTCTGCTCTGTCTGATGAATTTGAAGTATCACTGAATGAAGCTAAATTACATTTTATGTAAAAATGTTTAAAACAAATGTTTAAATGTACAAAAGAAACATGGAACTTTGTTATTTATTGTTATATCTGTAGTTAAATACAGTATAAATCATATGGTGTGACAATCAAGTCATATGGTGTGACAAGCAGACATGTCACACCATTATGATTAAGTGTCACACCATATTACGTTTTCTGCATTTAGGTTTACCTTGAGGCTACTATGTACACATTAGCATGCTAACAGCATGCTAGCTATAACAAAGCAACCTAGATCTACATGGAAATATGACCAAAACTTCAAATAACTTAAGCTTTTTTTAATGAAAAGGTGTCACACCAACAGACATCCAAAGTGGTGAGTTTGTCAAAGTTTCAACAAGATGGCATTTCATGAAAATGTTAAAATCATAACTCACCTCAGACACCTGTCTTGCAGTTGTGCTGGGAGTGCTGAATAGCCTTACAGAAGGAGGACCTCTCTAGCCAATAGGTGTCCAAATAATTGCCCGTTTAATTTGTCCAAACTAGTGTCACACCAAATGATTTTGGTTTGGGGGACAAAATGTTTTTGATCAGAAATGACTGAAAACATTATGCTTTGACTTTGAAAAGATATAGGCTCACAAATAGACATTTTTTTAGCCTAAATTCATTTTCAAATGATTTTTAGCAATTCTTTTTCTTAGTTTTATTCAAGTTCCCACTTTCAGAAACAAGGTCAGGACAGTCACACCATATGAGTTTTGCCATGTTTGGTTGAAAATTCTGAAGAAATGAGGAATGAAATGTTTTAATCTTGAGTAAGTTCACATAAAGCTTAATGTCCTGCACAATATTCAGAAGGTTTTTGACAAATATATTTTTTATTTATACATGTTTGACACCGAGGACAGCGAAAACGTTACGTCACGTCACCCACCCAAATATAAGTTCCACAAATCATAGGTTACCATGTTTGGTGTTCAAATGGTTACAGTGCAAAATCATAAATTATTTATCATACATACCAGCAACTATATTGATTCATTATCACATGCTAAAATGTGCTGATATTTGATGTAGGTGTGGCATGGCGGTATTTAACAGTTGCCAACAACACCACATAGAGAATTGCACCCTAGGACATAGTTTTGAGGAACCTAAATCTAAAGTAAACCACCTGAGACCACATGATTACTCCCCACAAGGTTCGTTGTACAATATAAGGAATATAGGCAGAGACATGGTTTTAACGAAAGTACAACATGTTTTATTTACTATAGTATACTAATCGCAATAAAATGTATTCAAAGGGTTAAACATCAACAGTGAGTTACTACAAAACATTATAGGCCTACAACAGACAGGCCAGTACTGGGGGAAGGAGCAGAGGTGGGCAGGCCAACCGACCCAGGGCAGTGACTCCCCAACACACACCACTACAAGAGCAAAGCACACAGAAAAGGGGGGGTTACCACTACCACTGGGGCGGCCGTCACCTGGTCCCACTTGGCTCACCCAGCACTGGTCCTGTAAAAGAAACAATAATTAGTATCTCACATTAAAATACAGTTGTCAGGTTGGTGTTAAGTCAATGTGAACAGGGGTTTCGTGGACATTAAACATTAAATCAGCTCGATAAATCCAAGGCAAGGGCCATTGTCATAGGTGACATCACTCCAGGCAAAGCAGCAGCGTTTGTTACTCTTCGGGCCTGGGAATATACAGTGGCCGTGTTAGCCTAGTATTTAATAGTAAAGAATAAGTAATACTGACAACAAAAGAGACAAAGAAACCTACCACTCACTCCAGGGCACCACACACAGCTAGTGTTGTGGACACCTTCTGGTCTAGTCACTCGCATCCAGGGCACCACACACAGCTAGTGTTGGGGACACCTTCTGGTCTAGTCACTCGCATACACTGAGGTAGAGGAATGCACTGGTGGAGGGATGGACAGCTACACAGGGACTAACACAAGAAACAACAGGTCAAGTTCATGACCATAACTTTAACCCAATATGCACTGCAGGCACTCGCTGAACAAGACATACCTGCATAGTAGGATACACAGCACACACAGGGGAAGAGTGTGGCAAGCTGCAGCCCAACGGGCCAGCTTTGGTGACGAGACCTCCAGTCTCTGAGGACACGAACACCCAAATGAGAGAGAATCTAACACGGGCAGTGAGTATGCCGTTTAAGTAGTGTAGTCAATCAGCACGCTGATGAGTGGGAGGAGGATGGGCCATGGGCAAAATGGAAGCCAACGCCCATCCTGCTACATAGGCTATGTCAGTGGTTCTCAACCTTTTCAGGCTGCAACCCCCCAAATAATCATATTTTAACTGGGGACCTCCCTCCCCACCCTGTAGGCGTTGTGAGTATGTAGATCGGCTATTTTCAAAATTCCTGCCTCTAATATTTGACAATTTGGCTAATGTTTAATTTGTCATTTTAAAGGTATTAAAAAGTCATTAAATTGTCACCTTAGAAATGTGCATAAACCATCTAGTTAAAGTTTATGTTGGTTTGTATACTTTTGAGTGATAAAACAATGTTTCACATTCAGTTAATCATCTGGGGACCCGCCAAAATAATTTGGGGACCCCCCTGGGGGTCCTGACCCACAGGTTGAGAACCACTGCAAGCAAGCCTGCTCTGGCCCTGTCCAGGCCCACTTAGGGCTGGCCAAAGAGCCCCCTGTAGGCAGCCCACACTGGGTCCCAGAGGGTTTGAACATCGGCAAAGTGTTGGCCCCAAAGTGCTGGGCCGAACTTATGTTGTTTTTCAGCCACTCTGACATTTGCAGGACTTGCTCTGCAGTTACGTCTGATTAATAATAATAATAATAATGAATTTTATTTATAACGCACGTTATATTTGAAACAAATCTCAAAGTGCTACATTAAAATGGCAAAACAAAGCCAGCAAAATAATTAAAAAAAAAGAACTAGCATGGTAAAAACTGTTAAAACCATGAATTAAGAACAGTGCACCTATAAAACACATCTCAAGGAAGATTTAAAAGCACATTTGGTCAACAAAAAAGAAGAATTAAAAGCACAAAGGGCATCCATAAGGACCAGCTAGGAAAATGCCTTATTAAAAAGAAACGTCTTAAGTCCCCTTTTAAAAGCATCAACTGACTGTGGAGCTCTAAGATGGTCAGGGAGGGCATTCCACAGCAGAGGAGCAGCTGAACAAAAAGCCCTGTCCCCCATGGTGCGTAAGTTAGTCTTTTTTCCTTTCAGTGAGTTATTGTGACCAGAGCGGAGGGACCGTGTGGAGGTTGGGGGTTCAATGAGTTCTTTGAGGTAGGGGGGAGCGTTGCCGTGGATGCATTGGTGGGTGAGGAGGCAGACCTTGAATTCAATCCTGGAGGAGACGGGGAGCCAGTGAAGGGAGTGGAGTATGGGTGTGATGTGGTCGTATTTCCGCACTCTCATCAGGACCCTGGCAGCACTGTTCTGGATGTATTGCAGCCTCTGGATGCTTTTGCCAGGGGTCCCGATGAGAAGTGCGTTACAGTAGTCAAGCCTACTGATTCTGTGATGAGCAGAGAAAAGAATACATTCTCACTTATGCAGAATATTATCATACGTTACTATGGAGATGAGAGTGTATTGGTACACACAAAGAGAATATTCTGTACGTAATGTACACCCTGCACCTGTAGTGCGGCAGCCCAGTAGGCTTGTAGTATGACTGATGCATCTCCTCCGGTCACACAGCTGTCCATCTCAAGACCTTAAAAGGAGCCTTCTCATGTACTCTCAGGTCCCCAAAAGTGCTTAGGCACCACAGCGCACACACATACACATATACACATGCACATACATATACACATGCACATACACATACACACACACACACACACACACACACACACACACACACACACACACACACACACACACACACACACACACACACACACACACACACACGCACACACTGGGCCCCTACTCCCTGGAGGACACACACACACACACACACACACACAGACACACACACACACACACACACACACACACACACACACACACACACACACACACACACACACACACACACACACACACACACACACACACACACACACACGCACATACTGGTACAGCTCTCTCATCCCTATATGGTCATGTGTAAGTTAACGCACACACCACATGCACAAACTTAGAAGATGCAGGCATGTGCATAGACACTGGTTATAAAAGCGAGCCCATATCTCCGCACTGGGGTCTGTTGGGGTTCTGTTGGAGTCAGCTCTCTGTTGGAGCTGGGGTCTGTTCCAGTCAGCTCTCTGTGGAAGATACATCTGTCTAACCTGAACTCCCCGTCTCTCCAATAAAACCAACTATTGATGAACAAAGGACTGGACGTTTACATTTGTTTCCATGGGCACAGAGAGGCCCCAAAACCCCCCACAATACACAACACTTAGAAAATAGTGTACACTGGGCGAAAAGAGCAAGAATCCCAAAATATCTCATTTGGATTCTTTCTGGAATACGGACATTTCCGTCACATATCCTGACTTTTTTTTATTTGCACCATATCTGGTCAAATATGAACCCAATATACATCATGAAGACAATATGGTGTACTAGGATACAAGCAAATATTTTATTTTTGTCATGTATATGTTCCGTAAATGACCTTAGGTCATATCTGTAAATATCTGATCACAATATTCTTTCTAGAATACTTGATGTGTCAAATAGTGAGTTCATATATGACCTCAAGTCATATCTTTACAGTGGATCTGCTATAGAATACTGACCATTTCTGAGGCATATCTAAGGTTTTGTTGACATCAACCATATCTTATCAAATATGGACAAAGTATACATCTCCTTGTCATATACAAAGTATGCATATACGTAATGAAGTAAAATATGAATATACTGACAGCATATTTTGACAAGAATAATGACAATATCTGTAGCATATATCATCAACGATATTCATATCAAATATACTTACAACAGATTTTGCCATTTGGCATGTTTTGGGTGAGATATTTAACTGATATCAATAGGCCATGAAACGGAACATTTCTGTGTTCCATAAAAAATGCCATATCTGGTCAAATATGAACCAAATATATATCATGGAGACAAATGTTGTACTAGGATACAGGCGTAATTTTAATTTTGTCAAGTATATTACCTCAGGTCATATCTAGAAAAATCTGATCACAATATATTTTCTAGAATACTTGATGTGTCAAATAGTGAGTCCATATATGCATATCTTTACAGTGGATCTGCTATAGAATACTGACCATTTCTGAGGCATATCTAAGGTTTTGTTGACATCAACCATATCTTATCAAATATGGACAAAGTATACATCTCCTTGTCATATACAAAGTATGCATATACGTAATGAAGTAAAATATGAATATACTGACAGCATATTTTGACAAGAATAATGACAATATCTGTAGCATATATCATCAACGATATTCATATCAAATATACTTACAACAGATTTTGCCATTTGGCATGTTTTGGGTGAGATATTTAACTGATATCAATAGGCCATGAAACGGAACATTTCTGTGTTCCATAAAAAATGCCATATCTGGTCAAATATGAACCAAATATATATCATGGAGACAAATGTTGTACTAGGATACAGGCGTAATTTTAATTTTGTCAAGTATATTACCTCAGGTCATATCTAGAAAAATCTGATCACAATATATTTTCTAGAATACTTGATGTGTCAAATAGTGAGTCCATATATGCATATCTTTACAGTGGATCTGCTAGAGAATAATGACCATTTCTGAGGCATGTTTAAGGTTTTGTTGACATCAACCATATCTTATCAAATATGGATGAAGTATACATCTCCTTGTCATATACAACGTATGAATATACGTAATGCAGTATATATGAATATACTGACACCCTATTTTGATTAAAATAATGGGAACATCTGTAGCATATATCATCAACGATTTTCATATCAAATATACTTACTACAGATTTTGCCATTTGGGTCAGGGTACTAAAGTATCGTTAGATTTTCAATAGGAATTCAATTTTTAAAAAAAAAACATTTTTCTCTCAATTTTCTAATTTTCTAGCTCCCCATAAAATCAAATATTGGTTCATTTTTCCAATTTTCTAGCTTGCAAAAAAATCAGGAAAATGCTTCAATTTTTTAAATGTGTGATTCATATTTGTCATTATTTGATTTGGAACCGACAAAGGAAAAACATCTTTAAAAAAGGTATTTTTCATTTTTTTACCACATTACGAATATCAAAAAATGGACCAATTTTTCCAATTTTCTAGCTTGCAAAAAAATCAGGAAAATGCTTCAATTTTTTAAATGTGTGATTCGTATTTGTCATTATTTGATTTGGAACCGACAAAGGAAAAACATCTTGAAAAAGGTAATTCTTAATTTCTTACCCCATTACAACAATCAAAAAATGGGCCCATTTTTCCAATTTTCTAGCCCACAAAAAAATCAGGAAAATGCTTAAAATTTGCTCAATTTTTTGAATGTGTGATTCATATTTTGGCATTATTTGATTTGGAACCGACAAACAAAAAATAGGCCAATTATTCAATTTTCAAGTCCAGGAAACAAATCGTCATCATGAATGTCACGTGACCACGTGTCAAGTCACATGGTACACAACTTCAAAATAAAAGCTGTAGGCTAGTCTAACATCCAAGTAATAGGATCAACATGCAGGCAGGCAGGGGGTCCATGAGGGGTTTACAAGGGGGTCCATGGCTGGTTCCCAAAGTGTGGTTTGGGGACCCCCAGGGTTTCTATGGCTGGTTCACAACAGCCTGGTACACGTACAGCCATGGCTGGTTCCCAAAGTGTGGTTCGGGGACCTCTGGAGGTCCATGACGGATTTCCAAGGGGGTCCATGGCTGGTTCTCAAAGTGTGGTTCGGGGACCTCTGGGGGTCCCTGAGGGGTTTCCAAGGGGGTCCATGGCTGGTTAGCAATAAGTGTGGTTCGGGGACCTCTGGGGGTCCCTGAGGGGTTTCCAAGGGGGTCCATGGCTGGTTAGCAATAAGTGTAATAGTGTACATGGTTACTATGGTAAACAAGCTGGTTGCTAGGGTAAACAGTTGGTTGCTAGGGTAAAAAACATGGTTGCTATGGATGGTGTGAGTCATGCTGGCACCCTTCGCGGCAGGAGGAAGCTGGTGCAATCGACCCCTTGGCTTGTCGGGACCCGTGCCTACTAACGGGGTGGCAGGCTATCACCTCAGACTAGAACCCGTACGGGGTGGCCGACACCAGCCCATTGACAAGAGAGAGGCCTTGATGTCCCTTTACTCTTTGATGGGGTGGCCAGTTGACTAAGAGTTTCCGTTCGGGCCTTCTCGATATTGTACAGAGTTCCACGGGAAATCTGGGGGTGGCTGTTACAAAGACCCTTCACGAAAGACTCACCTTCACGTCATGTAGCTAGTCGTTAATTTATAATGTAATAAGTGTAATAATATAATAGTGTAATTGCGACCGTCAGGTCGCAGTTACTATCAAAACCTCCACCAGCTGTCAGTCTGTCAGTCAGTCTGTCAGTCAGACTTTCAGTCACACTTTTTCCCTTCTCATTGTGATTTTGGCTGCCAAACCACTACCCCCATTTCTCCCTCTTCTAGCGCCACCATGAGGCCGCTTCTTGCAAAACACATTTTTGGACACTGCTCCTACAAATTTGGCCCTAAAATCACGCAAAGCGGTACACAGTATGTCTACACTGTCCAAGATAGCGCCACCATCAGGGCAATTTTTTCAAACGCATTTTTGGACTCTGCTTTTACAGATTTTGCCGTAAAATCACGCAAAGCGTGATTTTGGGGCAAAATTGCCCTGATGGTGGCGCTATCTCGGACAGATCCATGCTAATGTGTACCGCTTTACGTGATTTTAGGGCAGAATTTGTAGTGTCCAAAAATGTGTTTTGCAAGAAGCGGCCTCATGGTGGCGCTAAAAGAGGGAGAAATGGGGTAGTGGTTTGGCAGCCAAAACCACTATGAGAAGGGCAAAAGTGTGACTGAAAGTCTGACTGACAGACTGACTGACATACTGACAGCTGGTGGAGGTTTTGATAAGAATGCACTATTACACTATTTCACCTATTACACTACCAGTAAGACTCCCTAATCGGGAGATAGTCGCTTATCTCCACAAATAGGCCAAAAGTTTGTTTTACCAAAATCGTCCTGATGGTGGCGTTAGATGGGACAGATCCATGTTGATGAGATGAGTGTAGACATACTGTGTACTGATTTGTGTGATTTTAGGGCAACAATTGTAGGAGCAGTGTCCAAAAATGTGTTTTGCAAGAAGCGGCCTCATGGTGGCGCTAGAAGAGGGTCATATGAGAAATGAGAGGTGGGGTCTCCGCGCCGCCGAGGCGGACGAATAGGTACCGGCCCCAGCTCTCCCGGTCGCTCCTAGCCCGAGTTTAGGCATTTTATGTGAGCTGCAGTGGAGGGGGTCCTCCACTGGGGGCACCACCACTTTTGCATCCGTTCTGGAGCACCAGGAGTCGGTGGTCCCCGGGAATTCCCCGTGAGCAGCCCCGTTGGGGTGGTCTTTTTTGCACATTTGGTCATTTTTTACACCTGGGGGTCCCCCAGGGACCTGGGGGTCCCTGGAGCTCCGGGGGTCCTTCGAGGTTGTAGTTTGGCAGGCAAGGAGTTTGTATGGAAATTTTGGCATGGATCAGGGCAACGGTGGCGGAGATATGAGTAGGGGGAAAGTGTGACGTGTGACGTGTGACGAGTGACGTGACGGAGGGAAGGACAGGCTGACGGCTGGTGGAGGTTTGGATAGTATGAGAGTGTAAAAGTAACCTGCTAACCAGCCATGGACCCCCTTGGAAACCCCTCAGGGACCCCCAGAGGTCCCCGAACCACACTTTGAGAACCAGCCATGGACCCCCTTGGAAATCCGTCATGGACCTCCAGAGGTCCCCGAACCACACTTTGGGAACCAGCCATGGCTGTACGTGTACCAGGCTGTTGTGAACCAGCCATAGAAACCCTGGGGGTCCCCAAACCACACTTTGGGAACCAGCCATGGACCCCCTTGTAAACCCCTCATGGACCCCCTGCCTGCCTGCATGTTGATCCTATTACTTGGATGTTAGACTAGCCTATAGCTTTTATTTTGAAGTTGTGTACCATGTGACTTGACACGTGGGGTCTGGGGATCTTAGTATAATCCGATTCTATGGGAAAGAATGGAAAATCAAATATCTATTTTTTTGATTTTTGTTTTAGAGCAAAAAACGAATATTGGGTCAATTTTCCAATTTTCTAACCGTTAGTATAAAATAAAATTATACTAAAGTACCGGTAACGTTTTCGGGGTCTAGGGATCTTAGTATAATTTCATTTTTTGGGAAGGAATGGAAAATCAAAGATCAATTTTTTTGATTTTCGTTTTAGAGCAAAAATCAAATATTGCTTCATTTTTCCAATTTTCTAACACTGAAACACAATCAGGAAAATACTCTAATGTTTGTCCATTTTTCTGATTGTACTACTATTCATTTTTCATTTTTTCCTCCCAATACAAAAATCCAAATATTGTCCGTTTGTAACCCTGAAACAAAAATCAGGAAAATGGTAAATTTTTCTGATTGTGTGATTCATATTTTGGCATTTTGTGATTTGGAACCGACAAAATAAAAATAGGCCCATTATTCAATTATCTAGTCCAGGAAAAAAACCTCATCATGAATGTCACGACCAATCACATGGTCTACAACTTCAAAATAAAAGCTGTTGGCTAGCCCAGGGATCTTCAACGTTTTCAGGCCAGGGACCCCCAAACTGATGGGTAGATGGATCAGGGACCCCCTACCTTGAAGGGTGGGGCTGAGGCTACAACATATTGTAGGTGTAGGCTATATTTATGAATAAAATTCAATACTATGCTATTAAAATAATAGATTATATATTCATGATTTTATTTTAAATATGCATGTACTGTAGGCTACAAGTGGCGTACCACAGCCATTTATAAACATACCTTATTAACTGAGAACCAATGTCAATACTATCAATTTAACACTAACAATCTGTCAATTTAACACTAACAATCTGTCATTTGCATAATAATCATGTATAAAAGCTGTTCAAAATAGACAGAATCATGTTTTTAATGCTTAATTTAAAACAATTTCAGGGACCCCCTGCAGTATCCCTGTTGAAGACCCCTGGCCTAGCCTAACCTAACCAGGTAGGCAGGCAGGCAGGCAGGCAGGCTGGCAGGCAGGCTGCAGGCAGGCAGGCAGGCAGGCAGGCAGGCAGGCAGGCAGGCAGGCAGGCAGGCTGCAGGCAGGCAGGCAGGCAGGCAGGCAGGCAGGCAGGCAGACAGACAGACAGACAGACAGACAGACACAGGGACGTCACAATGGGGGGGGGGGGGAGTGGGAATGAGTTACTAGGGCCCAAGGTGGAGGTGCCTGGAATAATTTTCTAGGCCTACTTTAGCTATTGAAAAATAGCAGATATACTAGTAAGACGCCTCAGGGCGACATGCGACCTTGCCCTGAAGGGCGACATGCGACCTCGCCCTCGAGGTCGTGCCAAACAGTGCCTGTTGAGATTGGCAAGGAGTGTGAGGTCAGAGCAGCAAACCCATTCTGTTAAGAGTGGTTCTGCTGACATCACAGTGACGTCACAGTGATGTGTCAGGGGAACCACAGTGTCAGGCGTTATAGACTGACGGAGATATGGTCATGCTGTTGACCATTCACATATTATTATTATATTGAGACAGTTGCAATAATAATAATAACTAGACTCTGTCACTCTGTAGGCACTCTGTCGAGGTGCCAACTTACCCCTCATGCTCAAGCAGGCCACACATGGCCTACTTGTGTGGAAGCAGAGAGCGCCATGAGGTGCTCGCTGCTGGCCTCATGTCCCAAATTATCTTCACCCGTTAATGAAGACTTTATCGAGAGCGCTCTTATATACTAAACTCTGCTGACATCATCACCAGAAATGCTGGTCGCTCATTGGCTGTAGGGGGACACCTACATGCATACATACATTCCCAGCTATTCCAGGGCTACGGATTTCTCAGAGGTTTGCGGGAGTAACCAGCGTCTGGGATCCAGTGAAGAGCTCTCTGTTTTATGGGATACATACATTCCCAGCCATTCCAGGGCTACGGTCTTCAAAAATCTCATTCACCTACGTACGTACGTACGTACGTACGTACGTCCAAAAATATCTTGCACCCATAGGTACACAGCAAAATGTATCCATTTGTAACTCTGAGAGAGTATAAATGAACCCTTACGGGTCCATTTAGTTCCATTTAAGGCTACCCTCTCAAGTGAAGCTTGACCAATCCTCAAAGTATCTACTAGACTACACTACACACATACATACAGACGGACGGACGGACGGACGGACGGACGGACGGACGGACGGACGGACGGGACAGATAAAACCTGTTCATTCTGGACTGATATGACCATATATGGACATGGGACACACATTTTGTTTTTGAAAAACCCTATTCATTCTGGACTGATATTCTGGACGTACGGGACAGATAAAACCTGTTCATTCTGGACTGGAATGACCATATATGGACATGAGGTGACAGACATTTTGGTTTTGATAAAACCTGTTCATTCTGGACTGGGATGACCATATATGGACATGAAACACACATTTTGTTTTTGAAAAAACTGTTCATTCTGGACTGAAATGATCATATATGGGCGTGGGACACACAAAGCCACTCATTGGATGCGGCTTTCACCGCTTCAAAAATATGTATCCACAACTTTCCAACATCCATCGTGCATTGCGCAGAAGGCAAGCAGCATTTCCACGATGTGAGCTTGTATGTCGCAAATAATTCTATACAGTGAATTCGGGCTGAAACAGGTGGATAATATAATATGTGAACGGTCACAGCTTGACCATATCTCTGTCTGTCTGTCTATACTGCCTGACACCGTGGTCACCCTGACACATCACTGTGACGTCACTGTGATGTTAGGGGAACCACTCTTAACAGAATTGGTTTGCTGCTCTGACCTCACCCTCATGCTTGATGTCCCTTCTATGCCCATATAATTTATGCCCATATGTAGTGCACAATGGGATGTCAGAACATGCCCATATATGGGCATTCCCAGATCACACTTGCAAATTAATTACATCCTTGTCCGTTTATGCCCATATATGGAGAACCCTGTCCCATCAATATTAAGGGCATATCTGGGAATGTCCATATATGAGCATGTTCTGACATGCCCATATATGGGCATTACCAGATCACACTTGCAAATTAATCGAGGGGTCGAGGTCGCATGTCGCCCTGAGGCGCCTTACTAGTATATCTGCTATTTTTCAATAGCTAAAGCAGGCCTATAAAATAATTCCAGACCCCTCCACCTTATGCCCTATTAACTCACTATTGTGACGCCCCTGTGTCTGTCTGTCTGCCTGCCTGCCTGCCTGCCTACCGGGTTAGGT
The DNA here is from genome assembly GCF_963921795.1 of Nannobrachium achirus. Lineage (NCBI taxonomy): Eukaryota > Metazoa > Chordata > Actinopteri > Myctophiformes > Myctophidae > Nannobrachium > Nannobrachium achirus. The sequence continues at coordinate 38,435,194 of NC_137811.1, read as the reverse complement.
GGTTAGGCTAGGCCAGGGGTCATTGTTGTCGTCAATATATAGTATTGACATTGTTCTCTTAATAAGGTATGTTTATAAATGGCAGTGGTACGCCACTTGTAGCCTACAGTACATGCATATTTAAAATAAAATCATGAATATATTAATCTATTATTTTAATAGCATAGTATTGAATTTTATACATAAATATAGCCTACAATATGTTGTATGTCTTCCAGGTAGGGGGTCCCTGCTCTATCTCCCCATCAGTTTGGGGGTCCCTGGCCTGAAAACGTTGAAGATCCCTGGGCTAGCCTACAGCTTTTATTTTGAAGTTGTAGACCATGTGATTGGTCTTGACATTCATGATGAGGTTTCTTTCTTGGACTAGATAATTGAATAATGGGCCTATTTTTATTTTGTTGGTTCCAAATCACAAAATGCCATAATAGGAATCACACAATCAGAAAAATGGACCATTTTCCTGATTTTTGTTTCAGGGTTACAAACGGACAATATTTGGATTTTTGTATTGGGAGGAAAAAATTAAAAATGAATAGCAGTACAATCAGAAAAATGGACAAACATTTGAGTATTTTCCTGATTGTGTTTCAGTGTTAGAAAATTGGAAAATTGACCCAATATTCGTTTTTTGCTCTAAAACAAAAATCAAAAGAATTGATATTTGATTTTCCATTCCTTCCCAAAAAATCAAACTATACTAGATCCCAGGCCAGAAAAAAGGGTCAGGGGATCTTAGTATAATTGAGATGTTCAATTTTAATCCAACATAGAAAAATCCCTTTTTGTGATTTCTGTCCTCCCAAACGGATTCAAAACAATCACATTTTAGCCCCTTTTTCAAGTTTTGGTTCAGAATTTAAAAATTGTGAAAACGCAAATCAGAAAAACACAAAAACAGTGGGGGGATCTTAGTATAATTGGGGTATTCAATTTGAATCAAATAAACCAAAATTAGCTATTTTTCCAATTTTCGTTAGTAATTTAAAAATTGTGAAAACGCAAATCAGAAAATCACAAAAACAGCCAGGTTTACTTAGTATAATTGGGATATTCAATTTGAATAAAAAAAACAGAAAATTGGCTATTTTTTCAATTTTCGTTCAGAATTAAAACATTGAGAAAACCCAAATAAGAAAATCACAAAAACCAGTGGGGGGATCTTAGTATAATTGGGGTATTCAATTTGAATCAAATAAACCAAAATTAGCTATTTTTCCAATTTTCATTAGTAATTTAAAAATTGTGAAAACGCAAATCAGAAAATCACAAAAACGGCCAGGTTGACTTAGTATAATTGGGATATTCAATTTGAATAAAAAAAACAGAAAATTGGCTATTTTTTTATTTTTTTATTCAGAATTGAAAAATTGAGAAAACACGAAAATAGGCCCATTATTCAATTTTCTAGTCAAGGAAAAAAATCACCATCATCAATGTCACGTGACCACGTCACAAATCACATGGTCTACAACTTCAAAATAAAGGCTATCTAGCTCTAACATCCAAGCAATAGAATCAACAGGCAGGCAGTAGAGGTGCATGGGATTCATGGCTCTGTGAAGTGAGCCAGCGCCATGGATCTGGCTCACTTAAAAGAGCCGTTAAAAGATTGGCTCATTTAGCTCATTTGGTTCAGTGTATATTTATATATTTTTAAAATAATTAATTGGAAAATGAATCCACAAGGTGGCACCACATTTCTCTGCTGACAATCTGGTATTTACCCTTTTCATAAAACGTGTGTGTAAATTAAGCTACCTTGACTTATGTTATTCATGCAACACCTCAAAAAACCAAGCAGGCAACAATGAAATCACCTCTCTCTCTCTCTCTCTCTCTCTCTCTCTCTCTCTCTCTCTCTCTCTCTCTCTCTCTCTCTCTCTCTCTCTCACACACTCACTCACTCAGTGGAGTAGCAAGGAGGAGGTTTTGTGTTGAACCCCCCCAAATTCCCTACTGCGTGAACCAGATCCCATCGTTCACTTCAAAGAGCTATTCAAAAGATTCGATTCGATCGCAAACGTCCCACCACTAGCAGGCAGGCAGGCAGGCAGGCAGGCAGGCAGGCAGACAGACAGACAGACAGATAGATGATTCTAACATTGACATACATATATTATACTGCAATTTGGCAAGTTGCGGTTGGTTGTTTGAGTTGGACTGGTTAAACTGACACAATATGTCCATATGGGCATTCCCAGATATGGGCTTAATATTGATGGGTATAAAAGGGATTCTATTGTATGGGCATTCACAGATATGGGCTTAATATAAAAGGGATCAGATGTAGAGGTCATCTCCATATACTGTATGGAGATCTAGGTGATCCAGTTGTCTCCATGAATGGATATCCAGGATTTGATCTTTCATGAGGTGATGTCACGACAATGTGATGTCACAATGTCAACAGACAGGTCAACAGCTATTGTATGGGCAAACTCAATATGGGCTAATATTGATGGGCTTAAAGGGATACTATTAGTGTGGTTGCCTTAACAATGCATCATCTGGGAATCAGATGTAGAGGTCAGCTCTATGTATGGAGATCTAGGTGATGATCCAGTCGTCTCCATGTATGGATATCCAGGGTTTGATCTTTGATGAGGTGATGTCACAACAAATGTGATGTCACAATGTCAACAAACAGCAGATATAGACATTGAGGCGTTACTCACGGACAAGATACATATGGTTAAGATCTGTGGATTTTCATTGTAATAAATACTAGTAAGACGCCTCAATTCGCCCCAATTCTTGGCCATCTGACCAGTGATGTATATCGGACCAGTTACCCATAGGCCTTACATGGAGACCCCTACTGTATATGGAGATATGCTGTAAGAGCCCCAAAAAAGCTTACTCAGTTATCCGTCATGTGTCATCTGACATCATACCCTTTTATGCCCACATGGAGATCCCTGTCTGTAGAACCAGCCACACATGGGCTGTCTTGGCCATATATGGATTCTGTTAGTGTGGAATGTGGCCGATGTGGCCTCCATATATGGGCATTCCCATTTGAATTTCTGTTAGATATGGGCATAAAAGGGAATCTGTTAGTGTGACATCGGTGAAGCCAGTGATGTCAGAGTGGAAAACCCATTCTGTTCCCCTGACGTTACAGTGACGTCAGAGTATGATGTCAGAGTGACAAACCCATAGAACCACAGTGTCAGGCGTTATAGACAGAGAGAGATACATACTGTATATACATACGGACAAGCTGTGACCGTTCACATACTAATCTGCGACCTCGCAATTATTATTATATTATTAAGGGTAATAATGATTCTTAGTTATTAATAATAATAATGATTCTTAGTGTGGTCAATAGGCACTCTGTGCTGTTTTATACATTTTTAACTCTGAGAGAGTATAAATGGAACCAAATAAACCCTGTATGGGTCGATTTGGTTCTGTTTATACTCTCTCTCGAGTTAAATCAACACTCAGGTTTTTACTATGTAGTTTCATGGGTACTATTATTCAGTTTATTATTATTTACTGCCTTACCAAAATTATGCTCATACGTAGGTGTAGAATATATTCTTAGGCCAGTCTTAGGGCTGATTCATACTCCACTTTTAGAGACAAATTTAGTTCGGGGAGTCACAAAATCTTGGTGGCACCGAACAGCTAAATTGATGACGGTACACTCCCCCCGATCCTCTGAATGACGCCATATTGTAGTTTAGACAGAGCCGAACCAAAATGAATTTGGCTCTAAAGTGGAGTATGCATCGGCCCTTAGGCTTTTACGCAATAGGCTAGGTCAGGTCAAGGTCCCTTTCTGCCAACAATGGCACAGGGGAACCCACTGGCACACTGGCAGAGGAGTGAGAGAGAGGATCTTTTTTTTTAAACAAACATATATATTTTTTAAACATGGTCAATCAAACAAGGTTAGCTAATTTACAGTAAACTACATCCTGCACATAATTCTACATCTATTAAAACTCTGAACTTTGACCGGGTAGGGAGTCACGGAGATTGTTGGATTATTGTCTAATCGTTATAATAATGTCCTGCCAATCAAAATGTGTCAATATATTTGATGGCGTCATTAAAATGAATTTTAACATGTACACTGACAATCTTCTAGATAATAAAAACATAATTTGATAAAGGTTGCTGACCCAAGGCTGCAAGGTTCAGCACTGGAAATGCATGCATGAAATAAAGACATTTGGACAGATCAGTAGGCTACAGTACAGAGCAGTATCTGGACACTGCTCATCTCCATAGTATGTCCCTACTGGCTGATAGTGGGTCGACTACTTCATACTGCAGGGAGACATGGTGACATTAACTTGTCACCTTCTCTCTCATGAAGCACATGATGAGGTATAGTGAGGTACTTGATATCTAACCCAGTACCTTCTGAATATGCCTGTGCATTGTATGGTGCTCCTTGTCACTGAGGCTAAGCCAGACCTTGTCTGTTTAATGGCAACATGCTGGATTCTGGAACACTGTCACTGTTCCCCAGCAGACTACCATAAAGATGCTGTAATGCGCATGATGACACTGTGTACTGAACTTGTGTGTGAGTGGACTGACACTTTGTCCTTGACAGGGGGGTGGCTGGTGAGCATAATGTACACAAGTGGAGACTACATTTAGTCAAAGCGAGGCAGACATCACGATAAAATAAAGTTGTTTCAACTTTTTGTTCTCCCAGAGGTCAAATATAACCTTGACCTGAACTTTGCGATTGACCTGATATGAAAAGTAAAAAAAAAAGAAAAAAGTGTCCAAATCTGAGGTCATTCTCAGCAGGGAACTGATAGATTGCACACTCCAGGTAGGGATACTTTACCCCAGGTGAAGGAGTTCAGATATCTTGGGGTCCTGTTCATGAATGAGAGCGGAAAAAGGAGCTTCGGAGCAGCAGGAGCTGGCGGTCTCGGAATCGCACTGTTGTGAAGAAGAGAGAGTTGAGCTAGATTGCAAAGCTCTCAGTCTACCGAGCAATCTTTTGTTCCTACTCTCACCTATGGTCATGGAGTGTGGGTCATGACTGAGGTAACTCTTTTTATGCATTTGATGTACTGATGTTTATGTATTGACCTTCGTTATTGTAAGTCGCGTCTGCTAAATGCCTAAGTTGTAGTACAGATAGATGCCTCCTGAGCATCTCCCTATAGGGTGGTCTGGGGGCCAAAGACCAGATGGAGGGATTACATGGAGAGAACACTGGCCTGGGAACTCCTGGGGACCCCGGGGGAGGTGGATAAAAACACCCATAAACGTTGTACATTTGTTGGAAGTACAAAAACACATCAGCAAAAAAAAAAAAAAAAAAAAAAAAAAAAAAAAAAAACATACCAAGACTGAAGTGAGTGGTGCTATTTATGAGTTGATTCCATTAAGCACTGTCAACGTGAACAAACTTTGAGTGCTATAGCCCCTTTTCCACTGGCCAGGTTTGTGCCAGGCTTTCCACAACAAGGACCTGGGTAGAGTGGTGTGAAAGTGGTACTAAACGTGGTACTAAAAGGTATCCAATCTAGAGGTCTGAGCTAGGCCAAACAGGGCCAAACACTTCATAATGACTGATCACTCACTGACTTTTCATTTAGACCACCAGGATATAGTTGTAATACACAACAATAGATTCTATTGTGTTATAACCACTATTATAATCTATTATAGTGTATTATAATTACCCTAGTGATACATTCATACTTTATAGTGTATTATAATCACAGTTATAATCCATTATAGTGTATTATAATTTATGATAGTTGTAATACAAATTTATATTGCATTATAATCACAGTTAAAAGGGTCAATTTGTTTCTTACCGAAAGGGGTACTTTTGTGTAATGGAAAATGTAGATATTTTTTATGTGGTGCGGTGTGGTGTGGTGTAGTGTGGTGTACTGTGGTGTGGTCATAAAGCTGCAGTGGAAAAGGGGCTTATGTGACAAGATGAAGGCCAGATGTAGGGCATGCTTCGGGACGTGTTTGTCCATGTTACGTCCCAATGCCAAATGTTGGAGCTTCGCTCAAAAACTAATTAGCTATGCTTTTATTAATCTAGAGTATAAATGGAACCAAATGGACCCATAAGGGTTCATTTGTTTCAATTCATACTCTCTCAAGAGTTAGACTGACTGCACTAATAATCATTAATGTTATTAATACTTATATTTATTAAAGTGTATGTCATTGGCATCATGCTATAACTCTGTATGTCAATGTTCTAAGTGTCTGTCTGTCTGTCTGTCTGTCTGTCTGTCTGTCTGTCTGTCTGTCTGTCTGTCTGTCTGTCTGTCTGTCTGTCTGTCTGCCTGCCTGCCTGCCTGCCTGCATGCCTGTTGATCCTATTGCTTGGATGTTAGACTAGAGCTAGACTAGCTTTTATTTTGAAGTTGTAGACCATGTGATTTGTGACGTGGTCATGTGACATTGATGATGCTGATTTCTTTCCCTTGACTAGAACATTTAATAATGGGCCTATTTTCCAGATTTTTTTGTGCACAAATACATTAAAAAAATTGACCCATTTTTGGCCATTTTTGTGATTTTCTTATTTGCGTTTTCACAATTTTTAAATTCTGAGCGAAAATTGGAAAAATAGCCAATTTCTGTTTTTTTTTATTCAAATTGAATATCCCAATTATACTAAGTCAACCTGGCCGTTTTTGTGATTTTTGGATTTGCGTTTTCACAATTTTTAAATTACTAACGAAAATTGGAAAAATAGCAAATTTTGGTTTATTTGATTCAAATTGAATACCCCAATTATACTAAGATCCCCCCACTGGTTTTTGTGATTTTCTTATTTGGGTTTTCTCAATTTTTCAATTCTGAACGAAAATTGGAAAAATAGCCAATTTTCTGTTTTTTTTTATTAAAATTGAATATCCCAATTATACTAAGTCAACTGGCCGTTTTTGTGATTTTCTGATTTGCGTTTTCACAATTTTTAAATTCTGAGCCAAAAAATGAAAAAGGGGCTAAAATGTGATTGTTTTGAATCCGTTTGGGAGGACAGAAATCACAAAAAGGGATTTTTCTATGTTGGATTAAAATTGAACATCTCAATTATACTAAGATCCCCTGACCAAAAAGTTCTAGGGATCTTAGTATAATTTTATTTTATACTAACGGTTAGAAAATTGGAAAATTGACCCAATATTCGTTTTTTGCTCTAAAACAAAAATCAAAAAAATAGATATTTGATTTTCCATTCTTTCCCATAGAATCGGATTATACTAAGATCCCCAGACCCACGTGGTCACGTGACATTCATGATGACGATTTGTTTCCTGGACTTGAAAATTGAATAATGGGCCTATTTTTTGTTTGTCGGTTCCAAATCAAATAATGCCAAAATATGAATCACACATTCAAAGAATTGGTCAGGGGATCTTAGTATAATTGAGATGTTCAATTTTAATCCAACATAGAAAAATCCCTTTTTGTGATTTCTGTCCTCCCAAACGGATTCAAAACAATCACATTTTAGCCCCTTTTTCATTTTTTAAATTCAAATTGAATAACACAATTATACTAAGATTCCATGACCGGGGAATGGTCGGGGTACCTTAGTATAATTGAGATGTTCAATTTTAATCCAACATAGAAAAATCCGATTTCGTGATTTCTGTCCTCCCAAACGGATTCAAAACAATCACATTTTTGCCCCTTTTTCATGTTTTGGTTCAGAATTAAAAAATTGTGAAAACGCAAATCAGAAAAACACAAAAACAGCCAGGTTTACTTAGTATAATTGGGATATTCAATTTGAATAAAAAAAAACAGAAAATTGGCTATTTTTCCAATTTTCGTTCAGAATTGAAAAATTGAGAAAACCCAAATAAGAAAATCACAAAAACCAGTGGGGGGATCTTAGTATAATTGGGGTATTCAATTTGAATCAAATAAACCAAAATTAGCTATTTTTCCAATTTTCATTAATAATTTAAAAATTGTGAAAACACAAATCAGAAAATCACAAAAACGGCCAGGTTGACTTAGTATAATTGGGATATTCAATTTGAATTTAAAATAACAGAAATTGGCTATTTTTCCAATTTTCGCTCAGAATTTAAAAATTGTGAAAACGCAAATAAGAAAATCACAAAAACGGCCAAAATGGGCCAATTTTTTAAATGTATTTGTGCACAAAAAAATCTGGAAAATAGGCCCATTATTCAATTTTCTAGTCAAGGAAAAAAAATCAGCATCATCAATGTCACGTGACCATGTCACAAATCACATGGTCTACAACTTCAAAATAAAAGCTAGTCTAGCTCTAGTCTAACATCCAAGCAATAGGATCAACAGGCATGCAGGCAGGCAGGCAGGCAGGCAGGCAGGCAGGCTGACAGACAGACAGACAGACAATCAGACAGACAGACAGACAGACAGACAGACAGACAGACAGACAGACAGACAGACAGACAGACAGACAGACAGACAGACAGACAGACAGACACTTAGAACATTGACATACAGAGTTATAGAATGATGCCAATGACATACACTTTAATAAATATAAGTATTAATAACATTAATGATTATTAGTGCAGTCAGTCTGCACGGAGTAAAATCATCTGTGTTATTTCATCCATTAATAACTCTTGAGAGAGTATGAATTGAAACAAATGAACCCTTATGGGTCCATTTGGTTCCATTTATACTCTCTCTCTCTCTCTCTCTCTCTCTCTCTCTCTCTCTCTCTCTCTCTCTCTCTCGGGTTAAATCAACACTCAGGTTTTTACTGTGTAGTTTCATGGGTGATATAATTCAGTTTATTATTATGTATTACTTTACCCTATGCTCATACATATATTTAGAATCTATTTCTGATGTTATATTTGACTCTGTATTTAACTTAAAATGGGGGAACTACAATAAGCACTAGTTATAAAGACTTCCTGGGGTCTATATCCAGGGACACTGTTGATGTCAGAGCGAAGCTCCAACATTTGGCATTGGGACGAAACATGGACAAACGCGTCCCGAAGCATGCCCTACATCTGGCCTTCATATTGTCACATAAGCCCCTTTTCCACTGCAGCTTTAGCACCACACCACAGTACACCACACTACACTACACCACACCACACCGCACCACATGAAAATATCTACATTTTCCATTACACAAAAGTACCCCTTTCGATAAGAAACAAAATGACCCTTTTAACTGTGATTATAATACAATATAAATTTGTATTACAACTATCATAAATTATAATACACTATAATGGATTATAACTGTGATTATAATACACTATAAAGTATTAATTTATCACTATGATAATTATAATACACTATAATAGATTATAATAGTGGTTATAACACAATAGAATCTATTGTCGTGTATTACAACTATATCCTGGTGGTCTAAATGAAAAGTCAGTGAGTGATCAGTCATTATGAAGTGTTTGGTCCTGTTTGGCCTTGCTCAGACCTACTCTAGATTGGATACCTTTTAGTACCACGTTTAGTACCACTTTCACACCACTCTACCCAGGTTTTTTTTTTTTTTTTGCTGATGTGTTTTTGTACTTCCAACAAATGTACAACGTTTATGGGTGTTTTTATCCACCTCCCCCGGGGTCCCCAGGAGTTCCCAGGCCAGTGTTCTCTCCATGTAATCCCTCCATCTGGTCTTTGGCCCCCAGACCACCCTATAGGGAGATGCTCAGGAGGCATCTATCTGTACTACAACTTAGGCATTTAGCAGACGCGACTTACAATAAGCAAGGTCAATACATAAACATCAGTACATCAAATGCATAAAAAGAGTTACTTTCAGTCATGACCCACACTCCATGATCATAGGTGAGAGTAGGAACAAAAGATTGCTCGGTAGACTGAGAGCTTTGCAATCTAGCTCAACTCTCTCTTCTTCACAACAGTGCGATTCCGAGACCGCCAGCTCCTGCTGCTCCAAAGCTCCTTTTTCCGCTCTCATTCATGAACAGGACCCCAAGATATCTGAACTCCTTCACCTGGGGTAAAGTCTCACTACCTGGAGTTCCCTGCTGAGAACAATGGCCTCAGATTTGGACACTTTTTTCTTTTCTTTTTTTACTTTTCATATCAGGTCAATCGCACATTAAAGTTCAGGTCAAGGTTATGTTTGACCTCTGGGAGAACAAAAAGTTGAAACAACTTTATTTTATCGTGATGTCTGCCTCGCTATGACTAAATGTAGTCTCCACTTGTGTACATTATGCTCACCAGCCACCCCCCGTCAAGGACAAAGTGTCAGTCCACTCACACACAAGTTCAGTACACAGTGTCATCATGCACATTACAGCATCTTTATGGTAGTCTGCTGGGGAACAGTGACAGTGTTCCAGAATCCAGCATGTTGCCATTAAACAGACAAGGTCTGGCTTAGCCTCAGTGACAAGGAGCACGATACAATGCACAGGCATATTCAGAAGGTACTGGGTTAGATATCAAGTACCTCACTATACCTCATCATGTGCTTCATGAGAGAGAAGGTGGCAAGTTAATGTCACCATGTCTCCCTGCAGTATGAAGTAGTCGACCCACTATCAGCCAGTAGGGACATACTATGGAGATGAGTAGTGTCCAGATACTGCTCTGTACTGTAGCCTACTGATCTGTCCAAATGTCTTTATTTCATGCATGCATTTCCAGTGCTGAACCTTGACGCCATCAAATATATTGACACATTTTGATTGGCAGGACATTATTATAACGATTAGACAATAATCCAACAATCTCCGCGACTCCCTACCCGGTCAAAGTTCAGAGTTTTAATAGAGGTAGAATTATGTGCAGGATGTAGTTTACTGTAAATTAGCTAACCTTGTTTGATTGACCATGTTTAAATAATATATTGTTTAAAAAAGAAATCCTCTCTCTCACTCCTCTGCCAGTGTGCCATAGTGGGTTCCCCTGTGCCATTGTTGGCAGAAAGGGACCTTGACCTGACCTAGCCTATAGCATAAAAGCCTAAGGGCCGATGCATACTCCACTTTAGAGCCAAATTTATTTCGGTTTGGCTCTGTCTAAACTACGATATGGCGTCATTCAGAGGATCGGGGGGCGTGTACCGTCATCAATTTAGCTGTTCGGTGCCACCAAGATTTTGTGACTCCCAGAACTAAATTTGTCTCTAAAAGTGGAGTATGAATCAGCCCTAAGACTGGCCTAAGAATATATTCTACACCTACGTATGACACCTACGTATAATTATGGTAAGGCAGTAAATAATAATAAACTGAATAATAGTACCCATGAAACTACAAAGTAAAAACCTGAGTGTTGATTTAACTCGAGAGAGAGTATAAACAGAACCAAATCGACCCATACAGGGTTTATTTGGTTCCATTTACTCTCTCAGAGTTAAAAATGTATAAAACAGCACAGAGTGCCTATTGACCACACTAAGAATCATTATTATTATTAATAACTAAGAATCATTATTATTATTAATAATATAAATAATAATCGCGAGGTCTCAGATTAGTATGTGAACGGTCACAGCTTGTCCGTATGTATATACAGTATGTATCTCTCTCTCTCTGTCTATAACGCCTGACACTGTGGTTCTATGGGTTTGTCACTCTGACATCATACTCTGACGTCACTGTAACGTCAGGGGAACAGAATGGGTTTTCCACTCTGACATCACATGCTGGCTTCACCGATGTCACACTAACAGAATCCCTTTTATGCCCATATCTAACAGAAATTCAAATGGGAATGCCCATATATGGAGGCCACATCGGCCACATGCCACACTAACAGAATCCATATATGGCCAAGACAGCCCATGTGTGGCTGGTTCTACAGACAGGGATCTCCATGTGGGCATAAAAGGGTATGATGTCAGATGTCATAGACATCATAGGACTTTCACATGACGGATAACTGAGTAAGCTTTTTTGGGGCTCTTACAGCATATCTCCATATACAGTAGGCCGGGGTCTCCATGTAAGGCCTATGGGTAACTGGTCCGATATACATCACTGGTCAGATGGCCAAGAATTGGGGCGAATTGAGGCGTCTTACTAGTATTACAATGAAAATCCACAGATCTTAACCGTATGTATCTTGTCCGTGAGTAACGCCTCAATGTCTATATCTGCTGTTTGTTGACATTGTGACATCACATTTGTTGTGACATCACCTCATCACAGATCAAACCCTGGATATCCATACATGGAGACGACTGGATCATCACCTAGATCTCCATACAGTATATGGAGATGACCTCTACATCTGATCCCTTTTATATTAAGCCCATATCTGTGAATGCCCATACAATAGAATCCCTTTTATACCCATCAATATTAAGCCCGTATGTGGGAATGCCCATATGGACAATGGACATATTGTGTCAGTTTAACCAGTCCAACTTAAACAACCAACCGCAACTTGCCAAATTGCAGTATAATATATGTATGTCAATGATGTTAGCATGCATGCCTGCCTGCCTAACTGCCTGCCTGCCTGCCTGCTAGTGGTGGGACGTTTGCGATCGAATCGAATATTTTGAATAGCTCTTTGAAGTGAACGATGGGATCTGGTTCACGCAGTAGGGAATTTGGGGGGGTTCAACACAAAACCTCCTCCTTGCTACTCCACAGAGAGAGAGAGAGAGAGAGAGAGAGAGAGCAAGGGGAGGAGTGATTTCATTGTTGCCTGCTTGGTTTTTTGAGGTGTTGCATGAATAACATAAGTCAAGGTAGCTTAATTTACACACACACGTTTTATGAAAGGGGTAAATACCAGATTGTGCTCTCAACTGTCAGCAGAGGAATGTGGTGCCACCTTGTGGATTCATTTTTCAATTAATTATTTTAAAAATATATAAATATACACTGAACCAAATGAGCTAAATGAGCCAATCTTTTAACGGCTCTTTTAAGTGAGCCAGATCCATGGCACTGGCTCACTTCACAGAGCCATAAATCCCACCTCTACTGCCTGCCTGTTGATTCTATTGCTTGGATGTTAGAGCTAGATAGCCTTTATTTTGAAGTTGTAGACCATGTGATTTGTGACGTGGTCACGTGACATTGATGATGATGATTTTTTTCCTTGACTAGAAAATTGAGTAATGGGCCTATTTTCGTGTTTTCTCAATTTTTCAATTCTGAATAAAAAAATAAAAAAATAGCCAATTTCTGTTTTTTTGGATTCAAATTGAATACCACAATTACCTGGCTATTTTTGTGATTTTCTTAATTGCGTTTTCACAATTTTCAAATTCTGAACGAAAATTGAAAAAATAGCTATTTTTTTGTTTATTTGATTCAAATTGAATACCCCAATTATACTAAGATCCCCGGTCAGGGGATCTTAGTATAATTGGATAATTCAATTTTAATCCAAAATAGAAAAATCCATTTTTGTGATTTCTGTCCTCCCAAAAAAAATCAAAATAATCACATTTTGCCCCTTTTTCAATTTTTCAATTCAAATTGAATAACACAAATTATACTAAGATCCCATGACCGGGGGATCTTAGTATAATTGGGGTATTCAATTAGAATCAAATAAACAAAATTTGCTATTTTTTCAATTTTCGTTTAGAATTTAAAAATTGTGAAAACGCAAATCAGAAAATCACAAAAACAGCCAGGTTGTCTTAGTATAATTGGGATATTCAATTTGAATAAAAATAAACAGTAATTGGCTATTTTTCCAATTTTCGTTCAGAATTGAAAAATTGAGAAAACCCAAATAAGAAAATCACAAACATGGCTAAAAAATGTATATCAGGAAAATAGGGCCATTATTCAATTTTCTAGTCAAGGAAACAAAATCAGCATCATCAATGTCACGTGACCACGTCACAAATCACATGGTCTACAACTTCAAAATAAAAGCTAGTCTAGCTCTAGTCTAACATCCAAGCAATAGGATCAACAGGCATGCAGGCAGGCAGACAGGCAGACAGACAGACAGACAGACAGACAGACAGACAGACAGACAGACAGACAGACAGACAGACAGACAGACAGACAGACACTTAGAACATTGACATACAGAGTTATAGAATGATGCCAATGACATACACTTTAATAAATATAAGTATTAATAACATTAATGATTATTAGTGCAGTCAGTCTGTACGGAGTAAAATCATCTGTGTTATTTTATCCATTAATAACTCTTGAGAGAGTATGAATTGATTGAATTGGTTCCATTCCATTCTCTCTCTCTCTCTCTCTCTCTCTCTCTCTCTCTCTCTCTCTCTCTCTCTCTCTCTCTCTCTCTCTCTCTCTCTCTCTCTCGGGTTAAATCAACACTCAGGTTTTTACTGTGTAGTTTCATGGGTGATATAATTCAGTTTAATATTATGTATTACTTTACCCTATGCTCATACATATATTTAGAATCTATTTCTGATGTTATATTTGACTCTGTATTTAACTTAAAATGGGGGAACTACAATAAGCACTAGTTATAAAGACTTCCTGGGGTCTATATCCAGGGACACTGTTGATGTCAGAAAATATTGTTTACAGCCTCTCAGTCTAGATTAATAAAAGCATAGCTTTGTTTTTGAGCGAAGCTCCAACATTTGGCATTGGGACGAAACATGGACAAACGCGTCCCGAAGCATGCCCTACATCTGGCCTTCATCTTGTCACATAAGCCCCTTTTCCACTGCAGCTTTAGCACCACACCACAGTACACCACACTACACCACACCACACCGCACCACATAAAAATAACTACATTTTCCATTACACAAAAGTACCCCTTTGGGTAAGAAACAAATTGACCCTTTTAACTGTGATTATAATACAATATAAATTTGTATTACAACTATCATAAATTATAATACACTATAATGGATTATAACTGTGATTATAATACACTATAAAGTATTAATGTATCACTATGATAATTATAATACACTATAATAGATTATAATAGTGGTTATAACACAATAGAATCTATTGTCATGTATTACAACTATATCCTGGTGGTCTAAATGAAAAGTCAGTGAGTGATCAGTCATTATGAAGTGTTTGGCCCTGTTTGGCCTTGCTCAGACCTACTCTAAATTGGATACCTTTTAGTACCACGTTTAGTATCACTTTCACACCACTCTACCCAGTTTCTTTTTTTTTGCTGATGTGTTTTTGTACTTCCAAAAAATGTACAACGTTTATGGGTGTTTTTATCCACCTCCCCCGGGGTCCCAGGAGTTCCCAGGCCAGTGTTCTCTCCATGTAATCCCTCCATCTAGTCTTTGGCCCCCAGCCCAGACCACCCTATAGGGAGATGCTCAGGAGGCATTTATCTGTACTACAACTTAGGCATTTTATCTCACTTAAAAGAGCCGTTAAAAGATTGCCTCATTTAGCTAATTTGGTTCAGTGTATATTTATATATTTTTTAAAAGAATTAATTGAAAAATGAATCCACAAGGTGGCACCACATTCCTCTGTTGACAGTTGAGAGCACAATCTGGTATTTACCCTTTTCATAAAATGTGTGTGTAAATTAAGCTACCTTGACTTATGTTATTCATGCAACACCTCAAAAAACCAAGCAGGCAACAATGAAATCACTCCTCCCCTTGCTCTCTCTCTCTCTCTCTCTCTCTCTCTCTCTCTCTCTCTCTCTCTCTCTTTCTCTCTCTCAGGGCAGGCAGGCGGGCAGGCGGGCAGGCAGGCGGGCAGGCGGGCAGGCGGGCAGGCGGGCAGGCGGGCAGGCAGGCAGGTAGGCAGGCGGGCGGGCAGGCAGGCAGGCAGGCGGGCGGGCGGGCGGGCGGGCGGGCAGGCAGGCAGGCAGGCAGGCAGGCAGGCAGGCAGGCAGGCAGACAGACAGACAGACAGACAGACAGACAGACAGACAGATGCTTCTAACATTGACATACATATATTATACTGCAATTTGGCAAGTTGCGGTTGGTTGTTTAAGTTGGACTGGTTAAACTGACACAATATGTCCATATGGGCATTCCCACATATGGGCTTAATATTGATGGGTATAAAAGGGATTCTATTGTATGGGCATTCACAGATATGGGCTTAATATAAAAGGGATCAGATGTAGAGGTCAGCTCCATACTGTATGGAGATCTAGGTGATGATCCAGTTTTCTCCATGAATGGATATCCAGGATTTGATCTTTCATGAGGTGATGTCACGACAATGTGATGTCACAATGTCAACAGACAGGTCAACAGCTATTGTATGGGCAAACTCAATATGGGCTAATATTAATGGGCATAAAGGGATACTATTAGTGTGGTTGCCTTAAAAATGCATCATCTGGGAATCAGATGTAGAGGTCAGCTCTATGTATGGAGATCTAGGTGATGATCCAGTCGTCTCCATGTATGGATATCCAGGGTTTGATCTTTGATGAGGTGATGTCACAACAAATGTGATGTCACAATGTCAACAAACAGCAGATATAGACATTGAGGCGTTACTCACGGACAAGATACATACGGTTAAGATCTGTGGATTTTCATTGTAATATATACTAGTAAGACACCTCAATTCGCCCCAATTCTTGGCCATCTGACCAGTGATGTATATCGGACCAGTTACCCATAGGCCTTACATGGAGACCCCTACTGTATATGGAGATATGCTGTAAGAGCCCCAAAAAAGCTTACTCAGTTATCCGTCATGTGAAAGTCCTATGATGTCTATGACATCTGACATCATACCCTTTTATGCCCACATGGAGATCCCTGTCTGTAGAACCAGCCACACATGGGCTGTCTAGGCCATATATGGATTCTGTTAGTGTGGCATGTGGCCGATGTGGCCTCCATATATGGGCATTCCCATTTGAATTTCTGTTAGATATGGGCATAAAAGGGATTCTGTTAGTGTGACATCGGTGAAGCCAGCATGTGATGTCAGAGTGGAAAACCCATTCTGTTCCCCTGACGTTACAGTGACGTCAGAGTATGATGTCAGAGTGACAAAACCATAGAACCACAGTGTCAGGCGTTATAGACAGAGAGAGATACATACTGTATATACATACGGACAAGCTGTGACCGTTCACATACTAATCTGCGACCTCGCAATTATTATTATTATTATTAATAATAATAATAATGATTCTTAGTTATTAAGGGTAATAATGATTCTTAGTGTGGTCAATAGGCACTCTGTGCTGTTTTATACATTTTTAACTCAGAGAGTATAAATGGAACCAAATAAACCCTGTATGGGTCGATTTGGTTCTGTTTATACGCTCTCTCTCTCAACACTTAAATCAACACTCAGGTATTTACTATGTAGTTTCATGGGTACTATTATTCAGTTTATTATTATTTACTGCCTTAACATAATTATGTTCATACGTAGGTGTAGAATATATTCTTAGGCCAGTCTTATGGCTGATTCATACTCCACTTTTAGAGACAAATGTAGTTCTGGGAGTGACAAAATCTTGGTGGCACCGAACAGCTAAATTGATGACGGTACACGCCCCCCGATCCTCTGAATGACGCCATATCTTAGTTTAGACAGAGCCGAACCGAAATAAATTTGGCTCTAAAGTGGAGTATGCATCGGCCCTTAGGCTTTTATGCTATAGGCTAGGTCAGGTCAAGGTCCCTTTCTGCCAACAATGGCACAGGGGAACCCACTGTCACACTGGCAGAGGAGTGAGAGAGATCACTGCAGATTAGGTTGTCTTATAACCCTTAAATTCAACAAATTCTTTCAATGGACTAAAATCTTGTTTTATTGATGGCCTTCCTGCCCTGGCATTTGGCCTTTGTGCCCTCAAAAAATGGACAAAACCAATGGCCAATTAAGTGGGCTTGGCCCTAAAATGACGAAATTCCAGGCCTGTCCTGCACATAATTCTACATCTATTAAAACTCTGAACTTTGACCGGGTAGGGAGTCGTGGAGATTGTTGGATTATTGTCTAATCGTTATAACAATGTCCTGCCAATCAAAATGTGTCAATATATTTGATGGCGTCATTAAAATTAATTTTAACATGGCACACTGACAATCTTCTAGACAATAAAAACATAATTTGATAAAGGTTGCTGACCCAAGGCTGCAAGGTTCAGCACTGGAAATGCATGCATGAAATAAAGACATTTGGACAGATCAGTAGGCTACAGTACAGAGCAGTATCTGGACACTACTCATCTCCATAGTATGTCCCTACTGGCTGATAGTGGGTCGACTACTTCATACTGCAGGGAGACATGGTGACATTAACTTGTCACCTTCTCTCTCATGAAGCACATGATGAGGTATAGCGAGGTACTTGATATCTAACCCAGTACCTTCTGAATATGCCTGTGCATTGTATCGTGCTCCTTGTCACTGAGGCTAAGCCAGACCTTGTCTGTTTAATGGCAACATGCTGGATTCTGGAACACTGTCACTGTTCCCCAGCAGACTACCATAAAGATGCTGTAATGCGCATGATGACACTGTGTACTGAACTTGTGTGTGAGTGGACTGACACTTTGTCCTTGACGGGGGTGGCTGGTGAGCATAATGTACACAAGTGGAGACTACATTTAGTCATAGCGAGGCAGACATCACCTCCCAGAGGTCAAATATAACCTTGACCTGAACTTTAATGTGTGATTGACCTGATATGAAAAGTTAAAAAAAAGAAAAAAGTGTCCAAATCTTAAGCCATTGCTCTCAGCAGGGAACTGATAGATTGCACACTCCAGGTAGGGAGACCCCAGGTGAAGGAGTTCAGATATCTTGGGGTCCTGTTCATGAATGAGAGCGTAAAAAGGAGCTTCGGAGCAACAGGAGCTCGCGGTCTCGGAATCGCACTGTTGTGAAGAAGAGAGAGTTGAGCTAGATTGCAAAGCTCTCAGTCTACCGAGCAATCTTTTGTTCCTACTCTCACCTATGGTCATGGAGTGTGGGTCATGACTGAAAGTAACTCTTTTTATGCATTTGATGTACTGATGTTTATGTATTGACCTTGCTTATTATAAGTCGCGTCTGCTAAATGCCTAAGTTGTAGTACAGATAGATGCCTCCTGAGCATCTCCCTATAGGGTGGTCTGGGGGCCAAAGACCAGATGGAGGGATTACATGGAGAGAACACTGGCCTGGGAACTCCTGGGTACCCCGGGGGAGGTGCATAAAAACACCCATAAATGTTGTACATTTTGTGGAAGTACAAAAACACATCAGCAAAAAAAAAAAAAAAAGAAAAAGAAAAAAAAACTGGGTAGAGTGGTGTGAAAGTGGTACTAAACGTGGTACTAAAAGGTATCCAATCTAGAGTAGGTCTGAGCAAGGCCAAACAGGGCCAAACACTTCATAATGACTGATCACTCACTGACCTTTTATTTAGACCACCAGGATATAGTTGTAATACACGACAATAGATTCTATTGTGTTATAACCACTATTATAATCTATTATAGTGTATTATAATTATCATAGTGATACATTAATACTTTATAGTGTATTATAATCACAGTTATAATCCATTATAGTGTATTATAATTTATGATAGTTGTAATACAAATTTATATTGTATTATAATCACAGTTAAAAGGGTCAATTTGTTTCTTACCGAAAGGGGTACTTTTGTGTAATGGAAAATAGTTATTTTTATGTGGTGCGGTGTGGTGTAGTGTGGTGTACTGTGGTGTGGTGCTAAAGCTGCAGTGGAAAAGGGGCTTATGTGACAAGATGAAGGCCAGATGTAGGGCATGCTTCGGGACGCGTTTGTCCATGTTTCGTCCCAATGCCAAATGTCGGAGCTTCGCTCAAAAACAAAGCTATGCTTTTATTAATCTAGACTGAGAGGCTGTAAAAAATATTTTCTGACATCAACAGTGTCCCTGGATATAGACCCCAGGAAGTCTTTATAACTAGTGCTTATTGTAGTTCCCCCATTTTAAGTTAAATACAGAGTCAAATATAACATCAGAAATAGATTCTAAATATATGTATGAGCATAGGGTAAAGTAATACATAATAATAAACTGAATTATATCACCCATGAAACTACACAGTAAAAACCTGAGTGTTGATTTAACCCGAGAGAGAGAGAGAGAGAGAGAGAGAGAGAGAGAGAGAGAGAGAGAGAGAGAGAGAGAGAGAGAGAGAGAGAGAATGGAATGGAACCAATTCAATCAATTCATACTCTCTCAAGAGTTATTAATGGATAAAATAACACAGATGATTTTACTCTGTACAGACTGACTGCACTAATAATCATTAATGTTATTAATACTTATATTTATTAAAGTGTATGTCATTGGCATCATTCTATAACTCTGTATGTCAATGTTCTAAGTGTCTGTCTGTCTGTCTGTCTGTCTGTCTGTCTGTCTGTCTGTCTGTCTGTCTGTCTGTCTGTCTGTCTGTCTGTCTGTCTGTCTGTCTGTCTGTCTGCCTGCCTGCCTGCCTGCCTGCATGCCTGTTGATCCTATTGCTTGGATGTTAGACTAGAGCTAGACTAGCTTTTATTTTGAAGTTGTAGACCATGTGATTTGTGACGTGGTCACGTGACATTGATGATGCTGATTTTGTTTCCTTGACTAGAAAATTGAATAATGGCCCTATTTTCCTGATATACATTTTTTTAGCCATTTTTGTGATTTTCTTATTTGGGTTTTCTCAATTTTTCAATTCTGAGCGAAAAATGGAAAAATAGCCAATTACTGTTTATTTTTATTCAAATTGAATATCCCAATTATACTAAGACAACCTGGCTGTTTTTGTGATTTTCTGATTTGCGTTTTCACAATTTTTAAATTCTAAACGGAAATTGAAAAAATAGCAAATTTTGTTTATTTGATTCTAATTGAATACCCCAATTATACTAAGATCCCCCGGTCATGGGATCTTAGTATAATTTGTGTTATTCAATTTGAATTGAAAAATTGAAAAAGGGGCAAAATGTGATTATTTTGATTTTTTTTGGGAGGACAGAAATCACAAAAATGAATTTTTCTATTTTGGATTAAAATTGAATTATCCAATTATACTAAGATCCCCTGACCATCCCCCCACTGGTTTTTGTGATTTTCTTATTTGAGTTTTCTCAATTTTTAAATTCTGAACGAAAATTGGAAAAATAGCCAATTTTCTGTTTTTTTTTTTATTCAAATTGAATATCCCAATTAAACTAAGTAAACCTGGCTGTTTTTGTGATTTTCAGATTTGCGTTTTCACAATTTTTAAATTACTAACAAAAATTGGAAAAATAGCTAATTTTGGTTTATTTGATTCAAATTGAATACCCCAATTATACTAAGATCCCCCCACTGGTTTTTGTGTTTTTCTGATTTGCGTTTTCACAATTTTTTAATTCTGAACCAAAACATGAAATTGGGGGAAAAATGTGATTGTTTTGAATCCATTTGGGAGGACAGAAATCACGAAATCTGATTTTTCTATGTTGGATTAAAATTGAACATCTCAATTATACTAAGGTACCCCGACCATTCCCCGGTCATGGGATCTTAGTATAATTGTGTTATTCAATTTGAATTTAAAAAATGAAAAAGGGGCTAAAATGTGATTGTTTTGAATCCGTTTGGGAGGACAGAAATCACAAAAAGGGATTTTTCTATGTTGGATTAAAATTGAACATCTCAATTATACTAAGATCCCCTGACCAGGTTTACTTAGTATAATTGGGATATTCAATTTGAAAAAAAAAAAACAGAAAATTGGCTATTTTTTCAATTTTCGTTCAGAATTAAAACATTGAGAAAACTCAAATCAGAAAATCACAAAAACGGCCAGGTTGACTTAGTATAATTGGGATATTCAATTTGAATAAAAAAAAACAGAAAATTGGCTATTTTTTTATTTTTTTATTCAGAATTGAAAAATTGAGAAAACACGAAAATAGGCCCATTATTCAATTTTCTAGTCAAGGAAAAAAATCACCATCATCAATGTCACGTGACCACGTCACAAATCACATGGTCTACAACTTCAAAATAAAGGCTATCTAGCTCTAACATCCAAGCAATAGAATCAACAGGCAGGCAGTAGAGGTGCATGGGATTCATGGCTCTGTGAAGTGAGCCAGCGCCATGGATCTGGCTCACTTAAAAGAGCCGTTAAAAGATTGGCTCATTTAGCTCATTTGGTTCAGTGTATATTTATATATTTTTAAAATCATTAATTGAAAAATGAATCCACAAGGTGGCACCACATTTCTCTGCTGACAGTTGAGAGCACAATCTGGTATTTACCCTTTTCATAAAACGTGTGTGTAAATTAAGCTACCTTGACTTATGTTATTCATGCAACACCTCAAAAAACCAAGCAGGCAACAATGAAATCACCTCTCTCTCTCTCTCTCTCTCTCTCTCTCTCTCTCTCTCTCACACACTCACTCACTCAGTGGAGTAGCAAGGAGGAGGTTTTGTGTTGAACCCCCCCAAATTCCCTACTGCGTGAACCAGATCCCATCGTTCACTTCAAAGAGCTATTCAAAAGATTCGATTCGATCGCAAACGTCCCACCACTAGCAAGCAGGCAAGCAGGCAGGCGAGCAGACAGGCGAGCAGGCAGGCAGGCAGGCAGGCAGGCAGGCAGGCAGGCAGACAGACAGACAGACAGACAGACAGACAGACAGATAGATGCTTCTAACATTGACATACATATATTATACTGCAATTTGGCAAGTTGCGGTTGGTTGTTTAAGTTGGACTGGTTAAACTGACACAATATGTCCATATGGGCATTCACAGATATGGGCTTAATATAAAAGAGATCAGATGTAGAGGTCGTCTCCATGAATGGATATCCAGGATTTGATCTTTCATGAGGTGATGTCACGACAATGTGATGTCACAATGTCAACAGACAGGTCAACAGCTATTGTATGGGCAAACTCAATATGGGCTAATATTGATGGGCTTAAAGGGATACTATTAGTGTGGTTGCCTTAACAATGCATCATCTGGGAATCAGATGCAGAGGTCAGCTCTATGTATGGAGATCTAGGTGATGATCCAGTCGTCTCCATGTATGGATATCCAGGGTTTGATCTTTGATGAGGTGATGTCACAACAAATGTGATGTCACAATGTCAACAAACAGCAGATATAGACATTGAGGCGTTACTCACGGACAAGATACATACGGTTAAGATCTGTGGATTTTCATTGTAATAAATACTAGTAAGACGCCTCAATTCGCCCCAATTCTTGGCCATCTGACCAGTGATGTATATCGATAGACCAGTTACCCATAGGCCTTACATGGAGACCCCTACTGTATATGGAGATATGCTGTAAGAGCCCCAAAAAAGCTTACTCAGTTATCCGTCATGTGAAAGTCCTATGATGTCTATGACATCTGACATCATACCCTTTTATGCCCACATGGAGATCCCTGTCTGTAGAACCAGCCACACATGGGCTGTCTTGGCCATATATGGATTCTGTTAGTGTGGCATGTGGCCGATGTGGCCTCCATATATGGGCATTCCCATTTGAATTTCTGTTAGATATGGGCATAAAAGGGATTCTGTTAGTGTGACATCGGTGAAGCCAGCATGTGATGTCAGAGTGGAAAACTCATTCTGTTCCCCTGACGTTACAGTGACGTCAGAGTATGATGTCAGAGTGACAAACCCATAGAACCACAGTGTCAGGCGTTATAGACAGAGAGAGATACATACTGTATATACATACGGACAAGCTGTGACCGTTCACATACTAATCTGCGACCTCGCAATTATTATTATATTATTAATAATAATAATGATTCTTAGTTATTAATAATAATAATGATTCTTAGTGTGGTCAATAGGCACTCTGTGCTGTTTTATACATTTTTAACTCTGAGAGAGTATAAATGGAACCAAATAAACCCTGTATGGGTCGATTTGGTTCTGTTTATACTCTCGAGTATCTCTCGAGTAAATCAACACTCAGGTTTTTACTATGTAGTTTCATGGGTACTATTATTCAGTTTATTATTATTTACTGCCTTACCATAATTATGCTCATACGTAGGTGTAGAATATATTCTTAGGCCAGTCTTAGGGCTGATTCATACTCCACTTTTAGAGACAAATTTAGTTCGGGGAGTCACAAAATCTTGGTGGCACCGAACAGCTAAATTGATGACGGTACACTCCCCCCGATCCTCTGAATGACGCCATATCGTAGTTTAGACAGAGCCGAACCAAAATAAATTTGGCTCTAAAGTGGAGTATGCATCGGCCCTTAGGCTTTTACGCAATAGGCTAGGTCAGGTCAAGGTCCCTTTCTGCCAACAATGGCACAGGGGAACATATATATTTTTTAAACATGGTCAATCAAACAAGGTTAGCTAATTTACAGTAAACTACATCCTGCACATAATTCTACATCTATTAAAACTCTGAACTTTGACCGGGTAGGGAGTCGCGGAGATTGTTGGATCGTTATAATAATGTCCTGCCAATCAAAATGTGTCAATATATTTGATGGGGTCATTAAAATGAATTTTAACATGGCACACTGACAATCTTCTAGACAATAAAAACATAATTTGATAAAGGTTGCTGACCCAAGGCTGCAAGGTTCAGCACTGGAAATGCATGCATGAAATAAAGACATTTGGACAGATCAGTAGGCTACTGTACAGAGCAGTATCTGGACACTACTCATCTCCATAGTATGTCCCTACTGGCTGATAGTGGGTTGACTACTTCATACTGCAGGGAGACATGGTGACATTAACTTGTCACCTTCTCTCTCATGAAGCACATGATGAGGTATAGTGAGGTACTTGATATCTAACCCAGTACCTTCTGAATATGCCTGTGCATTGTATCGTGCTCCTTGTCACTGAGGCTAAGCCAGACCTTGTCTGTTTAATGGCAACATGCTGGATTCTGGAACACTGTCACTGTTCCCCAGCAGACTACCATAAAGATGCTGTAATGCGCATGATGACACTGTACTGAACTTGTGTGTGAGTGGACTGACACTTTGTCCTACACTTTTGTACTACATTTAGTCATAGCGAGGCAGACATCACGATAAAATAAAGTTGTTTCAACTTTTTGTTCTCCCAGAGGTCAAATATAACCTTGACCTGAACTTTGCGATTGACCTGATATGAAAAGTAAAAAAAAAAGAAAAAAGTGTCCAAATCTGAGGCCATTCTCAGCAGGGAACTGATAGACTGCACACTCCAGGTAGGGAGACTTTACCCCAGGTGAAGGAGTTCAGATATCTTGGGGTCCTGTTCATGAATGAGAGCGGAAAAAGGAGCTTCGGAGCAGCAGGAGCTGGCGGTCTCGGAATCGCACTGTTGTGAAGAAGAGAGAGTTGAGCTAGATTGCAAAGCTCTCAGTCTACCGAGCAATCTTTTGTTCCTACTCTCACCTATGGTCATGGAGTGTGGGTCATGACTGAAAGTAACTCTTTTTATGCATTTGATGTACTGATGTTTATGTATTGACCTTGCTTATTGTAAGTCGCGTCTGCTAAATGCCTAAGTTGTAGTACAGATAGATGCCTCCTGAGCATCTCCCTATAGGGTGGTCTGGGGGCCAAAGACCAGATGGAGGGATTACATGGAGAGAACACTGGCCTGGGAACTCCTGGGGACCCCGGGGGAGGTGGATAAAAACACCCATAAACGTTGTACATTTGTTGGAAGTACAAAAACACATCAGCAAAAAAATAAAAAACTGAAGTGAAGTGAGTGGTGCTATTTATGAGTTGATTCCATTAAGCACTGCCAACGTGAACAAACCTTGTGTGCTATAGCCCCTTTTCCACTGGCCAGGTTTGTGCCAGGTTTTCCACAACAAGGACCTGGGTAGAGTGGTGTGAAAGTGGTACTAAACGTATTAAAAGGTATCCAATCTAGAGGTCTGAGCTAGGCCAAACAGGGCCAAACACTTCATAATGGCTGATCACTCACTGACTTTTCATTTAGACCAACAGGATATAGTTGTAATACACGACAATAGATTCTATTGTGTTATAACCACTATTATAATCTATTTTAGTGTATTATAATTATCATAGTGATACATTACTACTTTATAGTGTATTATAATCACAGTTATAATCCATTATAGTGTATTATAATTTATGATAGTTGTAATACAAATTTATATTGCATTATAATCACAGTTAAAAGGGTCAATTTGTTTCTTACCGAAAGGGGTACTTTTGTGTAATGGAAAATGTAGATATTTTTTATGTGGTGCGGTGTGGTGTGGTGTAGTGTGTCTGTCTGTCTGTCTGTCTGCCTGCCTGCCTGCCTGCATGCCTGTTGATCCTATTGCTTGGATGTTAGACTAGAGCTAGACTAGCTTTTATTTTGAAGTTGTAGACCATGTGATTTGTGACGTGGTCATGTGACATTGATGATGCTGATTTTTTTGTCTTGACTAGAAGATGTAATAATGGGCCTATTTTCCAGATTTTTTTGTGCACAAATACATTTAAAAAATTGACCCATTTTTGGCCATTTTTGTGATTTTCTTATTTGCGTTTTCACAATTTTTAAATTCTGAGCGAAAATTGGAAAAATAGCCAATTTCTATTTTTTTAAATTCAAATTGAATATCCCAATTATACTAAGTCAACCTGGCCGTTTTTGTGATTTTCGGATTTGCGTTTTCTCAATTTTTAAATTACTAACGAAAATTGGAAAAATAGCTAATTTTGGTTTATTTGATTCAAATTGAATACCCCAATTATACTAAGATCCCCCCACTGGTTTTTGTGATTTTCTTATTTGGGTTTTCTCAATTTTTCAATTCTGAACGAAAATTGGAAAAATAGCCAATTTTCTGTTTTTGTTAATTAAAATTGAATATCCCAATTATACTAAGTCAACTGGCCGTTTTTGTGATTTTCTGATTTGCGTTTTCACAATTTTTAAATTCTGAGCCAAAAAATGAAAAAGGGGCTAAAATGTGATTGTTTTGAATCCGTTTGGGAGGACAGAAATCACAAAAAGGGATTTTTCTATGTTGGATTAAAATTGAACATCTCAATTATACTAAGATCCCCTGACCATGTGTGATTCGTATTTGTCATTATTTGATTTGGAACCGACAAAGAAAAAACATCTTGAAAAAGGTAATTCTTAATTTCTTACCCCATTACAACAATAGAAAAATGGGCCCATTTTTCCAATTTTCTAGCCCACAAAAAAATCAGGAAAATGCTTAAAATTTGCTCAATTCGGTCAGGGGATCTTAGTATAATTGAGATGTTCAATTTTAATCCAACATAGAAAAATCCCTTTTTGTGATTTCTGTCCTCCCAAACGGATTCAAAACAATCACATTTTAGCCCCTTTTTCATTTTTTAAATTCAAATTGAATAACACAATTATACTAAGATCCCATGACCGGGGAATGGTCGGGGTACCTTAGTATAA
This sequence comes from Nannobrachium achirus, assembly GCF_963921795.1. NCBI lineage: Eukaryota > Metazoa > Chordata > Actinopteri > Myctophiformes > Myctophidae > Nannobrachium > Nannobrachium achirus. The sequence goes on along the minus strand of NC_137811.1, from coordinate 38,407,884 downwards.
TTGAGATGTTCAATTTTAATCCAACATAGAAAAATCAGATTTCGTGATTTCTGTCCTCCCAAATGGATTCAAAACAATCACATTTTTCCCCCAATTTCATGTTTTGGTTCAGAATTAAAAAATTGTGAAAACGCAAATCAGAAAAACACAAAAACCAGTGGGGGGATCTTAGTATAATTGGGGTATTCAATTTGAATCAAATAAACCAAAATTAGCTATTTTTCCAATTTTTGTTAGTAATTTAAAAATTGTGAAAACGCAAATCTGAAAATCACAAAAACAGCCAGGTTTACTTAGTTTAATTGGGATATTCAATTTGAATAAAAAAAAAAACAGAAAATTGGCTATTTTTCCAATTTTCGTTCAGAATTTAAAAATTGAGAAAACTCAAATAAGAAAATCACAAAAACCAGTGGGGGGATCTTAGTATAATTGGGGTATTCAATTTGAATCAAATAAACAAAAAAATAGCTATTTTTTCAATTTTCGTTCAGAATTTGAAAATTGTGAAAACGCAATTAAGAAAATCACAAAAATAGCCAGGTAATTGTGGTATTCAATTTGAATCCAAAAAAACAGAAATTGGCTATTTTTTTATTTTTTTATTCAGAATTGAAAAATTGAGAAAACACGAAAATAGGCCCATTACTCAATTTTCTAGTCAAGGAAAAAAATCATCATCATCAATGTCACGTGACCACGTCACAAATCACATGGTCTACAACTTCAAAATAAAGGCTATCTAGCTCTAACATCCAAGCAATAGAATCAACAGGCAGGCAGTAGAGGTGGGATTTATGGCTCTGTGAAGTGAGCCAGTGCCATGGATCTGGCTCACTTAAAAGAGCCGTTAAAAGATTGGCTCATTTAGCTCATTTGGTTCAGTGTATATTTATATATTTTTAAAATAATTAATTGAAAAATGAATCCACAAGGTGGCACCACATTCCTCTGCTGACAGTTGAGAGCACAATCTGGTATTTACCCCTTTCATAAAACGTGTGTGTGTAAATTAAGCTACCTTGACTTATGTTATTCATGCAACACCTCAAAAAACCAAGCAGGCAACAATGAAATCACTCCTCCCCTTGCTCTCTCTCTCTCTCTCTCTCTCTCTCTCTGTGGAGTAGCAAGGAGGAGGTTTTGTGTTGAACCCCCCCAAATTCCCTACTGCGTGAACCAGATCCCATCGTTCACTTCAAAGAGCTATTCAAAATATTCGATTCGATCGCAAACGTCCCACCACTAGCAGGCAGGCAGGCAGGCAGTTAGGCAGGCAGGCATGCATGCTAACATCATTGACATACATATATTATACTGCAATTTGGCAAGTTGCGGTTGGTTGTTTAAGTTGGACTGGTTAAACTGACACAATATGTCCATTGTCCATATGGGCATTCCCACATACGGGCTTAATATTGATGGGTATAAAAGGGATTCTATTGTATGGGCATTCACAGATATGGGCTTAATATAAAAGGGATCAGATGTAGAGGTCATCTCCATATACTGTATGGAGATCTAGGTGATGATCCAGTCGTCTCCATGTATGGATATCCAGGGTTTGATCTGTGATGAGGTGATGTCACAACAAATGTGATGTCACAATGTCAACAAACAGCAGATATAGACATTGAGGCGTTACTCACGGACAAGATACATACGGTTAAGATCTGTGGATTTTCATTGTAATACTAGTAAGACGCCTCAATTCGCCCCAATTCTTGGCCATCTGACCAGTGATGTATATCGGACCAGTTACCCATAGGCCTTACATGGAGACCCCGGCCTACTGTATATGGAGATATGCTGTAAGAGCCCCAAAAAAGCTTACTCAGTTATCCGTCATGTGAAAGTCCTATGATGTCTATGACATCTGACATCATACCCTTTTATGCCCACATGGAGATCCCTGTCTGTAGAACCAGCCACACATGGGCTGTCTTGGCCATATATGGATTCTGTTAGTGTGGCATGTGGCCGATGTGGCCTCCATATATGGGCATTCCCATTTGAATTTCTGTTAGATATGGGCATAAAAGCGATTCTGTTAGTGTGACATCGGTGAAGCCAGCATGTGATGTCAGAGTGGAAAACCCATTCTGTTCCCCTGACGTTACAGTGACGTCAGAGTATGATGTCAGAGTGACAAACCCATAGAACCACAGTGTCAGGCGTTATAGACAGAGAGAGAGAGATACATACTGTATATACATACGGACAAGCTGTGACCGTTCACATACTAATCTGAGACCTCGCGATTATTATTTATATTATTAAGAATAGTTAAGCCGTACACGATAGGGAGTTCCAATAGAAAAATATAAGCCTCGTGTACAATATAGGCTCGAAGTACACGCGAGCGTACACGCCCCCATAGTTATAATGGGGCGTGTACGCTTGCAACAGGGTGTCGTGTACGGCACCTGTGCCGACTACAGTTTCCCAATGTAGGGCAGCAGAGAGCCATATGGTCCGTGGTGGTTCTCAAAGTGAGGTCGGAGGACCCTCAGAGGGACACTGTGGGCTTGTCAAGTGGTCCGTGGTGGTTCTCAAAGTGAGGTCGGAGGACCCTCAGAGGGACACTGTGGGCTTGTCAAGTGGTCCGTGGTGGTTCTCAAAGTGAGGTCGGAGGACCCTCAGAGGGACACTGTGGGCTTGTCAAGTGGTCCGTGGTGGTTCTCAAAGTGAGGTCGGAGGACCCTCAGAGGGACACTGTGGGCTTGTCAAGTGGTCCGTGGTGGTTCTCAAAGTGAGGTCGGAGGACCCTCAGAGGGACACTGTGGGCTTGTCAAGTGGTCCGTGGTGGTTCTCAAAGTGAGGTCGGAGGACCCTCAGAGGGACACTGTGGGCTTGTCAAGTGGTCCGTGGTGGTTCTCAAAGTGAGGTCGGAGGACCCTCAGAGGGACACTGTGGGCTTGTCAAGTGGTCCGTGGTGGTTCTCAAAGTGAGGTCGGAGGACCCTCAGAGGGACACTGTGGGCTTGTCAAGTGGTCCGTGGTGGTTCTCAAAGTGAGGTCGGAGGACCCTCAGAGGGACACTGTGGGCTTGTCAAGTGGTCCGTGGTGGTTCTCAAAGTGAGGTCGGAGGACCCTCAGAGGGACACTGTGGGCTTGTCAAGTGGTCCGTGGTGGTTCTCAAAGTGAGGTCGGAGGACCCTCAGTGGGACACTGTGGGCTTGTCAAGTGGTCCGTGGTGGTTCTCAAAGTGAGGTCGGAGGACCCTCAGAGGGACACTGTGGGCTTGTCAAGTGGTCCGTGGTGGTTCTCAAAGTGAGGTCGGAGGACCCTCAGAGGGACACTGTGGGCTTGTCAAGTGGTCCGTGGTGGTTCTCAAAGTGAGGTCGGAGGACCCTCAGAGGGACACTGTGGGCTTGTCAAGTGGTCCGTGGTGGTTCTCAAAGTGAGGTCGGAGGACCCTCAGTGGGACACTGTGGGCTTGTCAAGTGGTCCGTGGTGGTTCTCAAAGTGAGGTCGGAGGACCCTCAGAGGGACACTGTGGGCTTGTCAAGTGGTCCGTGGTGGTTCTCAAAGTGAGGTCGGAGGACCCTCAGAGGGACACTGTGGGCTTGTCAAGTGGTCCGTGGTGGTTCTCAAAGTGAGGTCGGGGGACCCTCAGAGGGACACTGTGGGCTTGTCAAGTGGTCCGTGGTGGTTCTCAAAGTGAGGTCGGGGGACCCTCAGAGGGACACTGTGGGCTTGTCAAGTGGTCCGTGGTGGTTCTCAAAGTGAGGTCGGGGGACCCTCAGAGGGACACTGTGGGCTTGTCAAGTGGTCCGTGGTGGTTCTCAAAGTGAGGTCGGGGGACCCTCAGAGGGACACTGTGGGCTTGTCAAGTGGTCCGTGGTGGTTCTCAAAGTGAGGTCGGGGGACCCTCAGAGGGACACTGTGGGCTTGTCAAGTGGTCCGTGGTGGTTCTCAAAGTGAGGTCGGAGGACCCTCAGAGGGACACTGTGGGCTTGTCAAGTGGTCCGTGGTGGTTCTCAAAGTGCCCACAGTGTCCCTCTGAGGGTTCATGTAAAACTTAAAACTATTGCCCGTGTACACAGTGGTTAATCGCATGTGCAAGGATCTACAGAGCTGGCTGGAGCATGGAGCAGCCTGGTGGAGTCTGGTGCAGTCCTGTCTACCCTGGTCTGCCATTAAAGTCACTGTAATGGCCTGGTGGAGTCATCTAACTACCCCCCTTCCCTGGTCTATACTCCTATTGGGCAGGACTGGGCTGGACTTAGGTTTGCTGGAGTCTATTGGGCTCTGGTAGGCTGTATTGGGCTCTGGTGTGCCGTGTTGTGCTGTGATGGGCTCTGTTGGGCTACACGAGACAGTACAGTACTAAAGCCTGAACATGTTCATGTAAAACTATTGGCTGTGTACACAAAGTCATGTAAAACTATTGCCCGTATACACAGGGGTTAACAATAGTTAAGCCGTACACGATAGGGAGTTCCAATAGAAAAATATAAGCCTCGTGTACAATATAGGCTCGAAGTACACGCGAGCGTACACGCCCCCATAGTTATAATGGGGCGTGTACGCTTGCAACAGGGTGTCGTGTACGGCACCTGTGCCGACTACAATTTCCCAATGGAGGGCAGCAGAGAGCCATTTGTTGAGATCTAATAGGCCCATCCACATGTTTTACAGATCTAATTGGCCCATCCACATGATTTGTAGATCTAATTCCATCAGCAGTTCCATACCATGATTTGTAGCTCTAAATCCATCACCTGTCACATCCACATGATTTGTAGATCTAATTCTAAAACCAGTCACATCCACATGATTTGTAGATCTAATTCTAAAACCAGTCACATCCACATGATTTGTAGATCTAAACCATACCACAATTTGTAGCTCTAAATATATCACCTGTCACATCCACATGATTTGTAGATCTAATTCTAAAACTAGTCGCATCCCCATGATTTGTAGATCTAATTCCATCGGCAATTCCATACCATAACCTGTAGCTCTAAATCTATCACCTGTCACAAAGGCTCTGGTGGGCTGTTTTGGGCTCTGGTGGGCTGTGCTGGGCTCTGGTAGGCTATACAGGGCAGTACTGTAGTATAGCCTAGACATGTTCATGTCAAACTATTGGCCGTGTACACTAAGGCATGTAGAAACTAGGGCCCGTGTACACAGTGGATAATCCCATCAACGAGGAGCTACAGGACTGGCGGTAGCCTTGAGCAGCCCGGTGGAGACTGCTGGAGTCTGGTGCAGTCCTGTGCACCCTGGTCTGGCCTATAACAGCCGGATCCAGCCTACTGTAGGCTAGTGAAGCCATCTAAGCTCTCCACTTCCCTAATCTATTCTCCCACTGTGCTGGACTTGGATGTGCTGGGCTGTGCTGGACTCTATCAGGCTCTGGTGGGCTGTTTTGGGCTCTGGTGGGCTGTGCTGGGCTCTGGAAGGCTATAATAATGGGCTCTGGTGGGAATTAGATCTACAAATCATGGGGATGTGAATGGTTTTAGAATTAGATCTACAAATCATGTGGATGTGACTGGTTTTAGAATTAGATCTGCAAATCATGTGGATGTGACAGGTGATGGATTTAGAGCTACAAATTGTGGTATGGTTTAGATCTACAAATCATGTGGATGTGACTGGTTTTAGAATTAGATCTACAAATCATGTGGATGTGACTGGTTTTAGAATTAGATCTACAAATCATGTGGATGTGACAGGTGATGGATTTAGAGCAACAAATCATGGTAGGGAACTGCTGATGGAATTAGATCTACAAATCATGTGGATGGGCCAATTAGATCTGTAAAACATGTGGATGGGCCATTAGATCTCAACAAATGGCTCTCTGCTGCCCTCCATTGGGAAATTGTAGTCGGCACAGGTGCCGTACACGACACCCTGTTGCAAGCGTACACGCCCCATTATAACTATGGGGGCGTGTACGCTCGCGTGTACTTCGAGCCTATATTGTACACGAGGCTTATATTTTTCTATTGGAACTCCCTATCGTGTACGGCTTAACTATTGTTATTATCACAGTGGCTTTTTCCTTGACCTTTCGAGTTAGGAGTCTCGTAGAGACACGAGACCGGGTTTGTTGGATTCAGTGTCAAAAAGTAAGTCAGAATAAGTGTATTTTATCCAAAAGAATGTGTAATCGTGTTGGTGGCGTGCAAATTTCGTGTCTTTTTCGCAATCGTAAAGGGTTCAAATTGTCGGAGAGACACGAAACCCATTCCATCGGATCAGGCATCCTTCAAATATGAAAAGTGTTTCCTGCGTGAAACAAACGTTTTTTTTTTAGATTTTTTTATTGATTTTAAGGACAAAAATCCGGGTTTCTGTGTCTTTTTCGCAATCGTAAAGGGTTCAAAGTGTCGGAGAGACACGAAACCCATTCCATCGGATCAGGCATGCTTCAAATATGAAATGTGTGTCCGGCCTAAAACAAAACATATTTTTTAGATTTTTTTACTCATTTTAAGGACAAAGGGCCCGTTTTGACGCCTAAAACGACCCTTTCCCTTGACCGTTCGAGTTAGGAGTGCCGTGTACACAGGATCTACAGAGATGGCTGGAGTATGGAGCAGCCTGGTGGTGTCTGGTGCAGTCCTGTGCACCCTGGTCTGGCCTATTCAAACCGGATCCAGCCTACTGTAGGCTAGTGAAGCCATCCAACCTCTCCACTTCCCTAATCTATTCTCCCACTGTGCTGGACTTGGATGTGCTGGGCTGTGCTGGACTGGACTCTATCAGGCTCTGGTGGGCTGTTTTGGGCTCTGGTGGGCTGTGCTCTGGTAGGCTATACAGGGCAGTACTGTAGTATAGCCTAGGCATGTTCATGTAAAACTATTGGCCGTGTACACTAAGGCATGACTTCTATGTAAACCATACTATATGGACAGTTTTTTTCTGCATGTCACTATGATGGAAAGCATCTTCAGCCTCACAATAACCATATTGAGTTACCACATGATTTTGTGTGCACGCCACAGCCAATAGTTTTACATGAATATTTCTAAGCTATAGTACAGTACTGCCCCATACAGCCTAACAGAGCCCAGCAAAGCACAGCACAGCCCACCAGAGCCCAATACAGCCCACAGGAGCCCAATAGAGCTCCAGTACACCTAAGTCCAGCCCAGTCCTGCCAAGTAGGAGTATAGACCAGGGAAGGGGGGTAGTTAGATGTCTCCACCAGGCCATTACAGGCTGGACCTGGCTTGAATAGGCCAGACCAGGGTGCACAGCACTACACCAGACACATCACTGTGACATCACAGGTGCTATCATAGGTGACATCACCTATGTAAAAGTCCATATATGGGTATTCCCAGAATCCCTTTTATGCCCATGTATGAAGATCCCTGATGTCATTGATATATACTATATCACTGGCCAGATGGCCAATACATGGCCCATATCTGTGTGGCTGGTTCAGACAGGGATCTCCATGTATGGGCATAAAAGGGATGTACTATATACAGTACATGGATCTCCATATATGGGTAACTGGTCCGATATACATCACTGGCCAAATGGCCAAGAATTGGCGCGACCTTGGCAAGGTCGCATGTCGCCCTGAGGCGTCTTACTAGTAATAAACATTATTTGTAGAGCACCTTTCATGACATGAAATGCTTAACAAGGCTGTACTTGGTCTCCACTTATGTTTTACTTCTACATCAAACCTCTTTGCCTAAAATAGCCGGACTGCAAGCTCAAGCTTGTAGATCTGCTATTTCCCTCAGAATAGGGGTGTAATGTACACCGTTCCCGTCACACAAAGATTCTGTTACAACAGAACTAAAGACGTTCCTATCACACATTCTGTTACAACAGGGCCCCCTGCAGTAGCTCTGAGGACCCCCTAGGGGTGCCGGACCCCCTATTGAAGACCCCTGACCTATCCCATAAATGGTAATGGTGCATTTATATAGCACTTTTATCCAAGGCACTTTACATAGATTGTGCACTACATTCACCCATTCACACACACATTCATTACATTCACCCATTCACACACACACACATTCATACAGCGATGGCAGAGGAAACCATGCTTGGCACCAACCTGCTCATCAGGAGCAGTTAGGGGTTCAGAGTCTTGCTCAAGGACTCTTCGACATTAACTCAGGGGGAGCCCGGGATCGAACTGGGAACCCTTCGTGTTCTAAAGACGGACCAACATACTATTATGAGTGTGGGCAGATGTAAACAGGCATACAAGACAACACTATGTGGTGTTTCTAGTTCATGGCAGGGCCGCTCCATTTGGTTCCATTAGTACACTCTGAGTTACATATACCCATATTAGGGTCCATTTGGTTCCATTAGTACACTCTGAGTTACATATACCCATATTAGGGTCCATTTGGTTCCATTAGTAGGGTCCATTTGGTTCCATTAGTACACTCTGAGTTACTTATACCCATATTAGTGTCCATCTACACCAGAACATGCCTAGGCTATACTACAGTACTGCCCTGTATAGCCTACCAGAGCCCAGCCCAGCCCACCAGAGCCAAAAACAGCCCACCAGAGCCTGATAGAGTCCAGCACAGCCCAGCACATCCAAGTCCAGCACAGTGGGAGAATAGATTAGGGAAGTGGAGAGTTTAGATGGCTTCACTAGCCTACAGTAGGCTGGATCCGGAGCAATAGCTTGTAGATCGGCTAATTGAGTATTTTCCATATTTCTTTTCCCGGTGGCGCTGGGGTCCCTGGGGGTCCCTGGAGCTCCAGGGGTCCCTCGGGGCCCAGGCGGTGGCCCTGCCGCCGGGGACCCCCTGGGTGCCGTCCCCGTCTCTCCCGGTCGCTCCGGGGCCGAGTTAAAGCCTTTTTAGCGGACTGCAGTTGCAGGGGTCTGCCAATAGGTGGCGCTCTATGAACGGCCGTCTCCGGGCCGCCGAGGCGGACGCGTGGGTACCGGCCCCAGCTCTCCCGGTCGTTCCTAGATCGAGTTACAGCATTTTATTTGCGCTGCAGTGGCGGGGGGTCCTCCACTAGGGGCGCGACCTGGTGCGTCGTTCCGGAGCACCAGGAGTCGTGGTCCCCGGGAATTCCCTGTGAGCAGCCCCTTTGGGGGGATCATTTGGTCATTTTTTAGCTTTTTGGCGGTGGTCCCCGGGGGTCCCCGGAACTCCAGGGGGTCCCTGGCTACTCTGCAGTCCCAGGCTGAGGCCCCAAAGTCGGACAGGAGCGGAGGTGGTCCCTGATCGGTAGTCCCCGGACTCTGCAGTCCGAGGCCAAGGCCCCAGAAACCCCTCAGGGACCCAGAGAGGTCCCCGAACCACACTTTGGGAACCAGCCAAGGACCCCTTTGAAACCCTGTAGGGCCCCCCAGAGGTCCCCGAACCACACTTTGGGAACCAGCCATGAATGTACTAGGCTGTTGTGAACCAGCCATGGAAACCCTGGGGGTCCCCAAACCACACTTTGGGAACCAGCCAGGGACCCCCTGGAAACCCGGGGTCCCCACCAGGCTGCTCAAGGCTCCCGCCAGTCCTGTAGCTCCTCGTTGATGGGATTATCCACTGTGTACACGGGCCCTAGTTTTTAGTCATGAACATGCCTAGGCTATACTACAGTACTGCCCTGTAAGTTAGGCGATGAGCATATGCTATTCCTTTGGTCTTGGTTGCAAACACACCAACAAAACACAGTAAGTCCAAATGGAAAACAAACACACTTTGCTCTGAGCTCAAACATGCTTCTCTCCTAGTGAACTCCAAAGAAAGACTGAGGCCACTTGGCAGGAGGCACTGATCAAAAGACAGGCACTAATTGACCACACCTGGCTTGGTGACCTGATTGGTAGGCAGGTGATGGTTGGTGTAGTAGTGTGTTGACAGCAAGGCTTATACAGGCCAACCAAACTGTGTCCCTGGCAGGTGCTTGTAGATCTGCGAGGTGCTTGTAGATCTGCTGTATTGGGTTGAGCCCCCCTCACCCAAAAATATTTATGGAATAAATACATTAAATATATATGAATACGTGAAGGACAACTGCCTACATGCGGATTACTTTGAATATGGATGGACAGAAGTTTTAGATTTTTACAATATGTTTGGAGCGATTTATTACAGATTTTATGCCCCTCACAAGTTTGGATCATGCACTGTACACGGGAAATAGATTGTGATTCTGTCTGTACACGGTGGGCTGTTCCAATAGCTTTGAAAATAGCCTGCCACACTGTGGACATGTGCTTGAACTGCAAGATTCCTAGCAGTTATAATAAGGAACACATAAAAAGGAATAAAAGATCATCCAGACGGCTGATGGGCGATCAAGTGGCGTCCATACGTAGATGGGGTCCCAGAGAACATGCAAAGCCCACCCACTTATTTTTCACGCCCACAGGATCCATATGGTGGGCCATGGAAATTTGGTGCCGTACACCAGCAATAGCACTGGTTGTCGTGTACGCAAATATCGATAGGGGTAATAATAATAATGATTCTTAGTTATTAATAATAATAATGATTCTTAGTGTGGTCAATAGGCACTCTGTGCTGTTTTATACATTTTTAACTCTGAGAGAGTAAATGGAACCAAATAAACCCTGTATGGGTCGATTTGGTTCTGTTTATACTCTCTCTCGAGTTAAATCAACACTCAGGTTTTTACTTTGTAGTTTCATGGGTACTATTATTCAGTTTATTATTATTTACTGCCTTACCATAATTATACGTAGGTGTCATACGTAGGTGTAGAATATATTCTTAGGCCAGTCTTAGGGCTGATTCATACTCCACTTTTAGAGACAAATTTAGTTCTGGGAGTCACAAAATCTTGGTGGCACCGAACAGCTAAATTGATGACGGTACACGCCCCCCGATCCTCTGAATGACGCCATATCGTAGTTTAGACAGAGCCAAACCGAAATAAATTTGGCTCTAAAGTGGAGTATGCATCGGCCCTTAGGCTTTTATGCTATAGGCTAGGTCAGGTCAAGGTCCCTTTCTGCCAACAATGGCACAGGGGAACCCACTATGGCACACTGGCAGAGGAGTGAGAGAGAGGATTTCTTTTTTAAACAATATATTATTTAAACATGGTCAATCAAACAAGGTTAGCTAATTTACAGTAAACTACATCCTGCACATAATTCTACCTCTATTAAAACTCTGAACTTTGACCGGGTAGGGAGTCGCGGAGATTGTTGGATTATTGTCTAATCGTTATAATAATGTCCTGCCAATCAAAATGTGTCAATATATTTGATGGCGTCAAGGTTCAGCACTGGAAATGCATGCATGAAATAAAGACATTTGGACAGATCAGTAGGCTACAGTACAGAGCAGTATCTGGACACTACTCATCTCCATAGTATGTCCCTACTGGCTGATAGTGGGTCGACTACTTCATACTGCAGGGAGACATGGTGACATTAACTTGCCACCTTCTCTCTCATGAAGCACATGATGAGGTATAGTGAGGTACTTGATATCTAACCCAGTACCTTCTGAATATGCCTGTGCATTGTATCGTGCTCCTTGTCACTGAGGCTAAGCCAGACCTTGTCTGTTTAATGGCAACATGCTGGATTCTGGAACACTGTCACTGTTCCCCAGCAGACTACCATAAAGATGCTGTAATGTGCATGATGACACTGTGTACTGAACTTGTGTGTGAGTGGACTGACACTTTGTCCTTGACGGGGGGTGGCTGGTGAGCATAATGTACACAAGTGGAGACTACATTTAGTCATAGCGAGGCAGACATCACGATAAAATAAAGTTGTTTCAACTTTTTGTTCTCCCAGAGGTCAAACATAACCTTGACCTGAACTTTAATGTGCGATTGACCTGATATGAAAAGTAAAAAAAGAAAAGAAAAAAGTGTCCAAATCTGAGGCCATTGTTCTCAGCAGGGAACTCCAGGTAGTGAGACTTTACCCCAGGTGAAGGAGTTCAGATATCTTGGGGTCCTGTTCATGAATGAGAGCGGAAAAAGGAGCTTTGGAGCAGCAGGAGCTGGCGGTCTCGGAATCGCACTGTTGTGAAGAAGAGAGAGTTGAGCTAGATTGCAAAGCTCTCAGTCTACCGAGCAATCTTTTGTTCCTACTCTCACCTATGATCATGGAGTGTGGGTCATGACTGAAAGTAACTCTTTTTATGCATTTGATGTACTGATGTTTATGTATTGACCTTGCTTATTGTAAGTCGCGTCTGCTAAATGCCTAAGTTGTAGTACAGATAGATGCCTCCTGAGCATCTCCCTATAGGGTGGTCTGGGGGCCAAAGACCAGATGGAGGGATTACATGGAGAGAACACTGGCCTGGGAACTCCTGGGGACCCCGGGGGAGGTGGATAAAAACACCCATAAACGTTGTACATTTGTTGGAAGTACAAAAACACATCAGCAAAAAAAAAAAAAAAACCTGGGTAGAGTGGTGTGAAAGTGGTACTAAACGTGGTACTAAAAGGTATCCAATCTAGAGTAGGTCTGAGCAAGGCCAAACAGGACCAAACACTTCATAATGACTGATCACTCACTGACTTTTCATTTAGACCACCAGGATATAGTTGTAATACACGACAATAGATTCTATTGTGTTATAACCACTATTATAATCTATTATAGTGTATTATAATTATCATAGTGATAAATTAATACTTTATAGTGTATTATAATCACAGTTATAATCCATTATAGTGTATTATAATTTATGATAGTTGTAATACAAATTTATATTGTATTATAATCACAGTTAAAAGGGTCATTTTGTTTCTTATCGAAAGGGGTACTTTTGTGTAATGGAAAATGTAGATATTTTCATGTGGTGCGGTGTGGTGTGGTGTAGTGTAGTGTGGTGTACTGTGGTGTGGTGCTAAAGCTGCAGTGGAAAAGGGGCTTATGTGACAATATGAAGGCCAGATGTAGGGCATGCTTCGGGACGCGTTTGTCCATGTTTCGTCCCAATGCCAAATGTTGGAGCTTCGCTCTGACATCAACAGTGTCCCTGGATATAGACCCCAGGAAGTCTTTATAACTAGTGCTTATTGTAGTTCCCCCATTTTAAGTTAAATACAGAGTCAAATATAACATCAGAAATAGATTCTAAATATATGTATGAGCATAGGGTAAAGTAATACATAATAATAAACTGAATTATATCACCCATGAAACTACACAGTAAAAACCTGAGTGTTGATTTAACCCGAGAGAGAGAGAGAGAGAGAGAGAGAGAGAGAGAGAGAGAGAGAGAGAGAGAGAGAGTATAAATGGAACCAAATGGACCCATAAGGGTTCATTTGTTTCAATTCATACTCTCTCAAGAGTTATTAATGGATGAAATAACACAGATGATTTTACTCCGTGCAGACTGACTGCACTAATAATCATTAATGTTATTAATACTTATATTTATTAAAGTGTATGTCATTGGCATCATTCTATAACTCTGTATGTCAATGTTCTAAGTGTCTGTCTGTCTGTCTGTCTGTCTGTCTGTCTGTCTGTCTGTCTGTCTGTCTGTCTGTCTGTCTGTCTGTCTGTCTGATTGTCTGTCTGTCTGTCTGTCAGCCTGCCTGCCTGCCTGCCTGCCTGCCTGCCTGCATGCCTGTTGATCCTATTGCTTGGATGTTAGACTAGAGCTAGACTAGCTTTTATTTTGAAGTTGTAGACCATGTGATTTGTGACATGGTCACGTGACATTGATGATGCTGATTTTTTTTCCTTGACTAGAAAATTGAATAATGGGCCTATTTTCCAGATTTTTTTGTGCACAAATACATTTAAAAAATTGGCCCATTTTGGCCGTTTTTGTGATTTTCTTATTTGCGTTTTCACAATTTTTAAATTCTGAGCGAAAATTGGAAAAATAGCCAATTTCTGTTATTTTAAATTCAAATTGAATATCCCAATTATACTAAGTCAACCTGGCCGTTTTTGTGATTTTCTGATTTGTGTTTTCACAATTTTTAAATTATTAATGAAAATTGGAAAAATAGCTAATTTTGGTTTATTTGATTCAAATTGAATACCCCAATTATACTAAGATCCCCCCACTGGTTTTTGTGATTTTCTTATTTGGGTTTTCTCAATTTTTCAATTCTGAACGAAAATTGGAAAAATAGCCAATTTTCTGTTTTTTTTTATTCAAATTGAATATCCCAATTATACTAAGTAAACCTGGCTGTTTTTGTGTTTTTCTGATTTGCGTTTTCACAATTTTTTAATTCTGAACCAAAACATGAAAAAGGGGCAAAAATGTGATTGTTTTGAATCCGTTTGGGAGGACAGAAATCACGAAATCGGATTTTTCTATGTTGGATTAAAATTGAACATCTCAATTATACTAAGGTACCCCGACCATTCCCCGGTCATGGAATCTTAGTATAATTGTGTTATTCAATTTGAATTTAAAAAATGAAAAAGGGGCTAAAATGTGATTGTTTTGAATCCGTTTGGGAGGACAGAAATCACAAAAAGGGATTTTTCTATGTTGGATTAAAATTGAACATCTCAATTATACTAAGATCCCCTGACCAAACCTGGCTGTTTTTGCGATTTTCTGATTTGCGTTTTCACAATTTTTAAATTACTAACGAAAATTGGAAAAATAGCTAATTTTGGTTTATTTGATTCAAATTGAATATCCCAATTATACTAAGATCCCCCCACTGTTTTTGTGTTTTTCTGATTTGCGTTTTCACAATTTTTAAATTCTGAACCAAAACTTGAAAAAGGGGCTAAAATGTGATTGTTTTGAATCCGTTTGGGAGGACAGAAATCACAAAAAGGGATTTTTCTATGTTGGATTAAAATTGAACATCTCAATTATACTAAGATCCCCTGACCTTTTTCCTTTGTCGGTTCCAAATCAAATAATGACAAAGACGAATCACACATTTAAAAAATTGAAGCATTTTCCTGATTTTTTTGCAAGCTAGAACATTTGAAAAATGAACCAATATTTGATTTTATGGGGAGCTAGAAAATTTGAAAATTGAGAGAAAAATGATTTTTTTAAATTGAATTCCTATTGAAAATCTAACGATACTTTAGTACCCTGACCCGGTCGGCATGTTTTGGGTGAGATATTTAACTGATATTGATAGGTCATGAAACAGAACATTTCTGATGCATATCCTGACTTTCATGGAAATGCCATATCTGGTCAAATATGAACCAAATATATATCATGGAGGCAAATGTTGTACTAGGATACAGGCGTATTTTAATTTTGTCAATATGTTCCATAAATTACCTCAGGTCATATCTGGAAATATCTGATCATAATATTCTTTCTAGAATACTTTATGTGTCAGATATTGAGTTCATATATCTTTACAGTGGATCTGCAAGAGAATACTGACCATTTCTTAGGCATATTTAAGGTTTTGTTGACATCAACCATATCTTATCAAATATGGATGCAGTATACATCTCCTTGTCATAATGCAGTATGTAAATATTTTGGCAGCCTATTTTGATAAGAATAATGGCTATATCTGTGGCATATAATGATATTAATAGGTCATGGAAATTGACAGAATTGGGTGATTTATACTGGGCAAAACAGACCAGACCAGTGTCATTGATATGTCATATTTGGTCAAATATGAACCCGATATACATCATGAGGACATTATATAAGGAAACCAGTTACATCTTATCTTTGTCATTTGTGTTCTAAATATCACTTTATATCTTATTTTTGTCATGTGTGTTTCAAAATATGACTGTATGTCCTATCTGGACATTCTGATGAGCACTATCCTTTTCTAGAATACAGATCAAATCTATGGCATATCTGAATGTGTCCCATTTTCGATGGTTCGATTTTCTTGGCATAACCCATATCTAATCAAATATGGATGAAGTATGAACATGGCTTAATGCAGTGTACTGTCTGGAATGTTGATAACCTATTTTGAGAAGATGACAATAGGGCCTATACTGTATGTAGCATATGATCACCTTTTGCCATATATTGGGCCTGTTTAGGGTGAACTGTCTAAACTGATATTTCATGAAAAGTGACAGAAACTGGTCATTTTTACTGGGTGAAATCCCCAACTTTTCTATGGAATACGAACCATTTCTTATTCTTAGTTTTCTATTACCTTGGAACCTTGGAAGACAGTGACAAATGTCATTTTTCACTTTATCCAAATTGAAAGTGTTCATTAGCGTTCTTGTGAAGTTTGGAAGTTATTAGCAAACGCGGCCACAGGTTCTGTTATCAAGGTTATGTCCCCCAGGTTATGGGATCAGCTCTGTTGTCACAGATACAGTCCCAGGCAGTGGATGGAATTATAGCTACAGGATGCAGTACACACACTCGCACCCTGTCACACAGACAAGAAACAGACAAGAAAGCAGTAGCGACAGCTACTAAAGGTCTTGTAAAGGGCTTGTGGAGCTGTGTCCACACAAGACTGCATTTATGAGCATAGCTTTGGATATCATGTCCATAGCACAATGTTTATTCACAGGCGCAATGTTAAACCTTGTTATTTGCACATTGTTGTTTGCACATAGAACCTAGCAGCCCGAAACAATGTAAGTGTAGTGGGGTGACCTTTCCTGTAGGCAATCCTTAATTATGTGATGCTCCCTAATCAACCCTAATCAAGACAGGTGAGACACCGATGACTGCTAGTTTAATAAAAATGAAACACACCAGGCTATCATAGTAGATGGCTGGCTTTGGTTTATCTGGTGGTATGTTAGGTCACAGGGGGAGTGTACCGCTTTTACTACATGTCATCTTTTCGACACCCGACTCAAACCCTCACCCTAACCCTAACCTCCGTGGAGTGAGTCGTTAACCTTCCAGTCGAAATGATGGTCGTTCTAAAGAGCGTGATTTACCCGGTCACAAGTGCATGTCCATATTGGCATTCCCAGATATGGGGATCTTGGCAATATATGGAGATTGATATTAGGCATGAATGACACACGCACAGACGGACAGACAGACATGATCTGCAGGTTTTCATGCTAAATAGATTTTAAACTTTGTCTAGTACAAGCAATTGATAAACTATTATATATTTCCCAACCTGACTTCATCTCTGCTCCTCTCTTTCATTCTGAACTGTGAATTTATGTGATATTTATTGGGGTGAAACCCAGGTGAAACTGGTTGCCCTGGCCACAAAATCATGCACTATTCATGGTTGTGGTAACGACTGACTTACTCAACATCAGGTAAATGACTGAATTACACACAGCCATGATCAAATGAGCAGCCTCCACTCCTGAAGTTTAACTAAGCATATAGGCTATGTGCACACAGTGAGTGCATAACCCAAAGTCTGCAAATCCTTTGAGTGCTCATATGTACCAGTATTGTATAATACAGATTACATCTATGGCATATATTTGTGTGTCACAATTACATACAGTCTATCTTGGGTTCATATTATGTAAAATATCTAACTGATGCAAGTTACAAAAGAAATGGGTCGAGCTCAAGAGCTTTCAGTGGATACAGACTGTCTCACAGGTCAAAATGGGATTGGGCCTATAGATTCCAAAGACCTTACCAGGGAAGCTAAGCATAATGAGTCTGTTTTTATACCTTTAACCTCTTGAACCCCATTGCCCCCGCCGGCGGGGGCAAAAGGTGTTGACCTCTGAACAGCTGTCAATAAATGTCAATAAATCAATATAGACCAAATAAAACTACAATTTCATTGTTGATTATTGTTACAGTGGGCCTACAGCATAGTAAACAGCTGCCATTGTACTTTTCATCCATAAATTACTCCTATTACAGTATTATTACTACTTATTGTTACTCGTTTTTATCATTTTTCACCCTATACTTTAACATTACAAAAATTACAGCACTACTGTCACTAAAACATCTGTAGAGTTTACATAGTTTGGAATATATTCATACAATTTTGCCAATCAATTGATGACACCTTGGTAAACAATTTCTCTATTCACTATATATGTTTTCAATGAGGTCTTGAGGCTCATTCACTATTCAAAAGGCAAAATTTCCATAGGCGGAGGTCTTTATCAATCATCTTTTCCTTTGTTAGTGATCATAGCAGGACAATTTGGTAAGAGAAATGTGAGGTTTTACACTGCATTTGTGAATTTTCAAGGGTTAGCTGACATTTGGTGAGTCAAGAGTAGCCACAATCATTGTAGTTTTGTGTCCACAATTGTTCCAATTTGGGGATGCATTTTAGGCTGATTTTTCCCCTGGACCCCCCTGGGGCTCAATAAACAAATGGAGTCAGCTTGTAAATGTCCTTATTTCTGTATGCATTGCAAAGGATTATGCTTTGCTGGGGATAAAAACAGAACATCTCTGGTTAAAGACCACATAAAGTATGCAGTTGAAGGGACAGTAAGGTGTCATTACAGTTAGGGACATCTGAATGTTTATGAAATTAAATGAATTAGGATCATAGCATTCATTGGACTATCAGCGTCTCTCTTGAATGTAATGGTAGTTACAGGTAAGCATGAGCATTCAGTTAATCTTGGATGTGATCAAGACCAGTATAACTGGGGAGTTTATTGGCATGGACATAGTGAACAAGGTATCTAGCAAGAATGTCAAAGTTCCTTAATTAGCAACCCCTGAGGACACTATCCACTTCATTGATCCAGTGTACCATTACATTGGCTCAACAAAAAACTAAAGATAGACCGCAACAGTGCCGATTATAAACAAATGTGGGTTGTCCTTAAAGTCCAAGACCATTTCAATTTCAATGTTTTGAATCCTAAATAATAGCTAGTGTATCTAATCTGAAATGACAGGAACTTAGAGGACAAGTAGGCCTATATTTCTTCAGTGGGGGTATAACAAAATGCATTGTGGCCTAAACTCGGGCGATAAAGAGAGAAAGACAGACAGACAGACAGACAGACAGACAGACAGACAGACAGACAGACAGACAGACATATAGGCACATGATGCTTATCTAACAGTACACAGCAGCACTGCTTTGATAATGACCTCTGAATCTTGAACCCTAGAGTCCATGATTAAAGGCATATCATTCAGCCACAGAAGGGCTTACATACAACTGTCAATGGAAAGGTCTTGACCTCAGCTGTCATAGGTCATTGTTGAACATCTATGGGACACCATCAAATGGGGTATACCCATTTAAAGATAAAAAACTCACACAAAAACAACATATCCCATAATATCTCCTGGCACAGGGATCATCAATGTCTGTACATTGACACATGTGGTGAGACTTGTCTTTGTCCATGGTAGATGGCAAAAATATCATTCAGACAAAAATGTCCACCGCAAGCCAGCATGGCGATGAACCCTTGCCTGGGGTATCCACAGTTTAATACTACATACTATTAACTATGAGGTTTATCAATGTGAAACATTATAGATGTGACATAGAACTTGTTACAAAGTGTACAAATCAGCCCAACATACACAACCCAGTATGGACGGGAACCCCTGTTTTATCCCTCAGGCGGGGGAACACATTTTTGTGTTGTTTTTCTGAAAACTTAAGGTCAGGCTTTAGAAGGTATCGACCTTAGGTCTTAATGGGTTAAAAAAACAGTAAAGATATATGGAATGGCAACCTGATATTAACTGCATTAGTTCTCGAAGTGGGGTCCTTGAGGGAGTTCCAGGGGGTCCCCCGCTAAATGATAGTTAGGAATGAAATGGACCCTTATGGGTAACTCATAGAGTGTACAAATGGAACCAAAATGGACCCATTAACATTGATTTTACAATAAATTGGGGTCTCAGATAGAAATGCCATAGAATGGGGGTCCGTACTTAGACTATAGTATCTGGTGGTGAAGAAAAACGTCAGTCAAATGCACCAGACTAGTCCACGACACAAAAAAACGTAATTGAAATCATTGACCCCTTATAAAAAATAATGCTAACATGTATGAACAATGTTTATGGGTTGATTCAAAATAGATCGGTGATTCTGTTTATTTTGTATTTATTTCGTTTCCACTTCCCGGTAGACGTTTCCTACGGTCGAATTTACACGGTGCACCACACACCGTCTCGTTTTCTTCAGCGTCGTCTAGGCTTGATTGGCTGTTTGTTTGGGGGAAAGAAATCACAGTGGCACCGCCCCTGCTGACCAGGTTTGCCTATCCCAAGAGACTAGTTTCAACCTGAAAGCGTCGAACGGTCGCCTTGACGGACAGAATAAACTTAATCACAGACCGTGGTCTGCTGTGAACTTGGTTGCCGGGCATTGAATTACCTTCGGGCAGGAACATCAGCGTGAGTATATAAACTATATAAATAAAACTGCGGCTTTATATACAGCTTAATATGTACCACTCAACTGAAGTCATTCAGTCGCCTCGAGTTGAGTTAGCAAGCTAGCCGAAATAATCCTTCATGCTAAACTTGCATTAGCTTACTGCAGGCTAATTTACCCTTGCTAGGCAGCTCCCATGTTGGGTTACGGACATCATATACATGTATGTGCCTTTTTCTTAACCAGTTGAGTCATTGGAAGCATAATTAATGGACTTCAAATGTAGTCATACACACCGGCCACTAACTCAGGTGTTCTGATTGGATTGTTTTTTTTTCTGTGCGTGCGTCAACGCGTCAACCGGGAGCCAGTGAGTGGAGGGAGCGGAGAAGGGGGAAAATGTGAACATTTGATTTTGGCTGGTTGTAGACCAAAGTAACCTGCTGCAGCATTTTGGATCAATTGGAGAGGCTTAAGTACACATGCTGGGAGGCCAGTGAGGAGAGTGTTACAGTAGTCGAGTTTTGATATGACTAATGTCTGGATGAGGACTGGCTGGGCTGACTTCTGGGTAAGGGTCTGATATGGATGTTGCGACCGAAGTATACCATTAGAATTAGAAATATCTACCATGAGAAATGTCATAGCTTGTCCGTCCGTCTTTCAGTACAGGAAGTGATGTCACGTGACATCACCTCATCAAAAACCTAACCCTGGATATTCATACTGTCACTGTGACATCACAGGTGATATCACAGTGACAGTCCATATATGGGTATCTCTTTCATGCCCATATGTGAAGATCCCTGTCATTGATATCTCTATCTCTCTCTCTCTCACTGGCCAGATGGTAAAGGCATCTGTGTGGCTGGTTCAGATAGGGATCTCCATGTATGGGCATAAAATATATAGTTATTAAAATAAAGATAAAATAAAATAGAAAGTCCATATATGGTCATTCGACACACAATCTATCTTATGCCAATATATGGAGATTTCTGATGTGATCAATCCCAGGCCGAAAATGTTAACATTAAGTCCATATATGTATATGTATATGGATATATATATTATTAGGATCAAATAAAAAAAAATCCATATACAGTATGGGTATTCCCACTCCCAGATGATTCCCTGTTAGGGCCCTTATGCCCATATATGGTGATCCCCAGGCATCTAACCTAGGCCCTAACTCGCCAAGGCCCTGCTTGGCTTTACAAATTACCATAATGTTTTCTGCCCATATATGTAGATTCCTATATATTATCAGTATTAAGGACATTATTAAGGATATTATGTTATCAATATTAACACAGCGGGTGCCCACGTGGTGTCTACAAGTCAATTTCTTTGATGTCGCTGGAGGCCCACGACGCGTTGACGCGTTTACTGTATTTACAGTATAACTTTATTATCTCACCTTTAGGTTGTGGCTGCGCCTGGATGTAGCCCATTAGCTGCTAGTCACTTCGAGTCGACGCTGAGAGCATCGCGCGGCCGTTTTTCTCAGTATACTCCAATGCATTTCCCCATCTTTAAAGCCCTTTATCTCCGATGTTTGTTTTATGGCTAAAACTGTGGCCGCATGCGGCATAATGTCCAAATTTGATCGGCAATGAACAGCTATGAATCTACATTGGTCCCTACAGTAAGTTACACAATAACATCCTGTCTGCGCTCATGTGACCAAGTGACCTCATCACGCATGCATTGACGCAACAGGGCCCTGTAGAACCGTGTATTCTTCTATGGAAGTGCTATGGGGGCGCTCAGAGGGGATGACTGGCGCCACCTGGTGGGCAGTCGATGTGTTAAGGACATATCTGGGAATGCCCATATTTGGTAATGCCCATTTGTGGGCATGTTTTGACATAACATTGTTGACTATCATGCAGGGGTCTCCATAAGTAACTGGTCCCATATACATCACTGGCCAGATGGCCAATAATTAACGCGACCTCGCGTGGTCGCATGTCACCCTGAGGTGTCTTACTAGTAGTGATGCGCGGGTCATGTTTTTTTCATAACCCGCACGACCCACAGCCCGCACGGAACGTAACCCGCCCGCGCCGCAGAACAATATACAAATCAACTAATCCACCCGCCCCGCAACCCGCATTTAAAAAAAAGATGGTATATCATCTCCACAATAGCTCATCTTTATATGCGGCTCTTCTAAGTACCCAAAGTCGCTTTAATACAGAAACGTTTACAGTAGCACAATATTGTCATGGGCTAAATAAACAAACATGTTGTTCAAATTGGGGGTTTAGCCAAAAAGACATTCATTCAAAGACGTTATTCATTCTCTAAATCGCCGGGCATCTTCGGGGTAAGAATGGCGGTTTTATATCAATCATATTTATACAGCGCCTCGCACTTTAAACAGACAGCAAAAGACGGACAATATTAAATGCTGTTGGTTATTGATTAATCATCAGATTGGAGAGATGGGACGGACGACTCGAGGTAAGCGTAGTTGGTTCATTCAGTCAAAAAAATCCGCCACACTTGCGAAAGTTGTGTTTTAAATCATATCTGTTGACTGGCTGGTTATATAACTTAACCGACACAAAAAAAGTAGGCCTATTTAGCAGCTATAAACGGACTTGTGTGGATGACAGAGACATATAAGTGAAATCCTGATCAGCGACACGCGCTGAATTGTTTGTGCATCTTCTCTGCTGTGCTCACGTTGTGTCAAATGGTGGTATGATGTGGTTAGCGGCCCCAACAGGAGCAGAATTGGGACGGACTCCTCGCACCAAGGAGCGGAGGAGAAACCTCGCTCCTCTCTGGCGCATTTTAAAACTCGCTCGCTCGTGCTCGTATTCAAACGTTGTATTCTTATTCTTATAGGCCTACTCTTATTAAGAAAAAAAGGCACATAACAACAGGTGATAATTCTTATTTATTTTTTGCACGTGAGTGAGGTGATAACCTGCCTGCCCGCCGCCTGCCTGAAAAGGTCTGAAACCTTGACCCACCCACCCGCTTGCGGGCGGGTTGGCGGGCGGGTGGGGGCACCGGGTCGGCCCGCGCAACACTACTTACTAGTAGTGTGAAGTGAACCTAGGATCGGGTGACTGACCTGCCCTGACCAATATGTTACGGATATGATATCAGGCTCAGAAACGAAATGGCTTGTTTTACCAGTAATTACTGAGGCAATTTAACTGAAATCTTAACAAAAACAGTTTTACAAGAAAATATGACATTATTATATATATTGTTTTATTTTATAGTTTTCATGTTTATTTTCGAGGCATTTTTTTCACTGGCTCCACCGGACAAGTGCCTGGTGCGTTCTGCTGGCAGAAAGTATGGGTACTGTCGATTGTGATAACTCCGCCCACTTGGGCGGCCATTAAAATCGATAAGTCTGGAAAATACTCAGTTGACTCGCATTTCTGAACGTCCGTTGTGACGTAGCGAGGACTTTGCTGATTGGGTGTTGTTCCAACGAATCAGAGCAGGGTTAGGGTAGCTACGTCATCAGCCAATACAGACTGATGTATTCGTCCCGTCCTGCCCCACACCACAGACCAATCGGAAGCTGCTGTGGCTGGAAAGCCACGTGGTGTTGTTCCAATGAATCAGGGTAGCTGCGTCCTCAGCCAGCCAATACACACGCGAGGAGGGCTTTCCGTGTAGCCTACTTTGTGGATTTTTAGCTAATGGAGCCACATATACGTTGCCTGGCTCCAGCCAATAGACCCGCCCACTCTCTGAGTGGACTGCTTCTCTTGGTCTGGAAGTGGCATATGACGCGTCTCTTTCTATCGGTGTCTTGCAAACCGACCAATGCAAGACGGAGGAGGGGTGGGTCTAACTTTTGAAAATCAACAGAAACAGTGGAGGGAGGGGTGGCTCGCCAGAGTTCTTAATTGCCTCCTTTGAACTTCAAAAGAGCTACAACTACAAGTGTCGATAGCTCGTTAGTGATTCTCTCTAATCAATGAAACATCAAAGACAATGACCTGTTTGGTGCATGTCATAGAGGGGAGGGGAGGAGGGAATGTTATGTGTGCAAAAGTCAAACACAACCCCTCCCACCAGATCTCTTGTGATTGGGAATTTCAAATTTCAAATCCCCTCCCCTTTGTAATCAAATAGAATAGGGACAACTTCAGACTCAAGCTCCAGCGTAGAGTCTGAAATCAGGCTAACATATACGGTACCCATTTATTAACACACAATATTCTGTATCGAATGTTATTCTATTTACTTGCATAATGGAGGTACCCTAGTACTTATCATACATTTACTTAGAGACGTCACCTCTATAATTTAATTAGTTAATGAACACATTATGCACATTCTCTTTGGACTGCAGTAGGCTACTTAACGAGTCACACATTAGTTCATTCATATGCATCTGTAGCAGCACTGTCCACAAAACTTGTTTCGCACAAACCCGCTTCCTGGTGGTGCTGTAACAGGCCCATGTGAAAAATTGGGGGCAGAGGTTCTGCTCTGGCACCCAGATTTTGCTACCATCGTGCCAACGGTGCCGGAGACGCGGACAGACAGACTGATGGGTGAAATCATATTCTCGACACGTCAGTGTCAACATGAAGTGCAATTCTGAGTTCTCTAAAAGGAATAGACGAAACACTTTCAGAATACAGCAAATACAATACTTTTGTTAATGTTCAACATAACGCTCAAAATAAGTAACACTGCTAGTGCTAGGATACAATTTGTAGTGTGTACCCCTGCCAGTTAGAACATCTCTGCTCTGCAATACAGTAATGTATCAATCACATCTGACACCGTCTGCTCTGTGCAAAATCAAGAAGATGAAAAGAACAGATAAGTGCCATTCTCAAACGTAAAGACATATGTAGGCTTTAATTCCATTGCACATTTGTATACTAGTGTTAATTTTAAATTAATTAGTCTTAGACTTAGATTTAGTCTAGTCTAGGGATGAGCCATATAAAATATCTGTTCGATATCGAATATAAATAATTGCTGTTACGGCCGATAACCGATATAATCCATAACCAATGTTGATATCTCATTATGTAATAAAAAACAATTTAACATTAACAAAAAGCCACACAAGGAGAACAACTGGGATAGATTTAGGGTCAATTTTGTACCCATATTTAATGATTAAACATGGGTCTATCGTTCCCACTTTAAATCACTTTCTATTGTAGGTAGGCCTAGTTGTTTTTGGCTAATTTAGCAAAGATTTGAGTTAAAATTACATTTTGGCCTATTATTATATACACATTATTTTATATACACACACACACACACACACACACACACACACACACACACACACACACACACACACACACACACACACACACACACACAATAAAGTTTGACTGACCTGCCTTAGTTGGGTATTTGGACGTATTTTCATTTTCAGCATGAGACCCAAATAAAGAGATTAGACATTTGCCCGGGACTCAAGCTAGTGAAAACGGAAGATCTACAAGCTCACAACGTGTCGCTAACTTAATGGATTTTCTTTTTAAATATATATTTATCTATTTTTTTAGAAAAGAAAATGAAATAATTGTATTTTATTCATGAAAATTCTGGAATGTCTAAACAATAATTGGAAACTAAATGTAGGAAACAAAAAATTAAGGGACCCATGAAAACGTGTCTGCGACCCACAAATGTGTCCACACCCAGTGTTTGGGAACTAGTGCTATAACCTATCCTACTCAATGTCTGTCCCTCCAGGCTTCACCATGCCTCCGGATTCAGGGGTCCCTCCAACATCTGGACCAGGCCAGCCTACAGATGCTGAATCCCCTGTCCCAAACCCAGGCTCATATGAGGAGTGCCACCACAAATGTACAGGTTAGAAGTGTACCTGGAATGTTGACAAATTTTGCTTTTTATTTTTCACTTATACAACAGCATAATATTGAGCCAGAACTCTTTTAAAGACAGGATTAAATTCATCTTTAAACGCTCAATACCAAAAATCGTACAGTTTTTTTATCCGGTACGATTGGCATCACAAGCGCCGTGTGTGATGTCTGGGCAGCAGTGGTCGGCTTTATTGTCACATCACAAGTACAGAAAGTGAGTGAAATGTGTTTTTTAACAACAAACATGAGCATGTAGCCTATATGCCTAAATAATTTGAGAAATTATTACGGAACGGCAGGGTGCTTCTTAGGGCATGGGCACAAGGTTATCTGTATTTAGACTATTTTGGTGTATGATTTGATTGTGATATTTATAGTCGGGGGGGGGGGGGGGCTCAAGGAATAGGGTTGAACCTGTGATTTTCTGCCGTACTCTTTATTTCTGTTTTATCTATTAGTTTGGTAATTAAAGGGATAAGAAACCCCGCCTCTTTATTTGTTTTATCAGACTTGAGAATATGAATAGATTTCTAAAATGTAGGCGTGGTTATCTGCCGTTGTGGGGGGAGGGGGCGGAGTAATGCATCAGAGAGAGACAGAGCGAAGCTGTCAGCAGTGGGCGCGTTGCTGTTTCCATTTCGGAAACATTTTTTAAAACCAGCCATTGGAGGTGTAAAAAGTATAAAGATTCTGCAACTCCATGTTCTATAACCAATTATAATGTGCAAGTATTTTACAAACAAGCTGTCTGAGCTTTTATCCATGGACAAACTTTCTCCAGCTCTGGACTGTTTTACACGGAACCGGAGAAGGACGGACGCTAGGCTAACGCTGATAGCTATTTTCTGTATGTGTGTAGTGTAGCCTGTGTGTGTGTGTGTGTGTCGTGACAGTGCGCGCGCACACACACACACACACACACAACGTCCACACGAAAAATAGCAGATCTACAAGCTCACAACGCGTCGCTTTCGAGACGCGTTGTGAGCTTGTAGATCGGCTATGTAGCCGAGCTAAATCAGCTAATAGCCGTAGCAGCAGCAGCTTCTCATGTAAACACGTTTGTTTCGGCTATTTTGTGACAGTGTAGTGTGTGTATGCGTGCGTGTGTGTGCGTGTGACACGTGTTTGTGTGTGGTGACAGTGCACGCACACACACACACACACACACACACACACACACACACACACACACACACACACACACACACACACACACACACACATACACACACACACACACACACACACACACACACTACAGTCACAAAATAGCCGAAACCAACGTGTTCACGAGAGGCTGCTGCTGCTACGGCTATTAGCTGATTTAGCTCGGCTACATAGCCGATCTACAAGCTCACAACACGTCTCGAAAGCGACGCGTTGTGAGCTTGTAGATCTGCTATTTTTCGTGTGTGGACGTTGTGTGTGTGAGCGCGCACTGTCACGACACACACACACACACATAGGCTACAATACACACATACAGAAAATAGCTATCAGCGCTAGCCTAGCGTCCATGCACGAAAAATAGCCGCGCCGCTTTCGCGACGCGTTGTGAGCTTGTAGATCGGCTATTTTTTACTTTTACGAGTACATTTTGAATCCTGGACGTTTACTTGTAACAGAGTGTTTCTACATTGCAGTATTAATATACTTCCAACATGTAACAAGTGTTACTTTCCACCACTGAGTCTAACATCAACAGCCCTGCACCACGGTCGAGACAGTGAAACCACGCCCCCCATTGATACAAATCTATATAAAACAAACATTAATATTAATTGGATAAACCACGTCACACTGTACTAATGGTACACAGTGAGCAAATATTTAATGAGTGGCGCGAAATATTTCTTTTCTACCCTGACAATGGAAGAACACAGAAATAGCTACATAGACAGCAGAAAGCTCTGAATCCACAAGCATATGGACAAAATGAACCATATAATTGCCCCCCATCACAAGTGACTCATTGATATAATATATATTTATAGAAAAAGTGATTTTGTGTTTCATGGACCTTTAAGGTCCACAGAATGATAGGCCTGCTCTGCCAGAATCATTGCGAAAAAGTTATGGCCATTTGTATATTCCCTGTCCCATCGATCCACTAGAAATATAAAAAATAGAAATATTTATGTAGCATGTGAGTGGTCAAACTAGGGGTTCTTCATGATTCTGAATCCATTGCAAGCATTTGTTTTGCATGAAAAACATTCCTTGGGTTAAATTCCAGCCCCTATACTGTGAAAAGTGATGTTTTTCATGCAAAACAAATGCTTGCAATGGATTCAGAATCATGAAGTAAGCCCTAGTTTGAAAAACAAACCTGTATGCATGTATACATGCTGTATGATATTGGTGTCATCTGAAAATCTTTTTTTTTTGCTCTGT
This sequence comes from Nannobrachium achirus, assembly GCF_963921795.1. Taxonomy (NCBI): domain Eukaryota; kingdom Metazoa; phylum Chordata; class Actinopteri; order Myctophiformes; family Myctophidae; genus Nannobrachium; species Nannobrachium achirus. The sequence goes on along the minus strand of NC_137811.1, from coordinate 38,379,470 downwards.
ACTCCTTTCCAGAGGTCTTCCCTACTATGTTGTCAGGGCTACGGTTCACTTTCAACACATTTGTGAATAGCAACTTACAGGTCAGTGATGTATCCAGTTCTCTTTGTGTTGCACGTCATACAAAAATGTATTTACCTTTGAATAGGGATGGGTATCGTTGGGATTTTTACGATTCCGGTTCCGGTTCTGCTTATCGGTTCCGGTTCCTAACAGTTCCTATTTCGGTTCCAAAATGGTTTGGTTTTTACACAAAAACATAATTTTTTAATTACATTTTAATGTTTAATTTACAGTTTTAATGAATCATTTAAAACATATTTTTTAATTTAATTTTAATGTTTAATTTACAGTTTTAATGAATCATGCAAATGAAGTCATATTTCAATGTCTTTTGGGATAGCCTACTCTTATTCTGAAGAGATTAAGAAGTCGACCACTGTCTGGAAGTCTTATTGCATTATGAAATCTGGAAGTCTTATTGCTGCTAGCGCAACATATCTTATTCTGAAGAGATCGGCTATATTTGCCAGCTTAGATTTGACAAAATATCACAACTCGACGAGCGAGCGAGAGACGCAGTCGGACTTGCAGACATGCAGTGTTGCACGGGGGTCTGCATTCACACAAGCACTGTTGCCGTATAGTCTTTCAGATGAATCCCACCGTTCCCACGCTGTCATAAATGTTTCGTCTCCAACTCACGTCTCTCTGTGGCGGCTATACAGGGCTCAGCTTTACTGGTGGCTGGGCTGCTAACGTTGCTAGCATCGCTACCACTGCCAGTCAGTGTTGTTGTTGACTGAGTGGCAACGCAATTGTCCCCCGATTGTGTGTATGCTTGTGTGTCTGTGTGTGTTTGGAGGAATACAAGTTGTAACGTAACTCATATTAGTTTAGCCTCGGGAACCGGGGACAGGTCCTGAGTCTGACAGTAGTCAAAGGATATATAAAATGTAATCATGAAGCCTTTTTTTGAACGGATAGCACGTCTTTTTTTTAATGGTGCGTCTAGGAACCGATAAGCAGTACCGAAAGTAAATATTCTTTTTGGGTACCCAGGAACCGTCATGTCCTTATCGGTTCTGTCCCGGTACCGAATTTCGGTACCCATCCCTACCTTTGAATTTTTTTATTTTTTTTATATATAATTCTGTATTATTTCCCATGTCTTGTACTTGTTGGTCAAACTCCAGTCATTGTAAGTGATGAAACTTATAATAACCACAAGTTGGCAGTGTTAGTAAGGTAGCCAAGTCAGGGATCAGGGCCAGGGGACATACACCTTGCATATTCATCCCTACTGATGCAGTCAGTGTCGAATGTGACCCAATTGAGTAACTACTGTAGATGGTTTACAGTGGGGTTTCTTTTCATATTAAATTCAGACAGACTGCTACATCTTTAGGATATTTTTTGTAGATATTTCATGAATCAAATGTGTAATTTATTGTTCTGGATGTATTAGGGACAGTGTTTCCCCTAGCCAGAAGCTGAAGGAGTGGTAGCGAGGCAGATAAAGTGCATATTATAGGTGAATCGTTCACTTGCGGATACAAGCACCAAAATTGGCACACATACTCCTTAGGCATTGCTCTTTTCAGAAAACCATCTGGCCAAAAAAAAAATCAAGATGGCGGCCAATTTTCATGATGGCCACCATTGAATATACAGTAATCTTGCATTCCGCAATAAAATCCCATAGACTTGTCCTATTTGAATGATTTTGGTGTCAAATCATACATTTATCACTATGTAGAATCCAAATTTGGACCCATGGACTTACTCAATGGCTTCCTTGTACCATATATCAGTCCCGGAATCCTAATATTCTGCTAAATTAGAGGTTTGTGTTATGTCTGACTCGGGTAAAATGGGTGGTAGTTGCGACCGTCAGGGAGCAGTTTACTATGAAAACCTCCACCGGCCGTCCGTCCGTCCGTCCGTCCGTCCGTCCGTCCGTCCGTCCGTCCGTCACACGTCACACGTCACACCTTTGCCCTGCTCATATCTCCGCATCAGTATATAGGGCTTGTTTGTTTATTGTATGACATCACGCCACATCATCAGCTGTGGACTCTGTGATGTCATCGTATCGCATCAGTATATAGGGCTTGTTTGTTTATTGTATGACATCACGCCACATCATCAGCTGTGGACTCTGTGATGTCATCGTATCTCCATATATGGCCATCTCCGTATATGGAGATATAAGTCGTCCATGCCCAAGTATGGGCTGGTGAGGTCAGACTTTGTGTGATGCGTAGGTTATCTCCATATATGGAGATTCAACATTCCAGGCAATGCTCTCTTCCCTGGTGAGAATTGCCCCTTTATATAGGGCCTGTTTGTGTATTGTATGACATCACGCCACATCATCAGCTGTGGACTCTGTGATGTCATCGTATCTCCATATATGGCCATCTCCGTATATGGAGATATAAGTCGTCCATGCCCAAGTATGGGCTGGTGAGGTCAGACTTTGTGTGATGCGTAGGTTATCTCCATATATGGAGATTCAACATTCCAGGTGTAACTATGGCTACCCGTATGACGTGAGAGGTGGAGGTTGTGATATTTGTGGAGATAAGCGACCAACGGTCGCTTATCTCCCGATTAGGGAGTCTTACTGGTGTATATCTTAGTATTGTTAGAGGTTTATAGTGTGTGTGTGTGTGTGTGTGTGTGTGTGTGTGTGTGTGTGTGTGTGTGTGTGTGTGTGTGTGTGTGTGTGTGTGTGTGTGTGTGTGTGTGTGTGTGTGTGTGTGTGTGTGTGTGTGTGTGTGGGGGGGGGGGGGGGGGGGGGTGGTAATGTAGTAATGTAGTAACTCAACAGAGCGGATTTCAATGCACAGCGGCTGACGCGGCTAAAATGCATGGTAGATATAATAGCGCCGTGGGATCACTCTTTGTCTAGTCTCTATTCTTCGACCTTTTCGACTTGGGTAACCCTGCCAGGAGTACAACACTCCTGCCGACATAGCTCTGGGGGTCATGGAGACACGCAAACTGCCTCACCACGATAAGGACCAATGATCCCGTCGAGGCAGGAGGTAGTTTTTTTTTGTCTTTTCTTTTTAGTTTTTTCTATCTAGGGCCTAGGCAGTATAGTACAATAGTATAGTAGGCCTAGACTACAACGCTTCTAAACCTTGCACCTGCAGCTGCACAGTGCCATGCAGGTCAGACCAAAGCGGTAGCATTTGCATCGACTGCAGCATTCCAACTTGCATCCACACTTGGTCAGCTGCTGGCAACTCTCTGCAATGGGTGGGAGCTCAGTCCAATCAATCTGCCACAGATCTCCTTTCTTGGTCCAGCCCCAGTTGTCAGGAGTCTGCATTTCTGGTTGACATACTGTTGACTGACTCCAGATGCAGGCCGCTTGATAGGAAGTGCGCTTCACATGTTGCTTCAGTGCTGCTTGCGTTGGAGGAATGGCTTCGTATTAGTAGGGTCTCAAACCAAGGTTCTGTGACCATCCTCTGGCAAGGATGTTTTGATAATTGATTTGACCTCTATGGACCCTTTATAAAAGATTTAGCTCCCAGGTCCCTCGCAAAAATCCCAGGCTTTTTTGCTAGAAGCCGCTAGAGTTGGTGTCCCATTAACTTTACATTACAGGGAAAAAAAGCAAAGAAAATATCTGTTTTAAGTAACATATGAGGGGTCAAACTAGGGGTTTCTCATGATTCTGAATCCATTAGAAGCATCTGTTTTGCACAAAAAACATTCCTTGGGCTAAAAAACGGCCAACAAGACTATGGTTTAGTGATGAAAAGTGATGAGTCATCACTTTTCACACTTCCATGGGGGCCGTTTTAGCCCAATGAATGTTTTTTATGCAAAACAAATGTTTGCAATGGATTTAGAATCATGAAAACCCCCTAGTTTGACCCATCATATGTTACTTAAAGCAGATACATTTTTTGCTTTTTTCCCTGTAATGTAAAATTAATGGGACACCAACTCTAGCGGCTTCTAGCAAAAAAGCCTGGGATTTTTGCGAGGGACCTGGGAGCTAAATCTTTTATAAAGGGTCCATAGAGGTCAAATCAATGATCAAAACATCCTTGCCAGAGGATGGTCACAGAACCTTGGTTTGAGACCCTACTATATGGCCTCTGCTTCCGAGCAAACAAGTCCAACCTTGCATCATTGACACCTTCAGCTGTGCTGGATCGGTCGTACATCATGACCACAAACTTCTCCAAGGTTTTCAGGTCTTCATCATCCACTACAGGTGGGTAATGGCTGAGTTTGCTGAAGACACCGGAAGCCTCATCACAAACATTCCAGGTTTGCCACGCAGACTTCTTCCCCTTTTCGCGGAATGCTGAAACAACATTGCAGCCAGTGAAGGCATGGAAGAAGAGCATCCCTTTGCTCTTTTCTGCAAGAGTGCAACACAGGTCATGAACAGGAATCCACTTTAAGTTCTGTCTTTGGCCAAAGGCAACCCACAACTGCTGCAGACCGAGCTCCTGAAGTGCCTGCAGAACACTGACTGCGATGACAACAACATCTGTGTCGTTGGCTTTGACCATCATGACCTTGCTGCCTGCTTCTGTGGCATGCCTGGCATGCACAAAGATCCGTGTGTCCGCTTCTTCATGACTGCATGGTGCCACCCCAGCCAGATTGATAGTGCTGTTGCTGAGAGCATCTTCTTCCTTGGTCACAATGACCACATTTGGTGAGGCCACACATGCTATCTTATCAGCCAGAAAGTTGAATAGCTCAGCTTTGTTGTCATTTTCTCTCATAAAGTTTGTTCATATCATGCCAGAGCAGAGAGTGTGACTTGAAGGAGTTCTTCGGTCATGAGAACCAGTCACATCCTGCTGCCCTCAGTGATGGTGGAAAACTCCACACATGTCATAAATCCCACCTCACTACCATTCTTGAGAGCCAAGTTACAATCCCTGATGCAGAGCCATATGCTGACACCATCATCATTGATGGGGCAGCGTTGGTGAACAGTCTGCCTCCAAGGAGTTCAAAGACGTTTGAAGAGTACGCAATGCTTGTTGTCCTTCCTACAATAAAAGCATACTCTACCAAGTACAAGAGAACAGACATTGTGTTTGATGTTTACCGGCCATCTAGTCTGAAAGCTGAAACTAGATCGAAGCGTGGACGTGGGGTGAGACGCAGGGTGACAGGCTTGGGCAAAATTCCTTCAAAATGGCAAAACTTTATGAGAGAAAATGACAACAAAGCTGAGCTATTCAACTTTCTGGCTGATAAGATGGCATGTGTGGCCTCACCAAATGTGGTCATTGTGACCAAGGAAGAAGATGCTCTCAGCAACAGCACTATCAATCTGACTGGGGTGGCACCATGCAGTCATGAAGAAGCGGACACACGGATCTTTGTGCATGCCAGGCATGCCACAGAAGCAGGCAGCAAGGTCATCATGGTCAAAGCCAACGACACAGATGTTGTTGTCATCGCAGTCAGTGTTCTGCAGGCACTTCAGGAGCTCGGTCTGCAGCAGTTGTGGGTTGCCTTTGGCCAAAGACAGAACTTAAAGTGGATTCCTGTTCATGACCTGTGTTGCACTCTTGCAGAAAAGAGCAAAGGGATGCTCTTCTTCCATGCCTTCACTGGCTGCGATGTTGTTTCAGCATTCTGCGGAAAGGGGAAGAAGTCTGCGTGGCAAACCTGGAATGTTTGTGATGAGGCTTCCGGTGTCTTCAGCAAACTCAGCCATTACCCACCTGTAGTGGATGATGAAGACCTGAAAACCTTGGAGAAGTTTGTGGTCATGATGTACGACCGATCCAGCACAGCTGAAGGTGTCAATGATGCAAGGTTGGACTTGTTTGCTCGGAAGCAGAGGCCATACGAAGCCATTCCTCCAACGCAAGCAGCACTGAAGCAACATGTGAAGCGCGCAAAAAAAAAACGACCTCCTGCCTCGACGGGATCATCACCTTATCATAATGAGGCAGTTTGCGTGTCTCCATGACCCCCAGAGCTATGTCGGCAGGAGTGTTGTACTCCTGGCAGGGTTACCCAAGTCGAAAAGGTCGAAGAATAGAGACTAGACAAAGAGTGATCCCACGGCGCTATTATATCTACCATGCATTTTAGCGCGTCAGCCGCTGTGCATTGAAATCCCCCCCCCCCCCCCCCACACACACACACACACACTATAAACCTCTAACAATACTAAGAGATACACTACCACCCATTTTACCCGAGTCAGACATAACACAAACCTCTAATTTAGCAGAATATTAGGATTCCGGGACTGATATATGGTACAAGGAAGCCAGTGAGTAAGTCCATGGGTCCAAATTTGGATTCTACATAGTGAAAAATGTATGATTTGACACCAAGATCCTTCAAATAGGACAGGTCTATGGTATTTTATTGCAGAATGCAAGATTACTGTATATTCAATGGCGGCCATCTTGAAAAATGGCCGCCATCTTGAAATTGTATTTGGCCAGATGGTTTTATGAAAAGAGCAATCCCTAAGGAGTATGTGTGCCAATTTTGGTGCTTGTATCCGCAAGTGAACGATTATTTCTGTTATCTGCCCGGCTATGGGGGAGAATTGTGGGGAGCGGTCTGGTGCCCGCACGGGACATTTTTCTGGTTTTTCGGGTCATTTTTTTGGGGTCGGTTCCATTTTGTTCAGAGCTTACAGACCCATAAGTAGTCCCCCCAGGAATCTGCGATTCCGCGAAAACTGAATTTATCGCAGAATTCGCGACCACCCGCGGATTTCTCGGCCATTCGCGGACTTTTCTGACGTCCGCGGAATAACGGTCGCGAGTGGCAGCAGAGCGGCGGGAGTAATCATTACTACTATTATAAAACGATGTGTACACGGTCTGGTCAGTGGCCACCTCATACAGAGCCTGGGGGAATAGCTTAGCTTCCCTCCTGCTAGCACTGACGCTGTATTGGTCCGGTCCCACATTCGTTCCTGACAGAAACTGTGTCCTGAACTATAGTTCCTCTATGTCTATGGTCCTGGCAATAACAATGCTAATGCAGAAGAGAATAAATAAATATTACACCCATACTAGGTAGTAGGTAGGCTATCCTCTAAAATGTGGTTACTATGGGCAGGGTTTGCATGACAATATAGTCTTTGCAAGTAAGTTAATTATTAAAAACAATAACAATTAAAAAAAGAATAGATTTAATATTAGATTTATATTCTCAAAAATGATTATTTGATTATTCTAACCACTAATTAAAATTAATTGTAGCTATTTCATGAAGGGTTTTACTTGATTATTAGAACTATATAATTTTTAGCTTGATAACTGGTCATTTTAGGTTGTTTTTTAATGTCCGCGGAATCAAGAATTGTTCACCACAGAATTCTGCAGAATCAGGATTGTTCTCCGCGGAATCAAGAATTTTTCTCCGCGGATTCCTGGGGGGACTACATAAGGGTCTATTCGTTTAATCATTTAGCTGGGGACCCCCAAGAACTCCATCAAGGACCCCTGGGGGTCCCCGGACCCCACTTTGAGAACCACTGTCCTACACACCAGTGGTGGAAAAAGTACTTGAATGTTTTACTTTAGTAAAAGTATCAACACTGCAATGTAGAAATTCGGAATTAAAAAATTTACTTTAGTAAAAGTACAAAAGTATTGGTGTCAAAATATACTTAAATATTAAAAGTTAAAGTTCTCAGTATGCCCAACAGTTTCCAAATATATAAAAATCCTTTGAAAATAGCAGATCTACAAGCTTGCTTTGTGAGCTTGTAGATCTGCTATTTTGAAATATCCATCATGGCTGAAGTGGTTAATGTATATGCTTTCCAAAGTACCAATTTGTCATATAAATGTATTGGAGTAGAAGTAAAAGTATTGAAAACTGGAAATAGTCCTGTACTTGAGTAAATTTACTAATTGCTTTACTGCTACACACTTTGTGTGTGAAAGCACAAGTTTATTTACTTCTGACCAGTCAAAAATGTTTCCTTTCACTTGAAACTGTGTTGCCTGATGATAGTGACTGAGGATCGTTTCTATTCCACATTTGACAAGTGACTGACAAAATGTTGTTGTTAGCAGTTAGCACCATAGCTTAGCACTCATTAGCATGCAACAACAAGTATTGCCAAACAGCGGTAAACTACTTTTAAAACCGTCACAGAGGCACTGCTTTTGGCCATTGCCACCTCCTTCTGATTTTACACACCAGTAGCAAATGTTTATTAACGAGGGACAACGAAGTCAGCTCAGATGTGCAGAGCTTGTAACGAGTGGACTCGTTGTTGCTTCAGTCTCAGCCGTCAGCCTGCTGCTGTCTGACCATAGTGTCTGACAGTCTGTCACTGAGAGAAGGGAGGGGGATAGGAGTGCGTATGTAACCGAGAGAGCGGTACACATGAACGTCACATCGCTTTGGAAAGGAATTAAGGGCAAAAAAAAAAGATTTAAAAAAAAAAAAAATGTTAGCGTGGCGGCCGGATCTTAACACAATGCCTGCCAAGGGTTAAAAAAAAATCTATCTTAGTACTGCCCGGCTTTTTACAAAAAATTAAAATGAAAAAAAAAAAAAAAATTAAACATTTTTTGAAAAAAAATAAGCTCTCAGAAGATGTCCATTGCCCCCTTGCAGTTGGCAGAAAAATATAATCAACCCCAAGAAAAATCTATTTTTAGATTAACACACACAAACAATTACAGCATGTGGATGGTGGCCATTTTGGCAGCCATCTTGAAGAAGGTGTGCAGAAAGCTGATTACATGAATAACATTTTTATAATTTTTTATCAGCATCACAGGCTGCCCAAAGAGCTGTGAACACATTGCTGTCTCATATATTAGTGAACAGTGCCCCCCAGTGGCCAAAAACGGTAGAACGTACAGTAACGTGTAAGGCGGTAGATAGCTGGGCAAAATAGAACGTTTATAAACGTGTAAGGCGGCAGATGTGTTAAGGAGCGGTGGGCCGCCGCTGCTTAAAGGGATATGAAACACAAAATCACTTTTTCTATAAATACATATTATATCAATGAGTCACTTGTGATAGGGAGCAGTGATATGGTTCAATTTGCCCATAGGCTTGGGGATTCAGAGCTTTCTGCTGTCTCTGTAGCTATTTCTGTGTACTTCCAGTTTCTAGGTCAAAAGAAATCTTTCGCGCCACTCATTAAATATTAGCTATCAATGTTCTGTGGTGCAACGTGACGTAGGCATATCTAATTAATATTAACGTTTGTTTAACACAACCCGTGCCTCTTAATCTGAAGGTTGCTTGTTGCCTTGGTGCCGCGTCGTTTCCTCCGTCGGCCGCCGCTATTATTTTGAAGGGCTGGAAGGGGGTTGTTTTTGTTTTTTTGGATTATCACTTGACGGCAACGATTACGTCATCTAGTCACATGACAGTGTGGGACAAGAAGAGGAAGATGGCTGCGCCCTGCCTTGTGCCTTGTTTACATTTAGATCTGGTGCAAAATGGCTCAAAATGGCTATTTTGTTTAAATGAAGTTTCTTTATGGGCCTCTCCATTGACTTAACATGGAGGAGCTTCACTTCGCGTGCACGCCCAACGTGCGTTTTAAACAAATCGCCGACATTACCGATGCGGCCGTGACCGGAGCGACATTATGTAAGTATTAATACATTTACTGTAAATACAGTAAGATTGACGGTGAGCGCTGTCAACGGCGTCATGTAGTCACCGATTTGAATGACGGTGAGGATCGTCTACAGCAGCAGAACAGTTAATATAGAGTTGCATCAAGGGGGGCGTGGTTTCACGGTATGCTTGTTTCAGCCAGACAGCCAGAGAGAACGAAGAGCAGGCTCCGTCAACAGACAGTTACACTGTGTGGTGCCTGTGTTATTTTCTGTGTAGTGTAGCCTGTGTGTGTGCGTGCGTGCGTGTCGTGACGCACACACACAACGTCCACACGAAAAATAGCAGATCTACAAGCTCACAACGCGTCGCGAAAGCGACCCGTTGTGAGCTTGTATATAGGCTATGTATGTAGCCTAGTTATTAGCCGTAGAGCCGACACCAACGTGTCTACATGAGAAGCTGCTATGCTACGGCTGTTAGCTAGGCTACATAGCTACATAGCAGATATACAAGCTCACAACGCGTCCCTTTCACGACGCGTTGTGAGCTTGTAGATCTGCTAGTTTTCGTGTGTGGACGTCGCGTGTGTGCGCGCACTGTCACGACACAAACACACACACACACACACACACACACACACACACACACACTACACAGCAAATAGCTATAGCGATAGCCTAGCGTCCATTCTTCACTGGTTCCATGGTCCATAGCTGGAGAAAGTTTGTCCATGGATAAAGGCTCAGACAGCTTGTTTGTAAAATACCTGCACATTTAAATTCGTTATATAACCTGGAGTTGCCGAATCTTTATACTTTTTACACCTCCAATGACTGGTTTTAAAAAATGTTTCCGAAATGGAAAAGCAACAACTGCCCACAGCTGACAGCTTCGGTCTGTCTCTCTCTGATAGAAGAAGACGTAATACTCCGCCCCCTCCCCCCACAACAGCAGATAACCACGCCTACATTTCAGATTTCTTTTCATGTTCTGAAATCCCATAAAACAAATTGGAGGCGGGGTTTCTCGCTCCTTTAATGCATATAGGGGAAACACTGAGGGATGTTGCGGTGTCAGATTTTTGTTTATTTCAATTTCTGCCCCAACTTGGGAAACTCTGGCCGTGGTCGCCCATAACAATGGGACAGAGCAGTCAATAATACTGACTTGAGGTTAAAGTTATCGATCACTCACTACAATGTCTTCCAGAGACCTTTGAGAATTAATTAATAAAATGATATGAATGACTCAACGTGAGGCTAGTTAATTAATGGCTAACGCACACAGCAGCCTAGCTGATTTTTATGGGCATAGAATCTTATATGTTATATATCGCCAGAGAAATAAAGATGTCTGAGACCTTGCGTTAACTTTTTTAATTCCATTTACTTAACACCGCAGAACCCTCAAATTATAAGAGTCTTGTTATCCAACTAGTACTAGAAATTGATAACTGCGATCAAACTCAAAGACCCACAGACAAACCCGTTACATACTGTAGTGGTACACATAAATTATAATTTAACGGTTCAATGGCCGATAAATACCAGCTAACGGAAACTCTGGTCTGCACCTGTAGTCACCTGCTGTCATGTAGTCAGGAAATGAAAATGAGACCAGTGTATTGTGATGCTTTTGCGTTATAACGACACTGACCCAATGAAATTACTATTTTGGGTATTTTATTTTGAAGTTTCAGTTTGAAAAGGAAGCCTGTGTGTTTCTTAACCGATCCGAGGGGATCAGCCCTTCAGGCGATGGCAGGGCTCCAGACTAACTTTTTCACAGGTAGCATTGGTGCCACCTAACTTTTCATTAGGTAGCACCACAAGAAATTAGGTAGCACCATCTTTTTCTTTTTATAGCGTGGTATTAATACATAGCCTTAATACCTAGGACTTCCAACGTAAAAAGGACTTATTTGGGATGTTCCTTTTAGGCAGGGTGTTTAACTGTACTTGCACTGTACTACATTTCTATTGTATTGAATATGTCATCTGGAGCAATACTCCGCCCTAACTCTGCCTTACGCACACTGTCTAGACTCTATACTGTTCTCCATATTTGGTCTAATCAAATGTTCAGTCAATCAATCAATCAATCAATTAGTCAAAAGCCTTATCATGCTGATGATAGTTGTGTTAATTTCCATGCCATAGGTTTGCATTGATGTAAAGATTGACAATAACCTAAACTTGATAGTTGCAAAATATTTTAATCTGAACTTTAGGTTTCTCTGCATGAGCAGCAGCAGTAGTTGACAAAATAGGTCAGCATTAAGGCTGTGGGATATTAGGAAAGCCTTCGATATTCAATATAATCTTGATGATGCTCATGATAAGTAAAAAAAGCTGTAGTTTTAATGTATTTTTGCTTCAAGTTAATATTTTCAAACTAACATTAATTCAAGAAGAAAAATAACAAATATCTAGGCTAACAAAGGCAATATAATACCTAGAACTTTGACTTTCAGCTGCATGATTGCACTACGTAGACTATATGCCATAATAGGCCTGCTGCCATTCAGGATCGAAAAATAAAATTGTCCTTATGGTTTTGGAGTGAAGTAGAAGTCAGTTTCAAGAGGAGATACTGGGAAGTAGGTTGCTTGATACAGTATCAACAAAAACGTTCACTTGGACACACACACACACACACACACACACACACACACACACACACACACACGCTACGCTAAAGACAGAAGAGTTACAGGTGTCGTCCATTTCAGCTAATTGTCCATGAAGTGAAAATGCGCATTTTGGGCACTGAGGAATTTAACGAGCCACAGCTGTTTTCAACTCCAGTGCGCACAGTAACAGTAGGTTTAATGTAACCTACGGTTGAAAACAATCACGAGCGATTGCTAATCACAGCCCCATGGATTATAAATTATCCAGTTTGAGATGACAACAGAAAAAGCAAGGTTATATAAAGAAAGGTAGGTGAGAATGAGATCTATCCACGGAGAGCAATAGAATCTGTCTGTCTGTGTGTTACTCCACCACGTGAGGAGACCACCAACGCTAGCGTAGCTTTGAGTGCAGAGTTCGAGTTACGTGGGTGCCAGTGGGGTCTTAGCTGTTAGCAATGACATCACACCGTTTAATCCTACTATTCATTTTATTATTATAAATCAGGCGCATTTAATGTGGGGTGTGAGTCTTCCTTTACCGTCCGGGTTATAACACACTCGCTGCAATGGTTCCTACCTTTCCCCCAGGGCCGAGGAGGCCCTGGATGCAGACCTACCCAGCTGCGTGGTCTCGCCATGGCCTGGGCATAGGCTAAGCTAGGAACCACAGCATCGAGTCTTTGCACTTCTAGCCACGGCCCGGACGGCAAAGGAAGGCGGACACGCCGGACAGCAACAAAAGACAAAACAACCAAACAAAACAACGCTGTCTTAGCAAGACTGTAGCCTTAGTGTGCCTGTGCCCGTGACAATGTTTTTTTTAGTAAATAAATATGAACCCGACCCGCCTTGTTTTGAGAAAGAAAAATACCCATTTTAGCCGACTTTATGCTACCAGAACGGGAACTTTTGGCTGGATGGCTCAGAGCTCAGATCATCAGATGGAGGAATTGGGAACTGGAGGCTGAGCAATAATGGTGAGTTAATATGAACAGAAAAGACTGCCTGGAGTTGTCAACATAGCCAATGTGAAGCCCGAATTAATATTGTGAAAGGAAAAATATGATTTAATATAGGAAATACCCGTTTTAGCCGACTTTATATCCGCGAAATACCCGATTTAATATGATTTAATATAGGAAAGTACCCGTTTTAGGTGACTTTATATCCGCAATTACCCGCCGATTTTTTCTTTCGCCGCCGCCTTTGGCGGCGGCGAAAGGCCCCCAGAGCTATGGGAGCCCTATTCTGGCGGCGCCGAAGAAGGCGCCGCCAGAATAGGGCTCCCATAGCTCTGTGGGAATAACTCGATCACTGTTTGAGTGTGTGTCTGTGTGGGGTGCATCTCTCACTCTCCGCGTCTGTGTGAGAGGGAGAGAAGGGAGGGGAGGGGCAGCAAGTAGGCTCTTTGGAGGCAGGCTGGGGCAGTGGGGCAGGGAGAGAGAGGTAGGGAGCGAGAGAGAGAAGAGATCCTCGTTCGAGGAGGTTTCTTTTTTTTTACTCCTCCAAGTCGCACCTTTGCGACCTGTTTAAAATTTAACTCGCACTTTATGAAATTAACTCGCATATGCGACCTAATAGCTCGCACCCTGGAGCCCTGGGCGATGGGATTTAACATCTGAGTAATGGGCAGAGATGTCATTACGTGCGCGTCCCGCGTCAGAAACGCGTTCACGTCGCCCAGAGACGCATTCACGTCATGTTCCAGGGGTCCCACGGACGCATCCTCATTGGAGTCCATGTTAAAATAATTTAGAGCGTCGCGGTCAGGGTCCCCGCGGAATGAACGTGTCGCAAACAGCATTTCGTTTCATTAATATCCTCGCCAGAAACTGCCTGCCGTCTGTCTGTCTCTTTCTGCATGCAGCGGAGCCACCGCGCTCTGCAGCAGCAGAGGCTCCACTGAACTTCGCTCCCCCGTACATGAACGTGCTCTGTCCTATGGCTCTGTCACTGTGATGCTACGTTTAGCTACATGCTAAAGCTACTGCCGTTTCTGGCTGCTGTTCTGAGGCAGAGTGAGGCTGGCAGAGGGTCATAAACTCATTAAGTCATTAAAAGACGTCTGATTTTCAAAGCGGAGAAACTAATTATCTGTGATTTACAACAGCCCGAGCGCTCCACGTTCTCATAGTATTACGTCTCTCTAAACGTAAAAGTACTCATTATGCACAATGATTCTGTATCACATGTTACCAAATAATATCCTTTGAAAATAGCCATGGCTGAAGTGGTTATGTAGGCTATACTTTTCAAAGTAACTAGTAAAGTTTTCAAATAATTGTAGTGGAATAAGTACAATATTTGCCTCTGAGATGTAGTGGAGTGGAAGTAAAAGTAATGAAAATTGGAAATACTCCAGTAAAGTAAAAGTATCTTAAATTGTACTTATAAGTACAGTACTTGAGAAAATTACCTTTTTATTACCCCAAGAAAATAAAAAGACCATTATTGCACCAAAGTAATCAACAAGCTAAAACTATACTATCAAAAATGTCCAAACATTAGCCTAATTGTAAAATAATATAAGATAGAGGCAAACATTTTATAAATGGCCGATCTAAAAGCTCACAATGCAAAAAATAAATAAAATGGGGACCCAAATTGGGGACCCATAATTTTTTTCTGGGATTCGAATGACCACCTGTGGGTCCCGGGACCCATTACTTTGAAAACCTATTAACATCACTGAATGGGAGTAATGAGAGCCAGCAATGGAAACAAACAGGTGAATGTAATCAAAGGTTCATTTATATGCAAGCGGACCTGTCGATGTCATCACTGTTTGAATTTCTGTTCACAGGAAGTAATTAAGAATAGCCTATTTAGGGACCTTTGATATAAATATACTCAAAAATTGTTTATTTTCAATTTTTTGGGCATCTAGTGTTAGGAATGCCCATATGATTACCACGTATAAGCTCTAAAAGTGTGAAAAACATATTTTTCATTTCACTGGGTCTTTAACTCATTAAAAGCCTCTGACTTTAACGGATTAAAATGTCCAGAGCGCCCCCATTCACTCCCGTTATCTTATTTTGAAGGCCAGAAGGCCACGAGGTGATCACTTCCGGTCTGACGTCATCGGGTCGTGCGCCGGAATCGATCGTTGTTTACGTGGTGCCATGCTGGATTGCATTGGAGCTTTTATATATGTGTTATATAAGCGAGCATCTGCCTCCATCTTCGCTTCTAAAGTGTAGTTTTGAGATAATGGACATTTAAGATGAGATCCCCCGTCCACCTCAATGTTATGGGATGACTATTTTGTGCTGGTGGAGCCGTGATGATGACAAATCAGCGACGATTTTCGCCTCCGGAGCTTCCGCCATATACTCGGTATTTATACTCGCCGTTACAGTAATATATTACTTTTTGCGTGACATCGCGCATTCGGCACTGGTGACATCAAAGGGAATTTCGCGTGACATCACGCGAAAGGCACTAAATGAGTTAATATCTAAAAACACAGATTGAACACAAAAACACAGGATTGTGTTTTATGTCCCAACAACAATAAAATAAGATCTGGTTGTCTCAGGGGTGAAATGGCCTTTTAAGGTTAGGGTTATGTTTAAGCATATAACCACGCCCACCTGCGCAAAACGCCTGGTAAAGAGGGAGTCCCATTTTGTCAGCACTGACCAGCGCAGGGGTTAAAGTTCTCTGTCCTGGGGACGGATTTCCGTCTTGGGGATTCCCTAGGGGCTATTTATGAGATCAGTGCAGATTCGCAAAAAAAAAAAATAATAATAATAACTAGAAAATATTGTTCCTTCGAAACAATTGTGGGCTCGCTTCAAGCCAAAAAACAATGGCTATAAAAGTACAAAATGTCAAGATCGCAGCCAGTGCTCTCTTTGATGTTATTGACGCAATCGGGCGCTGCCAATGTTCCCTCTAAGCTGCACGCCCGCGCACAACTCCGGAGTGTGTCACGCACAAGAAATCTTTGTCGCGCACGGCACATTAGCACCGATAGATTTGTGAAACGTAGTTTCTACTCATTCTGTCTGCCTGCATATGCTTAAAGGAGACATCCAGACCAAAACACATATAGGGTTAAATCTGCCTTTTATCATACCCCTTTATACCTGCTTTAGTCCATTTTTTTCATAGCTGCCCCCTTTGCTAGATTTCGGCTGCCCCTGTTGCTAGATTTCGCAGGCCCTCTCATAACTAACAGAGTAGATAGACTTTATACTAGTGCGGTTATTTCTTCAGCTTCAATTTAGTATTTTAGTATTTTTTTATTGGATTGTGTTTACACAGCGTCCTGAGACCAACCACACCGCTGTTTTGACCTCACAGGCACCCTTACTTGTTAAACCAACCCCTCCCTCCCCTCCCTTTCTAGCCTCTCCTCTCCCTGCTCTGGTGCAGAGCAGAAGCCGTTTGACACACACACACACACACACACACACACACACACACACACACACACACACACACACACTTCTTCTGGCTACTTTATTGTTTTGCTGCCGTCATAAAACTGTCTCAGTAACATCTTCTATGCGTGCGGTGCATTAGTGTTAGCCCGGGCTTCAAGTTTTAGCCACGCTGTAGGCAGTAGCTATCAAAACAAACACATGTGATTTGCCTTGCGTATCCAGAAGCTCTGTAAAGGACTCCATGAATGGATATATAATGTGCAGTTTCATAAAGACATTCCCCTGTGCACAGCAGCAGTAGACATACTGTGTACCGATTTGCGTGATTTTAGGGCAAAAATTGTAGGAGCTGTGTCCAAAAATGTGTTTTGCAAGAATCGGCCTCAGGGTGGCGTTAGAAGAGGGTCATGTGTGAATTGTTGGTTGGAGGTTGTGATTTGGCAGGCAAGGAGTATGTGTGCAAAATTTGGCATGGATCGGGGCAACGCTTGCGGAGATATGAGCAGGGCAATAGTGTGACGTGTGAGGTGTGACGGACTGACGGACTGACGGACTGACGGACTGACTGACTGACTGACGGACTGACGGACTGACTGACTGACTGACTGACTGACTGACTGACTGACTGACGGACTGACGGACTGACGGACTGACGGACTGACTGACTGACTGACTCACAGTTGGTGGAGGTTTTGATAGTAATTGCGACCTGACGGTCGCAATAACCTAATCCATTAGGCCTAATGCCTGTCAAACAGGGGGTCCTTGACATTAAAATGGAAGGGAATCACTGCTAAAGACATACAAATATTATCTTATGGGGGTCCCTGGGTAGCTTTTCAAATTAGGGTCTGTGGGCTTATTAAGTGTCAAGTTGTTGGTCCTTGGCATGGAAAAGTTTGAGAACCACTGCTGCTTCACTGTCCCACAATGAAAGAGAGAATCTTTTCTCTATAGTCCACCTCTCTGTAAGGCCATAGCTATGTTTACATTAATGTTATTCAACATTTTAGCACAAAATATTGGCTATTCAAACCAGGTCCAGTTTCCATTTAGTCTAGAGGATAATGACCATATTTTAGGTGAATCGTTCACTTTTTCATAAAAGCGTGAAATTTGGTACACTAGTACAGTTTGGGGCCCTGAACATTTTCAGATATGGAGCCATCGCAAAAACGCCCCCTGGTGGCCATGGCGGACATTTTAATTTCCACCATTACCAATTAATGTATTTTGCATCATAACTCCTGAACCAAGCATTATAATACAGAACATGTGATATCTACACCTATGTTTTGATGGTCAAGGATTCCATTGATATCATTTACATCATCATATAATGTTCAGGTGAATATTTAATAGTCAATTCAGTGATGTTGTGAGGTAGTCCTTTCTTTTTCACTTTTTCATAACAGTATGAAACTTGGTACTCTTGGACAGTTTGGGGCCCTGAACATTTTCAGATATGGAGCCATCACAAAAACGCCCCCTGGTGGCCATGGTGGCCAATTTAATTTCCGGCCTTGCCAATGAATGTATTTTGCATCATAAATCCTGAACCAAGCATGATAATACAGAATGTGATATCTACACCTATGTTTTGATGGTCAAGGATTCCATTGATATCATTTACATCATAAACTGTCCATGGTCAATTCAGTGATGTTGTGAGCTAGTCCCGTGGTTTTGTCCAATTTATTTTCACTTTTTCATAAAAGCATGAAACTTGGTACACTTGTAGAGTTTGGGACCCTGAACACTGTCAGATATGGAGCCATCGCAAAATCGCCTACTGGTGGCCATTCTAATATCCGCCATGGCGGCCATTTTAATATCCGCCATAACCAAATAATGGGGACACGGTGGCACAGTCAGTAGTGCTGTTGCTTCACATGCAGCTAGAACGTCCTGGTTTTGATTCCCGCTGGGGGCGCTGGGGGTCCCAGTCATCAGGTGGGTTGGCAAAAGGGCCTTTCTGTGTGCAGTTTGCATGTTCTACCCGTGTCTCCTATGTTCTACCCTCACAAAAAACATGCAGTAATCCTAGTCTCTATAATGCCTCCCACTGATGGAGGGGAAAGGAACTGGTTGGAACAACGTGTTCCTCCACGCGCTACGTCTAACCGGGGAAGTTCCTCCCTGTCAGGTGATAAGAAGCGGCCTGTTCACTCCTCATGCACTGAAGGAAACATGAGCTCAGTTCAGGGCCCTCCCCAGGCGTGGCAAAGGGAGAGCAGAGCCCAGGATTACAGTTTAGGCAATTGGCACTGGATGAAAAAATGTGTTACAAAAATCGTGGGATATTTAAAAAAAAATATATAACCAAATAATGTATTTTCCGTCAAATTTCCTAAACCATACATGATAATACCGAATATGTGATGTCTACACCTATGTTTTGATGGTCAAGTATTCCATGTACAACATCATCAACTGTTCAGGTGAATGGTTAATTATTAGTCAATTCAGTGATATTGTGAGGATTTCAATTAAATAGATGAGATTATACATAATTAAATGTAAAGCATATTTCATGTCATGCTGAACCCCTTCATGAAGCAAGTACCTTGATGGTCATGTGTGAATTGATGGTCATGAGCGAATACTGGCAAAAACGTAGTGCAGGTGATATGGTTGCATCAGTGGCAAAATACCATACACGTTCATTGCTTTGCAGGATACTACAACAAAGCTGCCAAACTGCACAAACAATACATGTTACCAATGATATGGTACGTCATAGCATAGCTTTTGTTGAGCTGGTTTACTATATTGAGAATGTCTGTGCAAATGAAGAAATTAAGTCTGTCTTTAGTTTTAAATAAACTGTACTCCTGCTGCCTAGATCAACTGAGCCAGGAACAGACATCAAGGTTTAACTCTTTAAAGAATATGGTTAGGGTCAGTGACTACCTGTGTCCTGGAAAATCAACCAGCAGAACACATCTCCTGGGCAGCCTTTCATGCCAATAAGCTGCAACCAAAGGAACTCACCCCTGCCATCTCAGCTCTCCTTCCCCTATTCCCTGATGACTCAAAATGTGGCCATGATTCATCATGCAATGAATGTCATCAATCAAGTAAGTAGTACAGAGGGTACATCCAGGACAAGTACCTGTTGTGACAATGGACCAAACTCTGCACAATGTAACCAAACAAATACAGTGGAATTGGCCCCTTTCACATGGAGAAGATCATTTTGTGATTGTCTTTGACTGCATATTGAGATGGTGGCTCTCAGGATACTGGGGGACTGGCTAGAAGGTAGTGGTTTGATGGAAGCCATTGTCTAAGCGAACATAGCCATCCAGGGAGTTGCAGAGTCCTTTCTGAAAGCTTAAACCAAACTAAATACTTATTGTGGACACTAATAAGTAACATAAGTTATTGTGGACACTAATAAGTAACATAACAGTAAATTAGGCCCCAGTTAGTGGGATGGCATGACATATGCTTGATTTAATTCCACATAATCTCATCTATTTCATTGCAATCCTCACTGAATTGACTATTAACCATTCACCTGAACAGTTTATGATGTTGTACAAATGGTAAAAATCAAACCTCGGTTCGAAGTGAAGCGGTGAATCTTAGTATAGAATTGTCTGGAGAGCCGGTATGACAGCCAGTATAATAGGTTTTAAAAAAATATATAAAAAGTCCTGCTTGCTGGTCTCTTAGTTGTTTGTCAACTGCATCCCTCTATAATTATTTCAGTTTCTGTTATCTTTGTGGCCTACTCAATTTTTCAACTTCTGCTAGATTTTCAATGTATTTACTCTTGTCTGCCTTAATGCTCCTTTTTACCATTCTGTTAGCATCTGTATATTCTTATTGTGCCTTTGCTTTTGCTCTTATGCGGCTATTTGTCATTGCTGCAATAGGTGAGACCTATTGCATGTACAAGACAGATAAAACTATTTATAAAATTATTTCAGTTTCCCAGGTCTGTTATCTGGCCCTGTTATCTTTGTGGCCTACTACATTTTTCAACTCATTTGTGGCCTACTATATTTATCCTTTTGGTGGTGTCGTACAACTGTTTCATTTTTCTGTTTCTTGCTGCTTCGTCTGTGTACAAGACAGATAAAACCTGAAGGCCAAATTATCATGTGAAGCTTGACCAATCCTCAAAGTATCCATTCATCCGACCGGGAGGGACACCGCACACATATTCTGGACGTACAGGATAGATAAAGCCTATTCATTCTGAACTGAAATGACCATATATGGACATGGGACACACATTTTGCTTTTTGAAAAAGCCTATTCATTCTGGACTGATATTTTGCACGTACAGGACAGGAAAAACCTGTTCATTCTGGCCTGGAGTGTCCATATATGGACATGAGGTGACATACATTGTGTTTTTGAAAAACCCTGTTCATTCTGGACTGAGATCACCATATATGGTAATTAAACGGACATTCTGTTTTTGAAAAAGCCTGTTCATTCTGGACTAAAATCACCATATATGGGCGTGATACACACAAAGCCATTCATTGGAAGCGGTTTTCACCGCTTCAAAAATGGCGCTTTTATCCTAAGCGCTTTACAGAGATTGTGCATTACATTCACCCATTCACGCACACATTCATACACCGGTGGCGGAGGAAACCATGCAAGGCACCAACCAGCTCACCGGGAGCAATGTGGGGTTCAGAGTCTTGCCCAAGGACCCTTCGACATTAACTCAGGGGGAGCCCGGATTCGAACTGGGAACCCTTCGGGAACCCTTCGTGCTCTAATAACGGTTTCTCTACCCCTGAGCTATGCCGCCCCATATGCCGTACACATTATCAATGGAATCCTTGGCAATCAAAACATAGGTGTAACATCACATATTCTGTTTTATCATTTATGGTTCAGGAAATAAATACATTATTTGGTTATGGCTCATATACAAATGGTTTTGTGATGCCTCCATATCTGAAAATGTTGAGGGCACCAAACTGTACAAGTGTACCAAGTTTTACGCTTTTATGAAAAAGTGAAAAATCTTTGGACAAAACCATGCGACTACCTCACAACATCACTGAATTGACCATTAACTATTGACCTGAACAGTTTATAATGTTTTACATGATATCAATGAAATCCTTGACCATTAAAACATGGGTGTAGACATCACCTATTCGGTATTATCATGTTTGGTTCAGGAGTTATGATGCAAAATACATGAATTGGTAATGGCGGAAATTAAAATGTCCGCCATGGCCACCAGGGGGCGTTTTTGCGATGGCGCCATATCTGAAAATGTTCAGGGCCCCAAACTGTACAAGTGTACCAAGTTTCAAGCTTTTATGAAAAAGTTAACGATTTTCGTCACTATCCTCCAGACTAATTATGTTATTGCATTTTCTGTGAATTAATAATTCTACATGTTATGTTCCTGGCCTAGGGTTACATGGAACACAACAAAAACTGGGGGAGACGCAGTCAAAACAAAGTTTAAACAATTTATTAAATAATCAAAGTTAAAGAAACATACCAAAATGAAGAGTGAGATGTGGAAGTCAGTCAAATCAGTAGTGAAGTGCATGTATGGATGAGTTAGAGATGTAGTGTGTGAGTGTTGCATGTAGTAACAGAATTAACAAAATAAGGGGAATGGTGGGAGAGGAGCTGGAGTGAGGAGAGCTGGGAGAGGACTGGGGAAGCAGGCTTGCCGGGCCCAGGTGCACGCCAATCAGTTAACGATCATCAATCAGTGCTGCTCCACAGTCCTATGGGAAGGAGAACACAAAACATTAATATAAAGAACATAACTATAACCAAGGAGTGACAATTATAATATAACCTCCTATTGAGGGAACCGTCACACCCCCCCCCCCCCCCCATAAAGACGGGGTCCCAAGGGGAACACCGGACCATTTTACTTTAAATATTGTACTTTAAATATTGTATTACATACTACCTGTACTACCTGACCCCTATACCTCCTTTAACTCCACCTCGCCACACCATTCTATCTACCGCCTCAGCAACTGATATCAAGGAAGCATTTAAGAGACGATGACGGAATGGCCTAAAATGGAGAAAACCCAGGAGACATTAGGGTAAAAGAATAACAGGTCATGCAACATTTGCAGGTCTCCAACATCTATCATTAGCAGTACTATACAACTTAATTTTGAACTAGAACATTCAAAAACAGGACAACGGTCAGTACTAACAAATTATTTGAAAAACAGAATCCCCAAGTAACACCATCACTATCCGGAATACCAAACCCAATCCCTGTTCCTCCAAAGGCTAACCCCCCCCTGCAGGCCATCACCCCGGCAACTGACGTCAATGAAGCATTTAAGGGATGATTGCCCGGACAAAAGAAGGACCAACTGAGCCTAAGAGGAGAATCTGGAAAGTGGGAAATAATCGGGTTTAGCAATATTTTTTAAGCAAATTTACATTGCACAGTTGGGTGGAATTCTGACGATCATGTAACTTTGCTCTGAGACCCTTTTCACAACCTTGTGTGGACCAGAGAACTTTAAAATTCTATGAATTGGTGAAGTAACCATTGGAAGTAAAGCCAGGACCTGGTCTCCTGGACTAAACACCCGGCACTCAGCTTTAACGCCACACACCGGTTTTATCTTATCCTGAACTAATGCCAACTTTTCTTTAGGCTTGTCAGTTTTGATACTTTGAAACTTCTCAGCTACTTTGACCTTTGGACAGTCACGGTCACTTTTATTCCCTTCCCCCGTCACCAGAGGAACGGACGTCACCACTGCCGGCGGTGGACCCTCTGCCCACACCCGAGCACCAACCAGGTCGTTACCTAGGATGACCGTCACCCCAGGAATCGGCAGTGCTGGAGCACAGCAAGCTTTGCTTCTCCCTGGAACAATTCACATTTAAGCATCACTTTATGCAAGGGAACCAACAGTATGTTCATGTCTATGCCCCGGATATGAACTTTGTCACCTGATTGCCACCTCCCGCATTGAACTCTTCACGGTGCGTCAAGACAAAATCATCAGCGAGCGCTGCCGCGTCTGCAGCAGTGCGCGCTTTCTGCTCATTAATATACGTCGCCACTCGAGCAGGAACAGAATTTTTAAACTGCTCCAAAATCATCAAGTCACACAACTCTTCAAACTCTGTTACCTCCGAGGCGTTGCACCAGCGGTTAAAAGACGTAGTATAGACCGTAAGCCATTGGGGTTGGTCGGTACCAACTGAGGGGATTAATGCTCATAGTGATTTTTGTCATGGTATGCATGTCTGGAGTTAGAAAATATGTGATAGCCTTGCACCAGAGGTAGCTTTATGGGTGCTATCATGCATTTTATTTTATAACACTAGGCGAAAATCACTTGGGTCAATTTATGAAAACATACTACTTAACCCCCCTATATAAAAGGTTTTTCAACTAGTTATGTTACCTCTAGGCATGCTTAAGAACACACTAAAGATGTAGGAATTTATATGTCTTATAAAGCCATCATTTTCAAGATGGTGTCCAAGATGGCTGCCTGGAGCTTAAATAGCGTTATGATACTGTTCAACCTATAGAAAGGTGGTATTGGTTATCTAACCCAAGGTTTTAGGGTTCAATGAATGTGGCTGAATCAGTGAAATTACCATCAGTTAATTATTTATTTGCCAAATCCATTGTATTGCAATGATCCAATGATTGTACATCATTTTGTTAAAAATAACAAATTGTATTTCAGTTGTGTGAGGGAATCTGTGAACTTATGGTGATTCATATGGGTACCTGGGGGGCATAGGTGTAGATTACAGTTATATATTCAATTGCCATTCAGTCTTAGGTCTATGTGCTAAAGGTCAGGTTAAGGTCTCTCACATCTTATCACTCCTTATCCAGGTGTCCAAGCAGGCAGCAGCTATGGTCACTGGTTGACATGTAGAGTGTTCACCTCACAATTGACATGTTATACAGTCATTCCTCAGCTGCATTGCAATACTGTTGCAAAGTTCAGCGCTGGAAATGCATGTGTTTGCATATGGAGGGCTGACAGGCAAGTTCAGTGGCAATAGTCTTGAGTGTATCAGCCTCACTCTGAAGTGGTTTGTATCAACTAGACCAAAGACATTTGAACAGATACAGCAGCAGTCTACTTGGACACTGTGCATCCGACTGGCTGACTTTGGGTAGACAACTTAATTCTTACTATCCTACTGTATACTTCCCATTCACCAGTTTGAACATGCAGGGAGACACCTTGTCAATAGGTTGTCACCTTTTCTCTCATGACACATGATGAAGTGCTTCTTCCGTGCTGGCCATGTGCAATATGCTTGATATCTCACCCAGTGCCTGCTGAGATGCATGGTCTCCATGCCATAGAGGCTAAGTTAACTTGTCTGTCAGCACCATAATGGATTCTGGATCACTGTCTCTGCTCACCAGTCTGGGGAGCAGACTGAGAGGGCAGGAATGATGCTGTCATGGCGCATGTGGGTAGAGTTGACTGACGCCTACCCAAAATGTGCAGTAACAGTAGTAGGGAGTCTAAGCACTGGTGTGTCTTGGTTGTAAAATATCGGGGCGTATCTACACACACAGAAAGATCACTGCCCTCATCTCTTCAATCCCATTATTGGTAAATGTCCCCAACAATGTGCATGGTAATATCCTTTAACCACATAAGATGTCATCCTGAAGAGCAAGAACAGAGCAGAAGCTGTTGAGCATGGTGGACAGACTGGACACCTTCAGTGCTGGTGATAGATAGGCTACTGCATTTAGTCATGATGAGGCAGACATCACCAAGACTTCCTAAATTCCTATGACCCTGATGCAGCCACCTCTGGAACCTCATCCTTACATCCTTACTGTGTGCCAGTCAGGAGGTTGAAGGCCAGGAGGATGTGGTGGGTGGACTTTCTGATCCTGATTATGAGTTGGAGAATACAGATGTAGTTGCAAAAGATACATATTGCCATCTTATTATGTAATGTTACTATTATTATTATTATTACCCTTATTAATGCCAGTTCTGTGTCATGCCAATGACAGTTTTCACAAACACTTTATTAAGTGAAAGATGAATATTCATCAAGTTGTTTCTATCTGTTGTTCTCCCAGAGGTCAAATTTTACCTTGACCTGACCTTATACGTGTGAGGTATGGATTCTACACATATGAAAACCAAGAAATTAGAGTACTCAGGTTTTCTATACTAGGACAAGTGGATCAAATAGTGGGCATTTTGGATATTTTCTTACACACTTGCACTATATTTTGTTTAATGAATTTCACAATACATTTCCTTGAAAACAAAAGTACATCTTATGTAGGGTTGGGTATCGTCAGCGATACTTTTAATGGTATCGATTCAATGACGTCGATACTATCGGTATCGGTTCACGTAAAAACAAACGATACCTTGTTTCGATACTTTTGAATGCACCCCTTGCCGGTCGCATCTGTAAAATTGGGCTACTGAGAGTTTAATGACTGCTTTAGTAGGCTACACTCGTTACTGTGAAAATAGCCAAGAATAGCCTATAATGTTTATTATTATGATAATGATCCAACGTCTATAAAATAGCCCATAGAAAAAGGCAAATAATAATTATAATAATAATAATAAATAAAAAGTATCGAAAATGGTATCGAAAAAGGTATCGTATCGATTCCCAGGTATCGAAAAAGGTATCGTATCGATTAAAAGGTGAACGATACCCATCCCTATGTAATGTAGTCACTACACTACAGTACAGTATGTTGTCACTGCCTGTAATAGATACCATTTCTAGAGATGCTACTTTTAACAACTTTTATGAAAAACATATAGTCTGAGCTTTATCCTTGCCATTTTTCAAAGACAGAGCATCAATACTAAGGGAGAATCATCGGTTTGAAGTAGAATGCTTAATTTGGATTTTGAAAACTGTGTTTTGGCATGTGACTATAGATGAAGTGATAACACACAGAAAGCTACCCCAGATGCAAGGCTCTAACATATGTCCTAGTCCTAGGGATGTATACCTTCCCAAAAGTATGAGAATCATTCCCTCCCAGATGGTACCGATGACCCCAAATTTGGGGCCCTGGCGTATTATGTCATAATTAGTCACTATATGTCACTGCCTGTAATAAAGAACAATTCTAGATATGCTAATTTTAACCACCTTACTGGACAATATATATAGTCTGAACTTTATCCCAACCATTTTTCAAAGAGATAGGATGAACAATAAGAGAGAACCAACCATCAGTTTGAAGTAGAATGTTCCATTCGGATTTTGAAAAGTTTTTTTTGCATGTTATTATAAATGGAGTGATAACACACAGAAAGCTACCACAGATGCAAGGCTATCCAATTTCTCCTAATACTAGGGATGTATACCTTCCCAAAAATCACTATGAGAATCGTTCCCCCAGATGGTACCGATGACCAAATAATGTGGAGCCATGGTTCACAGAGGATTATGTCATAATTAGTCACTATGTTGTCACTGCCTATAATAAAAAACAATTATAGATATGCAAGTGTTAACAACATTAGTGAAGAATATATAGTCTGAGCTTTATCCCAACCATTTCTCAAAGAGATAGGGTCAATATTAAGAGAGAACCATCATTTTGAAGTAGAATGTTCCATTCCGATTTTGAAAACTGTGTTTTGGCATGTGGTTATAAAAGGAGTGATAACACACAAAAAGCTACCTCCACTGCGAGGCTATCACATTTTTCCTAGTACTAGAGGTGTATACCTTCCCAAAAATCACTATGAGAATTAATCCCCCCAGATGGTACCGATGACCCCATATGTACGTTGCTAGCTCATGGTCTATAGTTAAATCACGTGCAAATTCCAAATGACACTGCTAGTCATGTTTCTTAGAACACCTGAACCGCTGGCGGTATGCCTCGGGGACGAGCTCGTAGGTTTTAAGCACCGTTGCTTTAACACAGGAATATTTTTGACTGTCAGCCACCGACAATGCCGAAAAAACCTCTTGTGCCCTGCCGGTTAAGACGTACTGTAACATCAATGTGCGCACCGAATCAGGCCATTTACGCAGGTCAGCCACACGCTCAAACATAACAAAAAATGCCTCTGGATCACGTTCTGAAAACTTGGGCACCAGACGGAGATTTCCATTTATGTCAAACGACCCCTCGGACTGATCTGCAGGTATAGGAGATGCTTGTGCAGCAGGTGCCATCTTACCATCCCTTATCAAATCAAACTTGTTCTGCTCTACCTGTATTTTAGCTTTTTCAGTATCTAGTCTCACTTTTTCTTGATCTAGTCTCACTTTTTCCTGATCGGATTGTAATTAAGCAATATTACACTCGAGGGTGTGGGATAACTGAATTATTTGCACGACAGTGATGCGTCAGGAACGAGCCGTAGGCGAGTTCCGCCGAGCATCACTGGAGCATCATATGGAGAGCCTGTTTTCCATTGAGAGCCCGACTACCTGTTGTATAATTTAGCTTGCAACATAATTAACTCTTTTTGCTGGTTAAACAATTCTTTTTGTTGGTCGAAATTCAACCCTGCCGACACTACAGGCATCACACACGGCGGCGCCACCGCTGTGACATCTGACTTTGTTGGATTAGACAACGCCCCTTGTCCCTTATGAACAGGAACATCTTTCTTAAATAGATTCTCTCTCAACACTT
The DNA here is from genome assembly GCF_963921795.1 of Nannobrachium achirus. Classification (NCBI taxonomy): domain Eukaryota; kingdom Metazoa; phylum Chordata; class Actinopteri; order Myctophiformes; family Myctophidae; genus Nannobrachium; species Nannobrachium achirus. The sequence continues at coordinate 38,351,254 of NC_137811.1, read as the reverse complement.
GAAATAAAGTCTCCTTTAATCTCTTGTCAACTGGCTCAATTTCAATGTTATAGTTTTCTGCTATTTTAAGTAATTGGTCTTTGGTGCATTGACTTAACAGTTCCTCAGAAGGAGAATCTACAAATTCATCAACAGTAACCATCCTGGACAATGTGCGCTTTAACAGTCTCCTAGCTGGCAAAACAAACAAAATACAAGTGCCCCACTATTTAAACCACCCCGCTAACTCCACCCGACTGCTCGTAATGGTTAACGGTGGGTATTTATGCACATGAAGGCCACCGCAAAGGCCTAGCTTAACCCAGGGGTAGGAAAGGAAACCACTAGCTGGCGACCTGCGTACACCACCTGGCTGCGCTTCCGAGACGGGGTACGCACTGTTAAGTTCAATAGGTCACTTGCTCTAATATTTAAATAATTGTCACCTGTTAAAATAATTTCATGGGTCTAAAATAATTCATGGGTATGAATAAGTTCATGTATAAAAGACATGGGAACAGTTTAAATATTTATACTGTATATTTACTATTTCTATATATTTTCTACTTACATTTTTCTATTTGTACTGAAATAATTCATACATTTAATGCTAAGGTTACTTGTCTGGCGAACTACAGTATATATCTTTGTGCGCATGCGCAGTTCATGCTAGTAGCCTCTAGGTGGCGCAGAGTGCAAAGCCTCGCTCATTAATTTCAGACCACTGACAGGAGCACACGGCCCGTTGGTATGTAAAACAATGCTAGAGTGTAACTTATATTCTTTAACTACATCTGCCTGCTAGTGATGTACAAGCTTGATCTAGTGTTTCTGTGTGAAAACGTTTGCATTGCAACTTGAAATGGTCACTTTAAGACACTTAGGGCGGCTTGCACCAACACGGTTTAAGCCTTAAACTGGTTTAAATCTAGATTTATCTTTTAATCAGCTTGCACCAAACCTTAAACCTAGTTTTCATTAATCAGGTTTAGTTTTAAACCATCCTTTTAATCTTGGTTTGAATTTTCACTGTAAACCTGGATTACTGTTAATCCTGTTGCACCACTACTTTAAACTTTGATTTAAACATCAATAAGGGATTCATTTTAAACCTGCTGTAGAGGTGGTTTAAATGCAAACATGCCATTGACATGAATGGGGTCCCCCTCCTGTGAGGGAAGCCTCACAAGCCCTGCAGGCTTGCAACTGTAAGCTGCAGACAGCGTTTCACAGCTGAAAACAAACATCTCATTATATTGTTGTCTTCAATACATCCTTGTACATCGGCTATTTTAAATTAGCGAACATTTAAATATTTACAGGGACATAATACAGACATTTGTCATGGAAGCTTGTCTTCCCAAGCAACATGGAGACGTTTTAATTTTCGAAATCGCTTCATAATTGACTCAAATGTGAATGTGATCAAAACTGGAGTCTTTTCTTGCTTCCATAGATAGCCGCGCATCGCCGCGCCGCACCGCACTGCACCGCACTATAGCGTCAGCGTCGTATGACGGAGCGTTATATATTTTTTTGTTTTTGTTTCGTTTTGGCTGCAGGCGCTCTTCTTAACATAGGCCTGCCACATTCTCCTAGAAGTGAATAAAAGAGTAACGCTAATGATATTAGGCTCAAGAGAATAGCATATAGTTTGTTTACATTTGAAATCCAAGATGGAGGACATTTAATCCATGAATTAATCACAGTTTATGGTTTTAATCACAGGTTAAGGGTTTAATCACAGATTTATTAAGCAATGCTTAAATTTAAGTGGTGCAACGCACCTCGATTTAAAATAAAAGCTAGATCAACAAACCCAAAAAGCATCAATGTAAGAAATACCCGTTCCATTTAACGGCTACAGAGATACTGTGTACCGATCTGCATGATTTTTGGACAACATCTGTAACAGGGCCCGCCCGCCCGCCCCCCCCCCCCCCCCCCGTGTGTGTGTGTGGGTTTGTGTGTGATTGTGCATGGCCTGAACAACAGCGCCCCTCCCTTAACATGTGTGGTCACAAAAGGTACTGTCGGCTAAATAGATATATATATACACCATAAAAATGCGAATATACAGCATACGATTTGTGAAAGTGACAATCGGCCTTCACAGTTATGTCAGGTGTGTTCATATGCTGATGGTGATGCGATTTCAGATCAATTGGTCCAGCCACCGAGGAGAAACGCTGGGACAGACAGACAGACACTCAGACATTCGCTAAATTATATGTTAGATATGGTGAGTGTTTTATTTCTTTTTATTCCAGGTTTATAACCTGTGTAGCTGTGCAATGCTGTGTAGCTGTTTAATTGTGAGAGAAAAGTGAGAAAATAAATGTCAACAACAGCCAAGCACGAGTTGTAAACGAGTGTGTGTCCTGTCAAGCCCTTTCCGTGGGCGAAGCTTGAAAATAACGGAACATGCACACACCGGTACGCACCCGCAATCTCCAGCCGCCCTGTGCACCTAAACCAACCGGGCCTAAATGACTTGCATTATTTTAATCCCAGTAGCTGAAAAATAAAAAACGCACCTCACAGGGACACTTGTATGAAAAATGAATTAAAACCAGACAGGAAACTCTTTAACTTTCACTTTAGCTGCACAATAAACCAGGAAAAACCTCCCCACCAAACTTAACCAAATACTTAATGTAACTTAACCCAAACTCATGTTAAGTTCAACCCAAAAGTTAATTGCATCTCCCAAACTTAAAGTCCAGACCAAAAAGCATAGCAGCGCTTTCTGTACTCACCGGACTGTTGTTCAAACAGGACAAAGGAACTCCCGGAATGATTCCCAAATGAAGTCACTGCATTCACAAAACCACTGCACAAACGAGCAATTAACCGACGCCCAAATTGGCCAATTAACTATGCAATTGCAGCGCAGCACTAGCAAACAAATGCAGAAGGGAGAATCACTTGATTCTCCAAACTCACTGCATAAAAAGTCAAACTTTACCGGCGAGAGCCCCCACTTGTTATGTTTCTGGCCTAGGGTTACATGGAACACAACAAAAACTGGGGGAGACGCAGTCAAAACAAAGTTTAAACAATTTATTAAATAATCAAAGTTAAAGAAACATACCAAAATGAAGAGTGAGATGCAGGGTTCGAGTTATGTGGGGGCCAATGGGGGCTTAGCCCCCATAGTTAAAGTCTGGGACCCCATAGTCAACAACCCCTGTGGGGTCTCTTTTTTTCTAAGTGTGTTTTTTTTTCTATTTTTTTTTTTTTTTATGTTCCATTGGAATAATTTATATTTACTAGACCTTACCCGTTTGAAGATATGTGCTCCAATATATGTGCAGAGTGTGGGTTATGGAGAAATTAACTGTAACTGGTGCGTGTGTGAGAATATGTGGGAGCATCATAATGTAAGGAGCAACCCATGGAGGAGTGTATATATTTTTTTGCCATACCCGTCGGAAGATAAGACACACATCAAATGCACCCGGTGCATTAGTGACCCGTGCATGCAGGCAAACCACATGAGAGAGAGAGAGAGAGAGAGAGAGAGAGAGAGAGAGAGAGAGAGAGAGAGAGAGAGAGAGAGAGAGAGAGAGAGAGAGAGAGAGAGAGAGAGAGAGAGAGAGAGAGAGAGAGAGAGAGAGAGCTAACTGTGAGTGAGATTGGTGTGTGTGGGGCTACAGATCCCATGGCCTGGAGGAACGGACCGTAACCCTGACAACAGGGTGTAGTGTTGAACAGAAGTGGTAAAGAAACGCTAACAGATAGCTTGAATTTGTGAAAAATGGAAATCGGGCTCCGTCATCGTCTGTATAATGCTAATGGCCAATGCACACATCAAATGCACCCGGTGCATTAGTGACCCGTGCATGCAGGCAAACCACATGAGAGAGAGAGAGAGAGAGAGAGAGAGAGAGAGAGAGAGAGCTAACTGTGAGTGAGATTGGTGTGTGTGGGGCTACAGATCCCATGGCCTGGAGGAACGGACCGTAACCCTGACAACAGGGTGTAGTGTTGAACAGAAGTGGTAAAGAAACGCTAACAAATAGCTTGAATTTGTGAAAAATGGAAATCGGGCTCCGTCATCGTCTGTATAATGCTAATGGCCAATGCCATGTGAAATTTGGGATCAGTTGCTGAAGAGATAAAGGTGGAAAAGCATTTACTGACTGACTGACTGACTGACTGACTGACCTCCTACTGACTGACCTCCCTAATTATATGTTAGATGTTAACTAGATATACTAAATAAACATGTTAGACAGTAAGACTGAACAATGACATCACACCGTTTAATCCTACTATTAATTTTATTATTATAAATCAGGCGCATTTAATGTGGGGTGTGAGTCTTCCTTTACCGTCTGGGTTATAACTAGGCCTGGGGCGGTATCGACATTTTGTTACCGCGATTACCGTCTTCCCATTTACCGACGGTACTGCGGTAATTACCGCACCCCCGTATCTATTAATTAAGGTTCGGCGATAAGCCAAAATATTGCAATCATCTTCCCTAAAGTCGCCTCTCCACAGTGGAGAGACACAGCCTGACCGCCCGAGTTATACTTCTCCGTACAGCACAGCGGGTATGGCTTTGAAAGGAGCAGATCTACAAGCTCACAACACATTGCATCCGCGACGCGTTCTGAGCTTTTAGATCTGCACTGTCGGGTTACCATAGTAACGTAGGCTAGCTAGTAGGCTTTTCAGACACAAACAGCTGTGTGAACAAACCAGAAGAGGACGGGTAGTCAGATCGTGTACAGTGATTCTGTAAACTCACGTCACGTCTCAACTCTCAAATCCCAGTGATTGAGTGCTGCTATATACAGGTTTTAGTTACAAGACTTGACAGAAAAGGTTATAAAATCTCCGACGCGCCGCCGAACGGGCACAACGTGCGACGCGATGGAAAAAGTAAAATAGTTTCATTTTCGTTTTAGTCCACGCGGCCCGCGCTCCGCCAGTAATCCGTATGAATAAAAAAAGATATGCCACAACACAAGGTATGTATTAACATCCTTGTGTCGTGTGGATTACAAAGAAAGTTTACGCTGCTCTGTACTCCTCTACGCAGGCAGCAGACTGTCTGTGTCTCTGAGAGTGAGAGTGACGTATGTGGCTTCCAAACTGTGGTACACGGCCCAGAGCAGAGCGGCATGGAGCGCATGCGGTCCTCGCTTCTCCCCTGTTTTAAAACTCGCTTGTTTTCCAATAAAAAATAGACTTTTTTTTGTCTTTTTTTACCGCGGTAAGCACACTGACACCGCGGTAGACCTCGGTTTACCGCGGTACGGCGGTACGGCGGTTACCGTGTCCAACCCTAGTTATAACACACTCGCTGCAATGGTTCCTACCTTTCCCCCATGGCCGAGGAGGCCCTGGATGCAGACCTACCCAGCTGCGTGGTCTCGCCATGGCCTGGGCATGGGTTAAGCTAGGAACCACTGCATCGAGTGTTTGTTCTAGCCACGGCCCGGACGGCAATGGAAGGCGGACAGCAACAAACAACCAAACAACGCTGTCTTGTGAGCAAGACTGTAGCCTTAGTGTGCCTGTGCCCGTGACAATGTTTTTTTTAGTAAATAAATATGAACCCGACCCGCCTTGTTTTGAGAAAGAAAAATACCCATTTTAGCCGACTTTATGCTACCAGAATGGGAACTTTTGGCTGGATGGCTCAGCGCTCAGATGGAGGAATTGGGAATATACTTGAGGCTGAGCAATAATGGTGAGTTAATATGAACAGAAAAGACTGCCTGGAGTTGTCAACATAGCCAATGTGAAGCCCCAAAGACACCCGAATCAATATTGTGAAAGGAAAAATATGATTTAATATAGGAAAATACCCGTTTTAGCCGACTTTATACCGGAAAATACACGATTTAATATGATTTAATCTAGGAAAATACCCGTTTTAGCTGACTTTATACCCGAAAAATATCCGAAAAATATCCCTATATATAATATCCCTATAGGGCCCCCATAGCTCTCAGAGTATAACTCGAACACTGGTGAGATGTGGAAGTCAGTCAAATCAGTAGTGAAGTGCATGTATGGATGAGTGAGAGATGTAGTGTGTGAGTGTTGCATGTAGTAACAGAATTAACAAAATAAGGGGAATGGCGGGAGAGGAGCTGGAGTGAGGAGAGCTGGGAGAGGACTGGGGAAGCAGGCTTTTATAGAGGCGTGGACCGGGCCCAGGTGCACGCCAATCAGTTAACAATCATCAATCAGTGCTGCTCCCCAGTCCTATGGGAAGGAGAACACAAAACATTAATATAAAGAACATAACTATAACCAAGGAGTGACAATTTTAATATAACCTCCCAGTGACGTCAATACGTGCGCGTCCCGCGTCTCTGACGCATTCACGTTGCCTAGAGACGCATTCACGTCATTGTTCTGGGGTCCCACGGACGCATCGCCTCCATGGACCATTGGTGTCCACGTTAAAATAATTTACCACGTCGCGAAAAAAATAATATTTTAAAAAGTCCACAGACGCCACCATTGTTCATGGGTGAAGGCATGCTACTTGACCCTACGTTAACACAAATGAATTCCGCGTAGAAAGTCTTAAAACAGACGATAGAACTAAGACTGTGTGTGTTTTGAATCCACGACGCCATTTTGTGCGACTGCGCTTGGTCACAGAATTCAATGGGTGCCTGAGTTTTAGCGTAGCACCGGGCCGCTCTCTGACCATAGTGGCACAGCGTGTTAGGTGATACACCGAAAAGGGTTCCCCCACAGAACGTGTAGCACGGCGCAGAAACGTGACGTCACGTCTCTACACTGCAGCTCACTGCTCAGACAGCGACGAGCGACCCGCCTCCTTTCCCCTTCATTCAATAACAACTGGATATACAGTACACGCGCTATTGTTTATAGATGTGGTGGACATTGGACAACGTGTTAGAAGCCACACAGGTCTTCATTGCGTCTTTACAACAATAGCGACGATTAACGTTGTGGTGAACATGGTCAAATAACCTTTATTGGCTCAACTACAACACGGAGGAAGCAAGCTAGCCTAGCATGTATGCTATCTGAGACAGTCTATGTATGTAGCCTAGGCTGTCTAACTGTTTGATTGATTATAGCGTTTTCGTGGCAGCGCCGTCCATTTGGTGGTCCGCCGGGGCAGCGTACCACCGCGGCCGCCTGTGCCTTGCCCTCCCGCATCCATAGAGGGGTGGCACGTCCCTCTAGGATCAACCGTTCAAAACAAAAGTAGCCGATCTACAAGCAACCCAATCCACTGTTTTTGACCCAGTCCACTGGTTCTCTGTACAGCAGAGCAAACACAAGCACGCCATTCCATAGAAGCAGTAACAGTACAAACAGGAGACATCATCTCACTGAGAAGATCCATATATTATCGATGTATATAAAATAACAGGTGGCTGTTGATTATGAAGACTCGGTAAAAGCTTCTATCTGCGCCCCCAAGTGGTCAACATCCGATATTACCGGTTCGGTATAAAAAAAATCAAACCGTCACATGACTATTTGGAAGTATTAAAATTGTAAGATTTGGAATTGTGGTTCATTTCTTTCAGACACATTTCTACGTAACATGAACATAACCATATAATAACCAATTCAAGTTAAATGCTGCACTTTGTCAAAAATGACATGACGCGTTGAATTTTTGTGGGACCCATAAAATATCCCTGGGACTCATCCGAAAGACCCTTCGTGGGTCCTGGGGACTCATTACATTAAAAACCTATTAACATCACTGACCTCCTATTGAGGGAACCGTCACATACACAATCTGCATTTGCTGTGAATTAATTACAATCTACAGTTTAACCCAGTGATTCTCTGCCGTTTCCTTCTCAAGGACCCCCAAATTGATAGAAAGTATCCTAGCTGCCTATAGACCATTATTTGATATGATTTTAATCTTTGGGACACCAATCTACATGGTCAAAAGCCAGTGTTAATTTAATTGAGTGTGAAAATGGTAGGCCTTTACCAAATGTTCATATCATATGCCTGCTTACATTGGCACTTTAGCACATACAGTATAGCCTGGTTAATAAACCAGACTGCACAACATCACCCCCTGTTGGTAGTGGTGGTGTTGTGTAGTCTGGCCCTTCACATTAAATAAGCTTTTTCCACCAGCCCTCAGAGAGGGCGAGCCAATCAGGGCTGTAGGCTTGGGGCACGTGGTGGGTGGTGGCCTGGTTCAAAACCATTCAGCCAATCAGGCGAGTCTGTGTGTATTCAAACACATTCTCCCCTCCACTCTTATTACAGACATCAAACAGATTGTAGTCGTTGATGCTTTCAGTGACTAACGAGCTATTGACACTTGTATGGCTCAATCAATTACAGCAGCTCACAAGCCTTGTGAAGTTCAGAGGGAGCAATTAAGAGCAAGTCAACTTAACATTTTTTTAAACCACCCCCTGCCTGCCCCCCCAGAATTGGAATGTCTGCCCGAAATCTCAGACTCACTTCCCAAAACGAAGTGTGTGATAGAGTCTGACGCTTGCAGTCAGGCTACATACAGTAGGCTACACATATGCTCTTGGACTGTATTTTATTCATAATAATGCCACTTCATAGCAATGGCTAACCTTCTTTAGACGTGTACTTATCAATATGTCAATGTATTGTTATTTTGTTGACTCATATTTAGGCATATTGTATTAACACAACATCAACATGTGTATTTAATAAGATAGATAGACACCTTTGTTATCCCCAGGGGGAAAATCAGTCTGTAGGCCTAATACTGAATATCATATATCATATAGTGGGCTACAGCCTATTAATATTTCGAACTAGGGATGTGCCGAAAGCAAAATTCTTGGCCGAAACCGAATACCGAATAGTGGAAACATTCCGCCGAAAACCGAATACCGAATAGCCGAATAATACATGTATATAATTTATTTTGTATTACTAATTTTTGTACCATTTGTTGTAAAGCTACCTTATTATGGCAAACGTGATTATGTCAAAACCATACAAAACTATAATAATAATCACCATTATCAGGGCTCAAAATTAACTTTTTGATTACATGATTTGAACATGCCATATCACGTATGTCATTATCAGCCCTACATTTATCATTGAACTTATTCTTTATGCCCAAATGATTGTATATTGTTTTTTTTAGCAGTTATAGAAATATTAGAACGTGATATCAAGGTGCCCACTCCTCCTTAGTGCCCACTCTTCCTACCGTCTGTCCCTCATCTATCCATCTAACTCTAGAGTCCAGACAGGACCCTACATCTCACATCTTTTTTACTAGCCATGTGCCTATAGCCCCCTCCCCCCCCCCCCCCCCCCCCCCCCCCACACACACACACACACACACACACACACACACACACACAGAGTGTGTGTCTCCATCTCTCTCTGGAAGAGGTTGAACATGAACTCTGCGGCCAAACCGAGACGCTCGCTGACAAACACTCTGACAAGCTTCACACGACAACTATAACACCAGTGACAGAGACGTACATCCTTATGCATTGTTGTTGTTAGCCCTTAGCACTGATTAGTGCTAAGCTCTGTAGCAACAAAGAATTGACAAACAGCACTCTACTAACTGCTATCTTTGTCAATCAAAATCGCGGAGGCTCTGCTCCTGCTCAATGAACACTTTAACGAGCTTGACGGAGGCACGCTGCCTGGCAGGGAGCTAAGCTTACACAACGAGCGACAGGTCGCAATGACATACATAGGCTACACTCGTTAGCCTGCAGCTGCGCAGACTAGACGTGAAGTGAAGTGAATGCGAGACGGAGTGAGTGAGTGAGGGAGGGAGGAGAGAGAGAGAATGTTTACTGATGCTGCTGTGCTGTGCTGCGGCTGCTTTATGAGAGATTATACTGGACCCCTGTTCTTCACACTATTAGGTGCTATACTATTCGGTTTTAAAAACTATACGGCCGAAAACCGAAAATGCATTTTTCTCCATTTTCGGCCGAAAATTTTCGGTGCCGAATATTCGGCCTCATCCCTATTTCGAACCTCTATTACTTATTCTGTAATTAGATTTAGATTTGAATAAGCCATAACTTGACATGACTCTACGCACTGACACAATATACACTTGTGCACTCGTCATATGTTGCTCAGCAGTGCTCAAGTTGCGCTCAGAAGGTTGGAGTGTTTGCTCAGACCAATGAAAAATTAGAGGGAACATTGGACGCTGCATGCATGATTTCAGGCATTTTGTTCAAAAAATGTGTTATGCAAAAGTTGACCCGCTGGTGGCGTTAATGTGAGAAGGGTGGCATCTGTTCCTTGACTTAGTGGGAACGTGCTTGCAAGATTTCAGGCACATCGCAGGCTGTGTTCATGATTTGAGGTGGTTTTGGCCACTTTATCGCTGCTTGCAGCTATATTTATTATTATTGTTATTTTATTATATTTTGTGTGCACTTCATCGGCATGTTAGATAAAGGTCCTTAGATTGTGTGTAGAATGTTTCATGCAAATTGCAAAAAGAATAAAAACGGTTTTATGCGTTTCACAAACTGCTCAAAATGATATAGCGCCCCCTTTGGCCAATTGGGGTAAGATTGGTTTTAATGATAATTGGTGTATGTTTTAGAGGCAGAAGAATCATTTCCATAAAACTGCAATATTCATTGAATTATTAAAAAAGCATGTTTCAATTAAAAAAAAAATCCGATCTGACAGATCTTTAGATATTGGTCCAAAGTTCATGTCAAAAAGGTTTTGTGCACGTGAATAAAAGCGGGTTTAAGCGTTTTACAAACTGCTCAAAATGGTGGAAAATCTGCTCAAAATGGTGGAAAATCGAAGGGCAGAGCTTACTTAAAGGAGTGGCGACACCGGCCGAAATTTAACATTATGATACAGTAAGTCACGTGGTGTTTCTTCAAACAGTCTGAAAAGGAGGCGGGGCCGTATCAGTTAGTAATGAATGTATACTTCGTCCGTCGTGCGTTGCCGCGCAATGTATACTTCGTCCGTTGTGCGGTGCCGCGCACAACGTGATGCCTTGTTGTTAGCGCTTAGCCCGGATAGCGCTGCACCTCACGGCTATTTGCGAGAGCTATTGTGTGTGTACACACACGCGCGCGAAAGCACACGCACACACAGGCTAGTCGTAAACACACCTCGGACAGCTTTTTTTGGGGCAGTTTCAAAAGATGATATGGATAATCGACTCCGCCCCTCCCCCCATATTAGCCCAATCAAATTAATTTATTTGTTACTGTACAGAAAGTACTACTTTCAGTACAGTAACTACAATAAATTAATTTGATTGGGTCATTTAACATGGGGGTACATGACATCATTAAAAAAATGGCTAATTTGATAGCCTTAATTAGCTGTTTTGGCCATGTCACTCCACCATTAACAAAGACACAGATGTCTTCCGCTTGAGTCAAAGCACGCGTGTAAGCAAGTTGCATGTCTTCAAACGAAATGAGTCATGACTTATGCCCGTTTGAAGTTTGAATTTTCAAACGCTTTGTATAGCGCCCCCCTTTGGCCGATTAGAATAAAATTGGTTTCAGTGATACTTTGACTAACCCTCTACATCTTTGCCAAATGACAGCCATGAATGTGTAACTTTGCATGTATGATTTAGAGGCAGAAGAATAATTTGCATACAACCGCAATATTCATTGAATTATTAAAAAATAATGTTTCACTTTAAAATAAATCTGGTTGATCGTATTGGTCCAAAGTTCATGTGAAAAAAGTTTCGTGAGCGTAATGTAAAAATCCCAGGAGGAGATAAATGTTTACTGTTTTTCATATAATTCAAAATTTTGGGGGATCTAAAGGTCAGAGGTTAAAAGTCAGAGCTTAAAAGTTGTTCGGCATGAGGAGACGCATACGTGTTATACAGGTTTCATGGCTGTACCGCAAACAGAGCATGAGCTCTACCTGTTCAAAGTTCGCACTTTCGAAGGCTTCCTACAGCTAGGCGTGGGGCGGTATCGACATTTTGTTACCTCGATTACCGTCTTCCCATTTACCGCCGGTATTGCGGTAATTACCGCACCCCCGTATCTATTAATTAAGGTTCGGAGATAAGCCAAAATATTGCAATCATCTTCCCAAAAGTCGCTTCTCCACAGCCTGACTGCCTGAGTTATACTTCTCCGTACAGCACAGCGGGTCTGGCTTTGAAAGCTCACAACACGTCGCATCCGCGACGCGTTCTGAGCTTTTAGATCTGCACTGTCGGATTACCATCACTGTCAGTCAGTCAGTCAGTCAGTCAGTCAGTCCGTCCGTCCGTCCGTCCCATCTCACACGTCACACTATTGCCCTGCTCATATCTCCGCAACCGTTGCCCCGATCCATGCCCTCCACTGCAGCTCACATAAAATGCCGTAACGGGCTAGGAGCGTCTGGGAGAGCCGGGGCCGGTACCTATTCGTCCGCCAAGGCAACGCGGAGACCCCACCCCTCATTTCTCACATGGCCCTCTTCTAGCGCCACCATGAGGCCGATTCTTGCAAAACACATTTTTGGACCCTGCTCCTACAGATTTTTCCCTAAAATCACACAAATACGGTTTTTTGAACCACATTTTTGGACTCTGCTCCTACACATTTTGCCCTAAAATCACGCTGCGACCTGACGGTCGCTTATCTCCCAATTAGGGAGTCTTACTGGTAACGTAGGCTAGCTACTTGGGCTTTTCAGACACAAACAGCTGTGTGAACAAACCAGAAGAGGAAGGGTAGTCAGATCATGTACAGTGATTCTGTAAACTCACGGCACGTCTCAACTCTCAAATCACAGTGATTGAGTGCTGCTATATACAGGTTTTAGTTACAAGACTTGACAGAAAAGGTTATAAAATCGCCAACGCGCCGCTGGACGGGGCACAACAAGCGACGCGTGGAAAAAGTAAAATAGTTTCATTTTCGGTTTTAGTCTACGCGGCCCACGCTCCGCCAGTAATCCGTATGAATAAAAAAAGATATGCCACCACACAAGGTATGTATTAACATCCTTGTGTCGTGTGGATTACAGAAAGTTTACGCTGCTCTGTACTCCTCTATACTATGAGGCTGCTGCCTGCCCAGGCTTTGCAGGTCTTTGTCTACGAGTGACGTATGTGGCTTCCAAACATGTGGTACACGGCCCAGAGCAGAGCGGCATGGAGCGCATGCGGTCCTCGCTTCTCCACTGTTTTAAAATTCGCTTGTTTTCCAATAAAAAATAATTTTTTTTGGTCTTTTTTTACCGCGGTAAGCACACTGACACCGCGGTAGACCTCGGTATACCGCGGTACGGTGGTTACCGTCCCCAACCCTACCTACAGCGCCACCATTTGGCCGATTGCTGTAAAAAATAATAGCACACGTCGCCACAGTAAGCTGAACACATTGATTTTTATTTTCATTTTCAAGTATGTAGGAGTAGAAAGGTGCCAAAGTTTTTGAGGAGAACTTGATATGATTAGTATAGTATAGAAACTCGAAAATTAGCAATTTGTGAAATTGCAAGTGTGGTTGCCCGCCCCGCCCCGGCGCGAGTCGCGGGGATGCGCCGGCAGGACCCTGAGCAAAACGCAGGGGTCCGAGGGAGACGACGTCGGGACTGATACCGTCGGGGCCGTGCGACGCGCGATTCGAAAAGGTGCCGGTCGGATCCTGCGTTCCTGATGTAAGGATATGGTTTCTTGTTTTTAAGAAATAGGCTCCTCCCACAAGTTTCGCAAGGCGATTACGTTGTCACATCGCTCCCGAGATCATTTGTGTTTTCGTTCTGAGAGGGTCGTTCCCCCTGAAAAACGCGCTTTGGCACGAAACGGTTACGTATTTACGCGTTTGTGGCGCCCCCTATGGGTCGAAGTGGAAATTCTTTTGGGGATGCGTTCAGTATACCACCCGCCACTTGTGTTTAAAATTTGATGTTGACTGGAAGTTTCGTTTGTGATTTATGGCTATTTTTTGCTAAACGGCTCCCTCTCCCTAACTTTGGAAGCCTGTTACGGAACGTAGCTATGGAGTATAGAAATATCGCTTGAATATGTTTATCGCATTGGTCCATAGATCATGTGTACCGATTTTTGTGACATTTGGAGAAAATATGTAGGAAAAGGAGCAAAAAGTGTGTTTTGAAGAAAATTCTAAATGGCGTAAAATCTATCCAGACGCAAATGGGCGTGGCCTATATGGAAAGATGCGTCATGACCCAAGGAATCCAGGGAAAATATTTTTTTATTTTCCAACCTACGGTTCAAGAGTTATAAGCCAAAACGTAAAGTGAGCTGTTATAGCGCCACTATGAGGCCAAATTATGTAATTATTTTTCAGTTAATCCTTGTATGCATTTTGAACCTCCTCTCCAAGTTCTGAAACTGTAGCCCCTATGGTTTGCGAGAGAAAAATAATTGAATGTGAGTTTTTGCGATTCCCATTATAAGTCAATGGGGAAAATTCATTCACTAATAAATTAATATCAATTATACTATATAACTTTTCTCTTAGCAAAATCATAGCACACGATTCCCGATGAAGCCGGACAATTTGACATATGGCGCGTGTGTGTGGCGCAAAAACTGTGGGCGGTGAAACGCGCCGAAATAAAGTTTATCTAGAAATAGGAAAAATAAATAGTCTCCCTAGAACTATAGTGTGTTGGGCAACCACACTAGTAATAAATAAAGTTTCCCCATAACTATAGTGTGTTTCCCGTTGGGCAACCACACTAATTACCACACTAATATTGTGGGCTCCGAGTATGTGTGTGTAGACATGGCCACTGTGAATAATGAATGACCAGACTAGTCAAAATGCAGCATATAGAGTCCACTTGCTAGTCAATTGATCTTGAAAATACAATTCATCTATAACACCAAATGCTACCTCATTTCACCTACCCTTATGCATTCATATACATTTGTCATTGCTACAGTACACACACCTGAAGAGAACGGTGTGAAACAGCGCTCCCCTAGGATAGCTTTGTGTGTGTGTCTGTCTCATGCCCTGTCTCATCCAGTGTGAACTTGGCCTGCTGTTGAGCAGGCATGGCACACACACACACACACACACACACACACACACACACACACACACACACACAGAAAACATAGAATGTAAACTTATAGTTCTAGAACACATCAAAAACAGATCTAGAACACATAGAATTCATTGATCTAGACAGAAATCCCACAACACCGTGTGGATCAGTGCTTCTTAAACAATTTACTTGTACAGTACGGTACAGTGAGGTACAGCACAGTAAGGTACATTACAGTAAAGTACAGTACAGTAAGGTACGGTACAGTAAGGTACGGTATAGTACAGTAAGATGTAGTAAGGTACAGTACAGTAAGCTTAAGCTACAGTAAGGTACACCGATGAGGCTGGGTGACCAGGAAGGTACACCAATGAGGCTGGGTGACCAGAGGGCACTGTTGCGCTGCCTAGCCACACCAGTACTGTACTGACAGAAAGGAACAGATTGAGAAGGGCACTGTTGTGCAGACTAGACACATACAGGGCATAGCTGCTCAGATTCACCGCTCCACTTCGAACAGAGGTTTGATTTTTTCCTAGTTGTTATAAATATAATGACGGAAGACAACTTCTTTTGTTACTTTGACTGGAGATCTGAAATATATCAATGTACCTGGCTACAATAAGAAACAATAGATGATTTGTTGCGATTTTAGTAGGCCTGTCCTCAAAAAATCTACGAATCGACGCATCGTTTTAAGCCCCGGGAATCGACGCCAATTGTTTGAGTCGAGGTGAAAATATATATTTTTTTATATCACCAGTTAGCCTACTACTGCGGTGCACTGCTGGACTAGTGTCATGTACTTCCAATGAGAAGTAGCAATTGGCGAACAGTTATTTATTGTCTCGCACCAGCGTAGGGGTGAAAGTGAGACGGAACGGCCAGAACGGTTCAGAACCGCTGCTTTGTTAAAACATTCGGAGCCGGGGCGGTGTTCCGTTAAGAGGAGGAAGCACGCTGTCAAAATCCCATATTAACACAATGCCTGCCAAGGGTTAAAAAGAAATCTATCTAAGAAATGTCAGGCTTTTTACAAAAAAATAAATTGAAAATAAAAAAAAAATTAAACATTTTTTGAAAAAAAAAAAGCTCTCAGAAGATGTCCATTGCCCCCTTGCAGTTGGCAGAAACATATAATCAACCCCAAGAAAAATCAATTTTTAGATTAACACACACAAACAATTACAGCATGTGGATGGCAGCCATTTTGGCGGCCATCTTGAAGAAGGTGTGCAGAAAGCTGATTACATGAATTAATTTTTTATATTTTTTTATCAGCATCACAGGCTGCCAGGAGAGCAGTGAACACATTGCTGTATCATATATTAGTGAACAGTGCCCCCCAGTGGCCAAAAATGGTAGAACGTACAGTACAGTAACGTGTAAGGCGGTAGATAGCTGGGCAAAATAGAACGTTTATAAACGTGTAAGGCGGCAGATGTGTTAAAGGGGTGGTGACATCCAAAAATAAATTTTGAGTTTTTTATGCTTTTTTTAATGTTTCCTGGCCTCAATTACACCAAAAAAACACCAACTTTTAACTTGCAGTCGTTCCCCTGTTATCTGTGGTTTTTTGACGATTTCTGCATAATGAGGCTCTGATGCTCTGATCATTGGCTCTCGGACAGTGTCGTCACAAGCAGTTAGTGCACCCCCCCCCCTCCTCCTCCTGGGCTCTACTCTCTCCCTGTCTGTATTTCTCCACAGCCCAACTTTTGAGGAAGTAATCTCTACATTATATTGTCCTTTAATCGTAAATATGGGCATATAAAATACATGTGTCCATTCAAATATCTTATTTACATCAATATCCTTCATATCAAGTAGTCAGTTTATGCTTTTGTGAAATAGTGAAAATCGCTATGTATCGCTATGTATTTTCCGCCCTGTACTGGCTGGGTCCGTGGACAGCAGCGCCTCCCTCCTCATTACCGAGGCCGAGGACAGCGCTCTGCTCCCGGAGCAGCAGAGCTCCGTGGAGAGCCTACTATAACTCCACGCTGCCCTGTCCTCCCCCCCACACACACGGGCACGGCGACCCGGCGAGCAGACAGTAAAACGCTATGATAACACAAGCAATAGGTGGTTCTCTAAACGGAGGCATTTAGCCAAAATATGTTACTATAATAATAACTACAGAAGGACCGTGGAGTGTTTCTGCAGTGCGGAGCGGAGCTATTGAAACGCTACCGCGTACGGTCTAAATTGAACTCCGCGGGGGTACAGATGTAACCACAGAGATCCGGTAACCTCGGTCCCGGGGTAAGAAAAAACACTCGCTACTCTCGATGCTGTTCGTGTGTGCCTCTTCAGGGCTCAGCTCAGCCTGTGTGTGTGTGTGTGTGTGTGTGTGTGTGTGTGTGTGTGTGTGTGTGTGTGTGTGTGTGTGTGTGTGTGTGTGTGTGTGTGTGTGTGTGTGTGTGTGTGTGTGTGTGTGTGTGTGTGTGTGTGTGTGTGTGTGTGTGTGTGTGTGTGTCACAGTGTGTCTTGTACCAAAGCAAAGCAGCGAAACAAATGCATCGCGTCTGCGAGCAATGCATGCATCTCTCGGTCAGTGTTGGAGCCGGGGCGGTCCTCTGTGTGTGTGTGTGAGAGAGAGAGAGAGAGCGTGCGTGTGAGAGTGTGCGTGCGTGACTGCGTGTGCGTGTGTGTGGCCAGTGGCCACTTTGGGTACCATAGTTTGAGAACTGCTGGCCTATGGCTATAAGGGCTGAAGTGAGTGATTTGTATTAATAATCAAAATCAAAATGATTGTAGTGGAGAGATAAAGTGCATTTGCCTCTGAGATGTAGTGGAGTAGAAGTATAAGAATTGAAAATTGGAAATACTCAAGTAAAGTACAAATATTCAAAATTGTACTCAAGCTATACTAATATTTGTTAGAATGAGTGGGAGAGAGAGGCTCCCCTAGTGGTGTTTATAGAGTATTTCAGGTGACAGACCGTTTTTCATGACACCTGAACAGAGAAAGAGACCATGGCTCCATGGAGTGGATTTTCAAGTTTAAACATTTTAAAACATGTTTTTAGGACCAGGGCAAAGACTTTTATGATTGGTAAAAACAGAATGTCATTTAACCTTTAAATACCTCCTGCCACAGCACAAATGCACGTCCACGAAGTAAACAATCTTCTGAAGTCAAATTAACATACACAAGTCAGGGGTAGACATTAAGGGAAATTTACTACTGGCCCTCAGGGCCAGTGGATTTTGATGATCACTGGCCCTGACACGCGTGTGTGCGCAAAACTTGCGTCCTCCTTCATCCTCGATACTAGCGTCTTTTTTTTTAATGAATGGAGTACATAGGACATAGGAGTGAACTGTACTGTCCTGTCCCTTTCGCCATTCAAAATATCATTCCCCATAAAAACAACTCATTTGATTCAATAACATGTAGGCCTACTCTTAACACCAGCTGTAGCCTGCTTAACTGGTGAGGGCCCCAGCCCAGATTGACAGCTGTCTGTCTGCCTTCCCAGGATCTCCTAATGTGGGGTTAATTAGCATAGGATCAAGGCTATCAAAGCTGTATTTTATAGATGATATAAAAATGTAAATAAAATACATCTATGATATTCTTGATCCAAGGCTAATGGTTTATTCTGGCATAATTGCATCATATTTACAAACTGTATACATTCCTGTCCAGCTAGTCAGTTATACAGAAGATAGAAGCATAGGACAGCAATTATAGAAATATTAGACCTTAACTGTGGAATGTTCAATCATGTTCTAATCATGTATGCAACATTTAGGAAAATAATTGCCAAATTTGACATCAAAGTTCCCACTCTTCTGCTATGCTAAGCTGTCTGTCCCTCATCCATCCATCCATCTCTGAAACTGAGACACTCAGTCCATTCTCATCAAATGAGAAGATGATCTTCTCATTTGATATACATATTCTCAATAGGCTAACAGTACACGTTGATTCTAAATATCTACAACAGTTAAAATAAACAAATTTGCCGAATGCGTTCCACACGCACCGCGAGTGTGCACACACACACACACACACACACACACACAGGACTGCCCCCCCTCTCTCTCGTTCACTAGACACTAGACACGTCAATCTCTCCTTTCTCTCAGTATAGTAATGGACCTTTCCCCAACTTCAAGAACATAACGTGTCTATTGTACTTTCTGATTCTGACACGCGGTGACATTGGATACCGAACAGCAGGGCAACAGCGTTCCGCTCCGCTGTCAAAAATCTCTAGAAGCTAACGCTGTTAGCAGCATCAGCTACAGTAGCAGTAGAGATGGGATTTATGGCTATTTGAAGTGAGCCGGATCTCTGGGATCCGTTCCTTTCAAAGAGCCGTTCAAAAGACTGGCTCATTCTAGTTACTATAGCTACGTTCATTTCAAAGAGCCGTTCAAAAGACTCGATTCGTTCACGAACGTCCCATCTCTAAGTAGCAGACTGGCTGCTCTGCCTTGTGTAACTGTGACTGCAGCTGATGTACACACGCACTATGCACGCAGAAGGCAACTTTGCTCGTCTTTGATCGGGATCACGCAACGTTATATTTTAGCGGTAATTAGTACCACAAGGAATACTGATGTGAAATTAGATAAACATTTTAATTCGTTTTATTTTCAAAGCATTAAATTCACTGGCCCAACGGGCAAGTCCCTGATGAGTTCTGGTGGCCCTGTCACTCTAAGTACATACGGGCCAGCGGGCCATTTATAATGTCGAGTGCTGCAAGTGTAGGCTACAAGTTTCATTTTCTAATTAAAGTGCTTCTGACTTGTTCCAGTGTTGTAATCCATGATGAATGATTGTGTTTCGCTGTGTTTGCGTCCATGACATGTCCACACTGCTGGCTCTAGCGGGAGCTGTGCCTCCGCCTGTTTATGATCCGTTTCTGAAATGAATCCGTTCTCGACACTGACTCATTACTCTTGTCAGTGCTCTGTGTCCCGCGACTGCGGACTGGATCCCTTCGTTCATTTAAAAGAGCCGTTCAAGAGAGCGGAATCGTTTGCGAATGTCTCATCTATACTGCACACTGCCGAGAGACGGGGCAGAGTTGAAACAGCGGAGATGTTTTATTTGTTTTAACGGTGTGTTATAACTCTATGGTTGTACACTGCTATGCAGATAACATTTGTGCTCGCGCACCGATATCACCGAAAACACAGTGTATTCAATTCATCTTAATGAATTATTGTATTATGTTGACGTGGTTTAAAGAAACACTTTTCTTTTTTTATTTATTTATTTTTACACAAAGTAGACTATAACCGATTTGTCGACGTGTCGGAATGAACCCCTCAACTCGAGTCGGCTTCAAAAATCCTGAGTCGCGGACCGGCCTAGATTTTAGACAATCATGCTGAAATGAGAGTATGATATTAACATAGCTTGGACCTACAACAGGTGATACTTTTCATCTCTTCATCTCTTCTGCTATATGCCTATTAGGCCTACATGGTAAATGTTATGATTGCTGCTGAACATATGTAAAGGAAGTATTCGCACCTCCACTTGATTCGGATGAAGCAATCATGAAAAATGATTCCATGAACAAAGATCCCGCACACTGCTCTTGCTCATCAGCTCCTTTTTATTGCAACCATCAGGTCGCAGTTACTATCAAAACCTCCACCGGCTGTCCGTCAGTCAGTCAGTCTGTCACGTCACACTTTTGCCCTACTCATATCTCATGACTCATATTCGCAACCATTGCCAAGGGGCCTTCGTCACTCCACTCGCATACGACTCTGTGGCCTCGGCCTGCACAGTTGCACACGCTCTGGGACCACCTCCAGGGACCCCTGGCCATGACTGTGTACCTGGGGATATGGCTTTGGAGAACCAGACGGGCCACCGCAAAGTGCAAAAAGGAGCGACCGGGATAGTCGGGGCCGGTACCCACGAGTCCGCTTTGGCGGCGCGGAGACAGCCATGCATAGAGCGGCGGACCCCTGTCACTGCAGCCCGCTAAAAAATCCGTAACTCTGCCCCCCAGCGACCGGGAGAGACGGGGCCAGCACCCAGGGGGTCTGCGGGGGACCAGCCACCTCCGGGGCCCCCTGCGGACCCCCGCGCCGCCAGGAAAAATATATGGGAAAATACTCAAAAGTAGCCGATCATACATGTGACGTGACGGTTGCTTATCTCCCGTTTAGGGAGTCTTACTGGTTTAAATTGCTGAACATACCCTTCTCTCCTGTTTCCTTACAGATACAACAGACAATAGCCATCCCTACCAGAATGTCACTAATTACCTATAAGTTTCGTGGCACCTGCATTGTCCCCTGGAACAGCGGACCCGAAGGGGTAGGTTCAACTGTCCATTTTGCATAACTTGAAGCTCCTCATTCCCATGTTGTTTGTCATTTTGCCAGGTGAAATGTTAATTACACGCACACACGAATTACACACACACACGCACGCGCGAGCACACACACACACACACACTCTTGTGTGTAGATGTGTATGTATTAAGGATGCGAAGATATACCGGTACGGATCGTAATCGCGATACAAACGTGCGCGACACGAGTGAATCAGTTCATTCAGGGTGGATCGGTACAATTGACGGCTGGAATCGTGATGTATCGTGAGTGTCTGGATCGGTACATTCCACGGTTGGATCGGTTTTTGCATAATAGTATTTCATTCTATCCTGTGTTTCCGAGGCGCATTGAATGCCCCATCAGCCCTCCCCCAAAAAGCACTGTAGCGACTCTACAGACATGCGTCTTCTACAGCAGCAGCAGCACTGAGCTGAGCGCAGTGAACACCCGACCCGACCGAATGCAGATACAGACAGACAGCACTTGTGAGCCCACTGGTTAAACATGCAAGATTAGTACCACGTTTAGCTTTATAACATCCCTGTCCAATGTTCGCTGATGTGATCCGTTGTTGTGTCACTGGACTGGAGCACGCTGCGTGATATTATGATCCACATTCCACACCCGTTTGTTCTTCTTGTCGAGTCTGCGACGGAATTGATTTAAACAAAGCAGAAGCTTCCACGCTTTAACTACACACACGTATGAACTACAACAACGATACTGGGCGTGCAGCTAGCGATTAACCCTTTATTGTGCTTATCCCGAACAAGTTCTGCTTTATTTCAATCCAATACAATATTTTATTTGCTATTTTACTTACCCTGAGCTGCTTGGACCAACGTGGGTGGTCCTGGCTCGTCCAGCGCTTACCAACGAGAGACGCTAGATGGTCCGACGACTTATTCCATTGAAAATGGTTTAAAATAAAGTTTAGAGCCCCCCCAAAAAAACTCAATCTATACTGTCGGCGGCGCGACGTATTCCGGGGTGCCTATCCCGAACTAGTTCGGCATATTTAATAAAATTAATGAATTAATCGGAGGCCTCAACGAAGCCCCGGTCTAAACGTCCATCCATGGTCCGGGCCAACACTCGGCCATACACGGGCCGTAATCGCGCAAACGGCCGCATCGCACCGCCCACTCCAATAATAAGTCACATGTTTAGAGAGGATTTTCCCTGAATTGTGTTCCCAGACCAAAGAGAAAGTTTTTTTGCGACTGAAATGGCTTTAGATCGGGCTTCTAAAGGGGTTTGCAGTAGGCCTGGGGCGGTATCGACATTTTGTTACCGCGATTACCGTCTTCCCATTTACCGTTATTCGTCTGTCATTCAATGTTATATGAGATAGTTAAATGGTTTCCTGTGGAAATAAGCTTAGTCTTTTCATGGATCTCCTTTTAGTAGACCTTGTACCAGTGAACTGTACTGTCATGAAACTGTACCTTTTCCTATGCAAACTTCTAATAAAGTCTTCAATCAATCAATCAAACCGCTGGTACTGCGGTAATTAGCGCACCCCCGTATCTATTAATTAAGGTTCGGCGATAAGCCAAAATATTGCAATCATCTTCCCTAAAGTCGCCTCTCCACAGCCTGACTGCCCGAGTTATACTTCTCCGTACAGCACAGCGGGTATGGCTTTGAAAGGAGCAGATCTACAAGCTCACAACACATCGCATCCGCGACGCTTTCTGAGCTTTTAGATCTGCACTGTCGGATTACCATAGTAACGTAGGCTAGCTACTTGGGCTTTTCAGACACAAACAGCTGTGTGAACAAACCAGAAGAGGACGGGTAGTCAGATCGTGTACAGTGATTCTGTAAACTCACGTCACGTCTCAACTCTCAAATCGCAGTGATTGAGTGCTGCTATATACAGGTTTTAGTTACAAGACTTGACAGAAAAGGTTATAAAATCGCCGACTCGCCGCCGGACGGGGCACAACGTGCGACGCGGTGGGAAAAGTAAAATAGTTTCATTTTCGGTTTTAGTCCAACGCAGCCCGCGCTCCGCCAGTAATCCGCATGAATAAAGAAAGATATGCCACAACACAAGGTAACATCCTTGTGTTGTGTGGATTACAGAGAAAGTTTACGCTGCTCTGTATTCCTCTACGCAGCTGCTGTGCTGCCCTGTGTAGGTCTGACTGTCTGTGTCTCTGAGTGACGCTTCCAAACGTGTGGTACATGGCCCAGAGCAGAGCGGCATGGAGGACCTACAAGCTCACAACGCAACGCGTTGTGACTCAAATATCTACGTTTCAAACATTTTGGCTAGAAATGGCAAAATCCTAGATTATATTCATACAATAATCAAGCAGGGACCCCCACTGTAGGCTATTTTAGACTACTGTAGGCTATTATATAAAACTGTTGCAGATTAAAACTTGTCAGAGACGTGTTTAACAGCACTATATCATCAGTGACATTAATACATTACTATGTTGTGTTTATTTGTTCACACATTATCTTTTCTATTAATATGATGGATTTATGTTATTCATTATAATCCATGAATTATTATCTCTTAAACCCTCGATAAGTGTTAATGTATTGGCTAATGTTCCCCTATAGGGTTACTACTTGCTAGGGTTCAATTGGTTACTGTAAAAACTAACTATTAATATTTGGCCGCCTCACATAACTCTGAGGACCCTAGGGTTCCCTGACCACCTGTTGAGGATGTAATGATATATAATAATGATATAATGATATAGTATTAATCAAACAATTCTACCAGCCAGCAAGGAGTGTTCCCCCAGATTTCAATAAGTTGGATTGTTAGACAGAGCCTAGTACTACAGTGAAACAATTAATTGTTTGGAAATTAATGCATTTAATTTTTTGTAATTTTTTGGGGGGGAAATTTACTTTAATTTATGTGTGCTCAAAACTGTACTTATTGGAACATTCAGTGTAGGGATGGTCCGATCAGGTTTTTTGGAACCGAGCACCGATCACAAAAGTTTGATCACCCGATCCCGATCAATCACCGATCCGATCAAGTTATTATTTATATTTTCTAAATGTTAATGTTTTAACTTTATTTCATTCATTCGCTCATGAATTCATTTATATATTTGCCTTATAGTTATTTACCAGCATTACTATGTATTTATTATCATAGCAGTAACTAATTATTCCTTCAGCACTGTGGAAATCAATACCCCAAAATGGCCTCAAGTGGGCATACTAAACGGCTGGTTGATCAGATGCACCGATCCGATCGGTGAATTTACCTTTTGATCTAAACCACCGATTATCGCCGATCATGCTTTGATTGGCCTGATCCGATCCATTGCCGATTGATCGGTAACATCTCTAGTGTCTTTACAAATAACTCTTTGTCAAATCCCGCCCCATTTTGCTCTTGTTACTAGGTGGGACGAAACAGCCAGGGCAGATTGTTTTTGTAATGGAAGTGAATAGGGGGGGAATATTTTTCTTAGCCTCATTATTGCTTTTTAAAGTACCAAAAGAAAAACATCTTCGTGATATTAATAAAAATGGAACACAAAAGTACAATAGTTGCATTGCAACTGTTTTGCAATGTAACTATTGTACTTTTGTGTTACATTTTTTTTTGCAAAACAGTGTTTTTTCCCCGAAACTACCTATTTTAATTAGTTTAATCCTCTGAAACAGGTCGATGATAGAGAGAAAGTGCAGTGCATCATGGGTAGGAAGTTGTGGAATTATAGGCTGGCTCTCAACATAACATGTATTTTAATTGTAATTATTCTGCCCTTTTAAAATATATTGCCCAATTGAATCTCTTAGTTACATCAATATCGTTCATGTGAACTAGTCTGTTGAAGCTTATTCATTATAATTATCGTAATCGCTATGACCGCGCAGCGCCGTACTGCGCGCCGGCTGTGCTCCGCATCACGGCACCGCGGTGAACACTGAAGCGACATTCTCCCACTGCATAACTCCACCCCCGGTAGCGAAAAGTTAATGTTTTTTTCTGGTTGGCCAGTCAGGGAGTCTCAGGGACCAATCAGAAGGCTGACAAACTGTGAATTGTTTTACATCCTTTCCCTTTTTTTTTTACAAAGCAATAATCTCTTCTCTGAACCTTGATGACTATTCCTTAAACTTAGCCATGTTTCTAACTAGGGTTGCAACCGTATGAGATTTTTAACACCGAAAACCGTGTCCGTGTCAACACCGGTATTATCGGTAACACCGTTTCAACCACCATTGTGTGTCTTGTCGTCTTGTGAGCACTGAGCACTCAGTAGCTGCCAATGCTACCTCAAGCTACAACAACAACCATCCGATCCGACCATATTAGAAATTCGGCTTTGTAAAAAAGCAACAACCCTCTTACATCTAACAACTTTGAAAAGATTTCTCAGTCGTAATAAAGTCGAGGCACGCTCAATTCAATCGTTAAATGTGAGGTAGTGTTCCGACTGGATTAAAAATTCAGCTTTGTAAAAAAGCTGGAAAAAAAACACTGTTAGTGTTACAACAGCCCCGTGTTTTCTTGTTTGGCTAATCGTTGTTTTTCTGCCTACTGTGCGCTGTGACATTATAAAGCCACAACTTGTCTCTGAACGTGCCCTGCGAGTGGGGACAAGACGTCATGCAGTCTGATGGGCTGTGCCTCGACTCGTGGATGATCCGTTGATTCTGGATCTGTTCTCGACACTCCCACACAAGGAACGGCTCCTGCGGCCTCCCGCGATTGAGAACCGAATCCCATCGTTCCCATGGGAACCCACGATGGGAAGCCGGGCTGAATTAATGAGAATTGAGAAGACACTGCTGAGTACCGAAATTAAGTCGGGAGGTCACAACATTTCGGCAGCACCGTGGAGTGCCGAACCGAAATTAGTTAGGCTCACTATAAGAGTGTGAATCGTCCCTAAGTCGATTGCGGTTGATTACTGATGTTTTCAGGTATAATTAAGAGTTGAATACTTGAAAGTGAAAGTGGCGTTGAAAGTGGCATTTAGCATTGAATTTGGAAAAA
Source organism: Nannobrachium achirus (assembly GCF_963921795.1). Classification (NCBI taxonomy): domain Eukaryota; kingdom Metazoa; phylum Chordata; class Actinopteri; order Myctophiformes; family Myctophidae; genus Nannobrachium; species Nannobrachium achirus. The sequence goes on along the minus strand of NC_137811.1, from coordinate 38,324,982 downwards.
AACACAACAAATGTTACTTTTGAGCTATTTACATTGTTCCATCAAAAATAACAGATCTATAAACTCACAATGTGTCTTGTTGCGAGCTTGTAGATTGTCTATTTTAGGTTAATGTTCCCCTCAGAATAGGGATGCTGGGGTGTACTGTAAGTGATTAAATTCCTAGTATAAAACAAGCTGTATTTGCATAAAGCAAGTATTGGTCTACTCCATGACATTTATATCAGTTGATATGAGTATTAATATCTGTTTACGGTAGATTTACGGTAAATTCGATTAATTTGCGATTAACTATGGACAATAAGGAGATTAATTGGATTAAATATATTAAGACGTATTTTAGCCGTAATATATGTATGTATATGGAAGTTCTTTTGCACAAAAATTCAATAATATATGCGTCAATTAAATAAATAAATGCGTCAATGAAATAAATAAATAACACAATGATATAAATAAATAACACAATGAAATAAATACAAAATACAACTAAATAAATAAATGTTTTTTTCAAAATAGTATTATGTTTTATATTTAATTGCGTTTTCTATTTATTTCTTTGTGTTTTTTATATATATCATTGTGACTTTTCAATTCAACGTTTTTTTTTTTCATGATGCCACATTTAGCTATTTCATCAAGCCTTAAATGCCCAAAAATAAAATAAATTAATAATGCAATGAATTATATAAAAAACGCAATGAAATAAATAAAAAACACAATGATATAAATAGATCATACAATTAAATAAATATATACGTTTTTTTTAATGTTAGTGTTTTTTATTTAATTGTGCTTTTATTTATTTCATTGTGTTATTCATTTATTTCATTGTGCTATTTATTTATTTCATTGTGTTATTTATGTATTTCATGCTGTATTGCACACTATGCAATTATTTGCTTCGGTGTCTGTCAATCAACAGCAATGGCTTGGGGCGGGACCTCTTTTTATTTCATAAGGACTGCCTTTACGCATTTCCCTCTGCTGCTTTAACAGGACAAGCGCTTGACTTCGGTGTCTGTCAATCAAAAGGAACGGGGCGGGAACATAGGGGGGGGGGTTTGGTCACATGGACCAATAGGAGCCGCCGCTAGTTATCATGCTTACCATGGCTCCAACATGGCGGAGACCAACGGAGAGGAATAAAAGTCACACACACACACACACACACACACACACACACACACACACACACACACACACACACCCCGCACATCTTGTTGTGAGCTTGTAGATCGGCTAAACACACACACACACACACACACACACACACACACACACATACACACACACACACACACCCCGCACATCTCGTTGTGAGCTTGTAGATCGGCTATTTTTCGCTGTTTGGTGACCAATCCCGACCCTCCGCGGGTCGTTCTGGGTTGTTCTGGCTGCATGGGGTCTGTTATCAAATTATATCGTTGGCCCAAACATGGAATATAGGCTATACAAGGCGCACTTGCGCACAAGTCCACGACGCTGTCTGTCTGTCTGTCTGTCTGTCTGTCTGTCTGTCCATCTGTCGGCCTGTCCATGCCTCCTTGAAGTCGTCGCCCCCCCTCTACTCATCAAGTTCACAATTCCGACGCACAGATACACAGATAGATTGATTACCCTGGCTGCATATTAATGTATGTCTGTCTGTCTGTCTGTCTGTCTGTCTGTCTGTCTGTCTGTCTGTCTGTCTGACTGACTGACTGACTGACTGACTGACTGACTGACTGACTGACTGACTGACTGACTGACTGACTGACGCACGCACGCACATGCATCTGCAGGTTCTCATACTAACAATACATACATTTGGTAATCAATTAATTCAATAAAAAGTTGGGAAATATAACTATAAATGTAAGCAGGATAGATAGAGGCCTGCCCTATGCCATGATCAAACCAAAACAACACAACTCCAATAGGCTACTCATCATCTCACAACAAACAAAACTGTGGTGAAGTAAAATAGCTTGATAGCCCATCAGTGCCAACGCAGACTTCAAATGTTCAGCATCAAAGGCAGGGACAGGTTATAGACGCACAGACCTGCCAACCCGTACGCATTTTGCGTATTATGCACGCATTTTAAGTGTCAATACGCAGGTACGCTATTTCCCCTCATTGCTACGCAACTTTGGGGGATCTGCATTCTGCAGCACACTATTGAAGTGAAACATTTTTGGTCCCTGCCGTGTAGTTCCTCCCAGGCACCACTTGAATGGTGTGTGAATGGGGCGCATGGCGCTGGGGAGCACTAGAACAGAAGGTATGCTCTTTTTTTGTCGTCAGAAGAAGAATTTAACCGGATGGAAACAGGAGTTTGTTTTGGTTTCATGTCAGCATGTAGTCAGCTGTCGCCGCTCGGTTTGATAAACGGAGAATGGCCGTGTTGTGCGAGTCGTCGGAGTCGATGCAGTTGCACAGGGACAATTCGCCCCCCACAATGCTGCCTGTAGTATAACAGGTAATATATAAACGTACAATATTATTACACTATTAAACTGCGGTCGCCACCGCTACAGCTTGTTGTGTATGAAGCCCGTGTTATACTGTACTTCGTCATACGACGGTGTTGCACGCGAGCAAAGTCGGAAAACTTGTGACGCAGGTCGTAGTACAGTAAACTGAAACATACATTGACCATGATTGGGCTTTAGTAAATATCCATCTCTAAAGCTATCTCTAAATGAGTATGAATGAATGAATTAGGAGGACTATATGTATTGTCAAAAACATTAAATGTGAACAAGTTATTTATCACCTGTGAATATATGAAGACATTAATGGTTTGTTAACAATGAGTAGCCTGTATCCTCTATGAATGAATATACATACTAGACGGTATGTGATCTATACACAATGTAGGCCTATATATCAATTAATGAATGCACTAGAAACCTACATGAGTTGAATACTTTCAACTTCATGCACAGAAAGGTGGTTTTATTTAGGCTGCTCAATTAACAATGTTTAACAAAGACACAGGTAAATATTTATAGGTAAATAGCCTACCTGACAATGTAAAGCTATTTTGCTATTTGAATAACATGATTATGTTGATGTATGTTCATTCATTAAGTCACTGGTGAGACTGTTTTGCTAGTCTATTGTTAACTAACTCTGAGCAAGTGCAGTTAGTATATTTTATTAAAGATTTGTCAACAATATTGCCAAAGCAACATTACTGTATTGCCTGGTAATACTAGCCTACTTTTTCTCCAGACCAAATAGCATTTTTATTTAAAAGGTTGTTCTAACATCTTGCCTCCTCCTATTAGTGTAAGTCAAGACATGCAATGTGCTACATTTCTGGTGTGAAATTTTGTTAACATAACTGTAAAGGTCCCACCCAAAAAGGTGCACGGAACCCCCCAAAATATACGCTGTTTTGTGCGGGAAAACAACAAAAATTGCACCGCGGGCGCTGCGCGGGCGCTGCGGAGTGCCCGCACATGAGTACTCAAAAAAATTTGCCAGGGTTGGCAGGTCTGGACGCACGGCATGAATGGATGGTGATCGAAGATTAATAACTTCCCCATTCAATCAAGACTGATTGAGATGATGTCACGGTTTCTCCTGTGAGCTTTTTAAACAGATATAGTGCTCCCTCTCTTTCTGAGCGAGAGAGAGCGATAGGTGGTCTACACACACACACACACACACACACACACACACACACACACACACACACACACACACACACACGCGCGCGCGTAGGTACGGGTCCATTTGGTGCATTGCTCTGAAATTGTGGATTGCTCCAACCAAATCGTCCCTCGGGGACAAATGAATGCATTAACTTGAACTCATATCCATCTATCCATCCATCCATCAGATGGATAGATTCGGCGGCGGCGCGCTGCGGCGCCTCGATCCTCTTCTTCTGCTGAACATCTGGCGCGAGTCCCATCATTAGAAAGCCTATAGCCTACATTACAACGGTGCGCCTTGTATAGCCTATATATTTAGGGTGACCATATTTTCATCCGCTCAAACCGGGACGCAAAACACTGTTGCCTAAAACTGGGACCCTAAATCAATGCGCACGTTACCGTGCACGCACGTGCCCATTCTCTAACGTTCGTGCACGCGCACACACGCACCGCAGGGTTGCATACAGGCAGTGAGTGATTGACAAACAGCCTCAGCGTTGAATTTAGACACTCAATGAATTTGTTCCTGTTTTCTGATAGGTTAGGTGAGCATGTTTTCATGAAAAGAACATAACAAATGTCTATGCAACCACTGAAAACAGATACTATTATTTTAATTCTGGCGAAAACCGGGAAAATTTTGCAGTGAATGTTGAAAAGCGGGACATATTAGTGTTTTAAAGATATTTGTCGGGACACCGGGACACGCAGCTTGAAAACGGGACTGTCCCGGGTAAAACGGGACGTCTGGTCACCCTATATATATTCCATGTTTGGGCCAACGATATCATTTGATAACAGACCCCATGCAGCCAGAACAACGACCCGCGGAGGGTCGGGATTGGTCGCCAGACTCGCCAAACAACGAAAAATAGCCGATCTACAAGCTCACAATGAGGTGTGTCTACAGACTCACAATATGCTTGCGAGTTTGCAGATCTTTCGGTGAGCTACCCAACAATTTGATTAAAAAAGCCATGTCACAGTGACCCATGTTGTAATTTGGCAACATGTTCTTGAGACTATTTATTGTTAAATCAATAGCGTTTGATTGATTGATTGAGGACTTTATTAGAAGTTTGCATAGGAAAAGGTACAGTTTCATGACGGTACAGTTCACTGGTACAAGGTCTACTAAAAGGAGATCCATGAAAAGACTAGGCCTAAGCTTATTTCCACTGGAAACCATTGAAGTATCTCATATCTATATTTATTTCTCCTAATAATTAACAAATTATTAAGCCAGCAATATACAGCTACGTGATTTCATCTGTTCTGTAGGATATTATTCATTCATTATAATGAGGAACGGAACGCGCATCGGTTGCTGTCCGTGGTCTTGGAGGCCCTAGTAGGGTGTAGGGGGCTCCGGTGGGCCTGGCCCCAGGTGCCCACTTTACGGCGGGGTAGCAGTAGTGGTCCACGGGGCCCGGGGAGCTGTGGCGGCTGCCTGCATGGGTGTCAGCGCCGCCTAGCTCGGTGGGCGCACAAAGCCTTATAGCTCTGTCAATTCTCAACTGTAGGCCTATATCTGTGAAGTGTCTGTATTATTCAGTGTACTGTGTATATAAATCATGTTTTAATTGCCGCTCCATCAAACCATCAAGCTTGAAAAAGCGTGTGTGTAGGGCTGTCACGATTAATACATAATCGTCTATTCGCGATTATTTTTCATATTCGCGAATATTTTTCATATTCACGATTATCGTCAATTATCTAATTTAATTAAAAATGTAGTGAGTTTTGACAATAAAACCATTCTTAAACAAGTTAAACCTCACGTCAACACTTGCATTCTTGAATGCGCCTCCCCCTTGTTGCCACGGGGACCCGTGAACGCTCAATGCTGGTCCTCCTCAGTCAGTCAACACAACAGCAGCACGGCACGCACTGTCACACAGCACAGGCAGGCTGGCTGGCTAACTAAAAATGCTTAAACAGTTTGTTTTTTCCAGACGGTCGGAACAGACACATGTACCATACACATCCCGGGACTATATATTCCTTTTGATACGATACAGAAAAAGGTGTTCACTTTCGTTTCAACACAGAGGACTGGAGTCAGTGCCTTTACTGCAGCTTAGCTTAGCATAGCTCTGGTCCATAGCGTTAGTGGAGTTCTCCCTCCACTAACGCTATGGACCAGAGCTAAGCTTAGCACTGCTGCTCTGCTGTGGAGAGAGAGGATGATGATGATGATTACACACAGACGGCGACTAACTAACTATAGATGTTGGATCGTGGTCGTGATAAACATTAGGCCTATTAGGCTACTGTCGCTATTTTCAGCTGTCGGCTATTTTTGCAGTTGTCTGCTATTTTCACAACGCAGCGCGACGCGTTGTGAGCTTGTAGATCGGCTATTTTCACAACCCACCGCGACGCGTTGTGAGCTTGTTGATCGGCTATTTTCACAACGCAACGCGGCGCGTTGTGAGCTTGTAGATCGGCTATTTTCACAACGCACCGCGAGCTTGTAGATCGGCTATTTTCACAACGCACCGCGACGCGTTGTGAGCCTACAGATCGGCTATTTATTTTCATATAGCTACGGTATAAAATAGGGCTAAAGTTAGCAAGTAAATGTACTTAATAGTTACTTTACACCACTGAACTGATGTTTAAAAAGCAATTAAATTGCTCATTAAGGTACAGTGTGAGTATGAGCTCAAAGCCTATTATCATAGTGGCATAAAATGAAGGGGGGAAAAAAGACGATATATTCGTCAATCGGCGATTATTTGTATGACAATTAATCGTCTGGAGAAAATCCTAATCGTGACAGCCCTGTGTGTGTGTGTGTGTGTGTGTGTGTGTGTGTGTGTGTGTGTGTGTGTGTGTGTGTGTGTGTGTGTGTGTGTGTGTGTGTGTGTGTGTGTGTGTGTGTGTGTGTGTGTGTGTGTGTGCATGCCCTATCGCTCTCTCTCGCTCAAAAAGAGAGAGGGAGCACTATATCTGTTTAAAAGGCTCACAGGAGAAACCGTGACATCATCTCAATCAGTCTTGATTGAATGGGGAAGTTATTAATCTTCGATCACCATCCATTCATGCCGTGCGTCTACAACCCTGTCCCTGCCTTTGATGCTGCACATTTGAAGTCTGCGTTGGCACTGATGGGCTATCAAGCTGCAGATGCATGTGCGTGAGTCAGTCAGTCAGTCGGACGGACGGACGGACGGAGCGAGCCAGGGTAATCAATCTATCTGTGTATCATGCGTCGGAATTGTGAACTTGATGAGTAGAGGGGGGGGGGGAGGGGGGGACGACTTCAGCGTCGTGGACAGACAGCGTCGTGGACTCGTGCGCAAGTGCGCCTTGTATAGCCTATATTCCAGGTTTGGGCCAACGATATAATTTGATAACAGACCCCATGCAGCCAGAACAACCCAGAACGTCCGTCCGTCCGTCCGTCCGTCCGTCCGCCCGTCCGGGATTGGTCACCAAACAGCGAAAAATAGCCGATCTACAAGCTCACAACGAGATGTGCGGGGTGTGTGTGTGTGTGTGTGTGTGTGTGTGTGTGTGTGAGACTTTTATTCCTCTCCGTTGGTCTCCGCCATGTTGGAGCCATGGTAAGCATGATCAGAGCATGATAACTAGCGGCGGCTCCTATTGGTCCATGTGACCAAACCCCCCCCCCTATGTTCCCGCCCCGTTCCTTTTGATTGACAGACACCGAAGTCAAGCGCTTGTCCTGTTAAAGCAGCAGAGGGAAATGCGTAAAGGCAGTCCTTATGAAATAAAAAGAGGTCCCGCCCCAAGCCATTGCTGTTGATTGACAGACACCGAAGCAAATCATTGCATAGTGTGCAATACAGCATGAAATAAATAAATAACACAATGAAATAAATAAATAGCACAATGAAATAAATAAATAACACAATGAAATAAATAAAAGCAAAATTAAATAAAAAACATTAAAAAAAACGTATATATTTATTTAATTGTATGATCTTATATCATTGTGTTTTTTATTTATTTCATTGCGTTTTTTATATAATTCATTGCATTATTAATTTATTTTATTTTTGGGCATTTAAGGCTTGATGAAATAGCTAAATGTGGCATCATGAAATAAAAAAACGTTGAATTGAAAAGTCACAATGATATATATAAAAAACACAAAGAAATAAATAGAAAACGCAATTAAATATAAAACATAATACTATTTTGAAAAAAACATTTATTTATTTAGTTGTATTTTATATTTATTTCATTGTGTTATTTATTTATATCATTGTGTTATTTATTTATTTCATTGACACATTTATTTATTTCATTGACACATTTATTTATTTCATTGACGCATATCATTTAGAACTAGAAAAATATTGTTCCTTCGAAACAATTGTGGGCTCGCTTCAAGCCAGAAAACAATGGCTATAAAAGCACAAAATGTCAAGATCGCAGGCAGTGCTCTCTTTGACGTTACTGACGTCAAAGTTTGGTCCATTTTGTTCCAAAAATGTGTTGTGCAAAAGTTGACCCGCTGGTGGCGCTATAACAGGCCAATGTGAGAAGGTTGGTATCTGTTCCTTGACCTATTGGGAATGTGCTTGCAAGATTTCACGCACATCCCAGGCTGCATGTGTTCATGATTTGAGGTGTTTTTGGCTTTGGTCACTTTATCGCTGCTTGCAGCTATATTTATTATTATTATTTTATATTTTTTTTTGTGTGCACTTCATAGGCATGTTAGATAAAGGTCCTTAGATTGCGTGTAGAATGTTTCATGCAAATTGCAAAAAAAATCCTAGAATAAAAACGGGTTTAAGCGTTTTACAAACTGCTCAAAATTATATAGTGCCCCCCTTTGGCCATTTGGGGTAAGATTGGTTTCAGTGATATTTGAACTAACCCTCTACACTATTTTGTCATGAAAATGTGACTTTGCATGTATGTTTTAGAGGCAGAAGAATAATTTGCATAAAAATGCAATATTGTTTGAATTATTTAAAAAAGCATGTTTCAATGTTAAAGAAATCCGATCTGACAGATCTTTAGATATCGGTCCAAAGTTCACGTAAAAAAAGTTTTGTGCACGTGACGCGAAAATTCCAGAATAAAAGCGGGTTTACGCGTTTTAAAACTGCTCAAAATGGCGGATAATTGAAGGGCGGAGCTTACTTAACAACGACACAGATGTCTTCCGCTTGAGTCAAAGCACGCGTGTAACAAGTTGCATGTCTTCAAACGAAACGAGTCATGACTTAAGCCCGTTTGAAGTTTGAATTTTCAGACGCTTCGTATAGCGCCCCCCTTTGGCCGATTGGAATAAAATTGGTTTCAGTGATACTTTGACTAACCCTCTACATCTTTGCCAAATGCCATGAACGTGTAACTTTGCATGTATGATTTAGAGGCAGAAGAATAATTTGCATAAAACCGCAATATTAATTGAATTATTAAAAAATTATGTTTCACTTTAAAAAAAATCTGGTTGATCAATCTGACCGTATTGGTCCAAAGTTCATGTGAAAAAAGTTTTGTGCACTTGACGCGAAAATCCCAGGAGGAGATAGATTTTTACTGTTTTTCATATAATTCCGAATTGTGGGAGACGTAAAGGTCAGAGGTCAAAAGTTAGAGGGTAAAAGTTGTTCGGCATGAGGAGACGCATAAGTATATACAGGTTTCATGGCTGTAACTCAAACACAGCATGAGCTATACCTGTTCAAAGTTCGCACTTTCGAAGGCTTCCTACAGCGCCACCATTTGGCCGATTGCTATAGAAAATGATAGCACACTTCGCCACTGTAAACTGAACACATTGATGTTTTTATTTTCATTTTCTCACTAAGTATGTAGGAGTAGAAAGGAACCGAAGTTCCCGTCTACAGTATGACTGCATGACTGATAGATAAGTAAGCAATTTACCCCGAGTGAGAGGACATTATGCTCTCATAATGTCCGCAGTGAGGGTGTTATCGGACGAGGCGCAGCCGAGTCCGATAACACCCTCACTCAGGACATTATGAGAGCATAATGTCCGACCCCGAGTGGTAAATAGCTTTTCTACCACTTTTTCCCGTATACATGAAAGAAAACACATAGTTGTAACTTGCAAGGATCTTAAGTTACAATCATTATTGCCTATAAAACTTCCGCGAGACAGCAGATAGTTCCACAAACAACATCTTCTACTCACCAACAGATGGCGCCAACTCCATACTAATCCATGCGTCTAGCTTACAGCTAAGCTAACGTCAGTTAAAAGCACCGTTCCGGCCGTAAATAGAGGCTGTTCGCTTCCAGAAAGGCATAGGTTCAGAGAAAAGGGGCTTTAAAGTTGGCGGATTGCATTGGATCCAAATAAATCGGCGACGATAGTACGCACGTTAGTAAACATAGGACCGCTGCGACCTTCATTTGTTGGTTGGGGGAAAGGTGTTCCGACTACCTCCTGAAGTCCCCGGATGTACACTGAGGCGCATTGATCTCGGACAAGTCCGCACACAACTTTGCGGCAGTTGTCCTCTCATAACCTCCGGAATTTAGCCAATCAGAATCCAGTATTTGAACACGTGACTCGAAAAAGTGGTAGAAATAATGACAACATCTAAAGTGTGCTCGCCTATAAGGCGAGCCCACAATAATCAAAACCTCGACCAGCTGTCAGTCTGTCTGTCTGTCTGTCACACTTTTCCCCTGCTCATATCTCCGCAAACGTTGACCCGATCCATGCCAAATTTTGCACACACACTCCTTGCTTACCAAACCACAACCACTATACTGTCATTTGTGGCTTCTAAAAATCTTACCTCAGCCAGTTTGCTGGTGTGATTGTCATATACGGTAAACTAAAGAACCAATCATGCACGACTGTTGGAGGAATTACGGTAAAACTGGATTTGTACTTTGTCCGTATGAGCGTGTTGCGCGTTAATTTACAAGCCTACAATTGGTCGCATCCTCTGGGCTTTGAGGGCTTTTAGATCGTCTATGCTCACCGCACAACACCGTCATACTGAAAGTATAAGCAGTGCCATGCTTCATCTGAGTGGCCCCTGACTTTTTTTAGTTACTTTACGCCACTGGCCTACCCTGATGTTATATTGTGATTTTAACTTTTTACCCCACCTATAATGGCATAGTAGTGAATATATGGAATAATATTAGTTGTCTTTCCTTTTTCTTTTCATTCTTTTTTTGTTTTGTTTTACATCCAGTGCCCATACACTTCCCCAGTATTGTTAGTGGGCTGACACCAGACTGAGCCTTATAAACCAAAACAATTCTCATTGTTTTAGGTACAGGCTCCATGGCAGTAGATAAGGCCTCATTTTATATCAGACAGAGACCTTGTGCAGCCGAAGTAGAGTAAGCAGTCACCATAGTTACATTTTGTTTTGGTGAGTAGCGAAACAGTTCTTTGTTATGTTTGAACCAGACAAGAGGGTGAGACCTATAGACACAGGAGAGCATGTCGTTGTGTGACACACTTACATGCTCACGAAGCGCCTTATATAAAGAAATATAATTTCAGCAGCCTGAACTTCTAGTAATATTCAGGGGGAAACGGCTTATTTACAGTTTATTATGCCACCACCTTTATCTGTATGTCTTCATGACAATTTCACAAATGATTGTTTTCATAAGGCAGTCTGGGGGAAAAAGCAACTATCAATTTCTTAATTTAGACTTGATAATGTTCTGGCTCTGCATCTAATGCCTTAGAACTTACTTACTGACCGAAAATATTTTTTGACCTCTGGTTAACACTTTCTTTTCTTGGTGCCCCTCAGACATTCCCAGTTATATTAGCAGAGGCACACAGCAACGGCCTCGTGCATGCACAGTGCATACACCAACCTACCTGGCCTAACTGTGTGCGCTGCAAAGGAGTCGTGCAGTGCTACCAGGTATACTGAAATATATTGTCTTTTTATTACCTTATCGTTATCTTAATGTCACCATTCTGCTAGTTAAAATACATTTTGAGATATGAGAAATATAGTATACGAACTAAGCATATGTTTATATTTCAAATAGCATGTTGAAATGACAATAAATTCCACAAACCTGAATGTTGTTCCCATCTTTTTTGTGTGGTTTTGTGACCTTTTTTCATAGGATACAACGGATAGGATTTGGCAGAGGCAGGTTTTGTTCTGGGAGTTGGGCATGAGAATCCGGTGTCAGACCAGCACAACTAATGTAACACTCAGAGACCTGTCCAGAATTTGCACAGCAGGTATGATCCCCCGCTTCAGCTATCACTGCTCCCCTCTCCCCCGCGCTCCTTGTGAGCAGCACTGGGTTCAGCTGGGTTAAGCTGAAGAAAAAAAGCAGCTGGGTTGGGCTGCGATATCTGAATTTCCCTCGCGGGATGAGTAGGTATTTCATTCATTTCAGACCTGACTGTTGCAGGTAACAGCTAGATTAGCCCTATTCACGCCCCGCCCACTCAGCAACTTTCTGGTGCTGAAGTCACGCTTTGAAGGGTAAACCCCTGCTAAAAGCCCATAGAGTTAAAGGTCCTACACCATGCATTTAAAAATAATTTATATAACACTGTTTGTGTCCCAATAACGTTTTTGAAAAGGTTTGAGGTTAAATTACCACTCCTGAATACAGAGCCCCTGTCATTTCTGCCTGGCTTTCAGAGCATTTTCAGCTGCAGTACCACCTTGTCCTGAGTGGGAGGACTGCGCTATTGAGCCAGTTTTGGCCCCACACTCCTCCCCACCTCCTGCTCAGCAGGCCTGCCCAGTGCCCACCCCTCCCCAACCCTCTCCCAGCTCCTCCTGCCTCCTTCTCAGGCCTGCCCACCCCTCCCCAACCCTCTCCCAGCTCCTCCTGCCTCCTTCTCAGGCCTTGTGACATCATAAATCTGACCTTTCACAATCAGGACCGTTCTGAGACATGCTAACATAGATCTGCCCATAAACTGAGAAAGACACAATGGTCAGAAATAGGACTTTGTGAGGATAGAAGTTGCTGGTGGGACACCAAGAAAATACATAAAAATTGGAAAAATGAAAACTCATGGTGTTGTCCCTTTAACACAGAAATTGCAAAATTTTATGCAATTTCTGAATAGTAAAGTATAAAATATGGCTAGCATGATCAAGAACAAGATAGTAAAAGGCACACATTATAATTGCGACCGAAGGTCGCATATACCCTGAAAAACCTTGTCACTTGAGTGACCTTCCTTCCTTCCGTAACCTTCCTTCTGTAACCTTCCTTCTGTACAGGGAGTGATGTCAGTGTGATGTAAGCGAGTTGTGACATCACTTCCTGTACGGGGTACAGGAAGTGATACACAAGACTAAGACAAAAAAAGAGAAGAATAAAAAAGAAAAAAAAGGAGGAGGAGGATAAAGATACCAAAAGGAGAGAGAAGAAAGGGTGGATTAGGTACAATTTGTCTCAGAAAAGAAAATGTAACAAGGAGGTGGCAACGGGGCGGCTAGATAAAGTTATTAGGCCTGGATCCGACTTAAAGTTGACGCACAGGATTCCAGAAGTGTAGCGCTTATTCGCTCTTGTATCAAACTGGTATTCGAAACGTTCTTAGAATTTAATATATATTTTCTAAAGTAAATATGGGGGCGGCTGTGAAAGAGAGAGAAGAATAAAAAAGAAAAAAAGGAGAAGGAGGATAAAGATACCAAAAGGAGAGAGATGAAAGGGTGGATGAGGTACAATGTGCGGTATCCTCCTTGTCAAGCTCGACGTTGGGCATTTGGACCTATACATGGAGAAATGGAGCGAACCTGTTTGGCCTAAACATGGAGATGTGGTACAGAATGACTCATAATATGGGCATAAAAAGAATGTCATGTGACATCACTTCCTGTACAGACAGTCAGCCAGACAGCCATTGACTCCGGCCTAACAATGGCTACTTTCTATGACGGTAGTCCCATATGACATGATGGACTGGACTATCTCCATATATAGTGTTCTCCACATCTCCATGTTTAGGCCCTATCGCTCACACCCTAGGTGGGGTTGGCGATACGGCCTTTCTGTGTGGAGTTTGCATGTTCTCCCATGTCTCCTAGGGTTGATACCCTCACAAAAACATGAACAAACTCCCCCCAGAATGACAACAACTAGAATCGTCAGAGAAACGCTGTGGTTGGCCAGATAGTCAAGAATTGGCGCGACCATGTCACCCTGAGGTCGCATTCCACCCTCAGGTGTCTTACTAGTTTACTTTACTGTTAGAAATAATGATTTGTTGGCTTTAAGTCCAGCAATTTCTGTATTAGTTTCCCCTTCAAAACTGACGTCAGCACCAGGAAGTTGCTGAGAAATTTGCTGAGTGGGCGGGCCGTGAATAGGGTCTATTCATGAACCTTATGTTCCAAGGCTACTTAGCCTACTTAAAGCACAACTTTGTTTTTTTACAACAAGGGTTCATATTTTAGATTGTAATTAGAGGAAATTTTACTGGTTTCACAGTTTGGTCGTACAAATGGCTAAATGTCTTTTTAAACACATTAAACCGGTGATTTCTTTATTACTATTTACAGTAACCCCAAAAGTCACATCTGCCCATGAAAGATTGCAGTGCATCTTGGGAATGGGATTATTGTCTCTTGACTTATTCAGGCACTTGTACGCATGCCCCCACCCACTGAAATTGAACTCATTTAAATTGCTTAAATGACAGAAAGTCTTAAAAAAATCAGGGACATTGCGATTTTGGTCTGATTTGGAAAGATTCCTAAAAGACTACCCTCTCGCACTATAAGATTTGAAAAAGACTTTCCAAAGACGTAATGATGATTTTTAAAGCAGAAATAAACAGTTTTCTGCTGACATAAGCAAGAATCATGCAATTGCTTATTTATTTATTTTTATTTATTTTTTATTATATTCAGGCGAGGAGTTCTCTGGAGGTAGTATTACTGTGCAGCACCTCCACTCCTTCAGACCAAAACTGGCTTTTGGTCTTGAGTTGCTTTCAATCGTCAACGCTACCGCAGCCTTACCTGCAGGTACTGGTGGACATCTGCAACAGCTACCTATGAGGACCGTTATTAACTTTGTGGGCAGGTACAAAGGTAAGATCTATTACACATGTAAAAACCATAGACTGTAGAAAAATATGGACGAAATGAAGCCATTGGTGCAGCGCAAATGGCCCTTTCTACCCCTTGGAATGGGTGTCGCCATCATAGAATTGTAAAGGCATCAGAGATGCTATTGGCTGCCAACGGTCACGTGCAACGCAGGGATACATGGGAGAATGTGGTCTGAGCCTCCCGAAATACAGCACACGAAGAATAACACAGCCGGCTGGTATTAGTTTAGTTGGCCACGCCCCCCCCGCAACTTTATCATTTATTTTAAAATACATTGGACCACATTTCGACAAAACGAATATGATGGTGATTGAAAGGCATGTTTTAACTAGCGATAGGAACCATACAGTATTCATGAAAATGTTAATTAAGGTTAGAAAACGAAAGGGGAAAATGAATGGGATCCAATGGTCGGAAATTATTTTTGCGATCGGCCGGGGGGGGGGGGGGGGAAACAGCGCAACTAGCGGCCAGTCATAGGAAGTTTTAGTTCCGTATTGGAGTCATTTTAAATCTGCAGAATTATGCCCCTGGTAAAAACAAGTAAAATGTGTTTTTATAGGGTGAGGAAGGATTACATCCGGGTCATCTGTTTACCTAGTTACCATGGTAACCAGCTAACGCCCCTGGACGTGATAACAGGATGTGGAGCCGTAGCGCTGCACTGTGGTAATTCTTATCACGTTCCTGGACGTTTTTGGGGGCGGTTTTAACCCATTCAGGCCGGGAACACATTTTGCTGTTTGGGAGGAGCTTACAGTACATGTACAGTATGTAGCAACATATTTGTTTTGTAGGCTGATTTCTGATTTAGCCCTATTCTATAGGTTAGGCCTAAATGGGTTGGTAATTTTTCCAAATGGCAACTAATATAATGACCACAATTTACATTGTTTACCTTTTGTAGATGTTAACTTGCATTTAAAAGTATGTTTTACAATCCTATACAAGTAGGATCCCGTGTGACCTGTATTCCAATGGTGACACGGAGTAGTGCCCCCACCACAAAAGTGGAGTTCGTCTGTTCCTTGTCTCTGCATCTATTCAGTTTCTGTCTGTCTGTCTGTCTGTCTGTCTGTCTGTCTGTCTGTCTGTCTGTCTGTCTGTCTGTCTGTCTGTCCGTCCATCCACTGTAATGCTGTTTTTGGGTGCTAGTTGGGTCTAAGAGGATAATTGAAACGGAAAAACGGATGGGAAACATAACCTTTATGAGGTGTGGAAAGTAAACCCCAGAGGGGAAGATGCTGGTTAAAATGGAGTTTGAAGCTTAAAATGGGTTTTTAAAGGAAGGGGGTGTGTCTGATGAAAAGTAATATCTTAATACTGAATCAAGTAACTTAAGAACAGTACCGGGTGTTCCCAAAGGCCTGATTAGATGATAAAATGAGTGAAATATCATTTAGCTTTGTTGGTGATATAATGTATATTTTTCCTTGTTTGAACAATAACAATTCACCTGTACTTTGATGGTTAGATCATTCTTGACTTAACTAGCAGTGGTACAAAATCTAAATTAGTGTAATGCTGACGGATGAACACACTGACTAAAGCATGCACACATCTGTCCAGCTCCCAATAGAATATATTCTCAGGTCAGGAGAGATACAGGAAATAGAACTCAAGATCATTTATTGGCTTAAAATGTATATTTTAAACATTTCCAATTCAAAGTAGGTCGGGAGTGGCTTAGTGTCGGTATCAGCCGGTAACACGCGGGAGTCTTTAATTGTATCTTGTTGTATCACATCTAATTGGATAAAATTGGTATCCCAACCTGATATGAAAACATATCTTGTTGTTTGCATGCAGAGACGTGGAGACCCCTGTTACTGAATAATTACAGCAATTATTGTTTTTAATTATTTGTTTTTTTGTCGTTTGACCGGATCTTCCCTCCAAGACCAACACACTGAAGCTACAGTTACTCTGGGTACAGCCGGTGTTCGTCTCACAGGCTACCTGAAGTTTAACGACCAGGTAGGTAGCTTTGTTACAGCTCGCTATTATTTTGCTGTGTTGTCCTGAGTTTGCTGTTCATTATCACATCTGTTCAGACTCCAGTCCAGAGTGAATGATACCCCAGTTTCATTACAGCACAAATCACTGGTACATGGTCAACTAAAAGTAGATCATGGTAAGCTAAGCAGCTTATTTACACATGAACAACTTTGTGTATATCTCATGTAACATTGAAAGACAAACGGATAGAACAGAGTACATTGCATAGGATAACATCAATTACAAAAGCAGAAGAATTGGGAGAAAAAAGGGGGGGGTGGAAACATGGGGGCTTAGTCTATTTACAAGTCTCGAGTAGCAGCCACCTGAACGTGACTTTTCAGACCAATTTTTAAGGAGGCTAGGGATTTGCACTCCTTTAAAGGAAAATTCCAGAATAAAACATATCCCCCATAGGGCTGTCACAATTATTACATAATCGTCTAATCGCGATTATTTGACATGATCGCGATTATTTTGTCATAATCGTCATAATCGTGAATGTTGAAAAATGTTCATACATTTTAAGAAATAGTGGAAATAGCCGATCTACAAGCTCACAACGTGTCAAGATGTGACGCGTTGTGAGCTTGTAGAATGGCTATTTCCACTATCAATGTTATTTTTTAAGTAGTAAGTTGTCATATCTGCCATGTGCATCTTCAAAGTCTAAAAGCCAAACAGAAATATAATTTTGCAGACAAAAACACAATTAAATCATTAATCGCAATTATTTGAGTGACAATTAAATGTAAAATGTCATATCGTGACAGCCCTAATCCCCCACCTAATCTGCCTTTTAGCACGAGTGTACATACCTGGTATGCTGGATTTCTGTAATAGTTGTCCCTGTCTGTAGCTTCCAGGACTCCAGATCCCTCCCCCCAGCCAAAACGGGGGTAATCGCAGTCTTGCAAATGCACTAATTTTCACCGCTCCAAAGTCACTTTTTTCTTCATACATCTTCTATTTATAGTTCCAAGAGACGTTGTAGTCTGTAGTTAATCCCCAAACAGCATGCATTTCCTGAAATGGGCATTGTTTACATGTAGAGAAGCAGACACAAAGTATCGTGAGAATCTCGCGAGACTTCTCCCAGGCTCCTTGCTTTTCTCCGGCTTGTATCTATTCTGCATCTAGCTTAAGAACCACATTCAGAGTGACCATTTTTAACGCAAATATTTTCTTCTGGGGGTCCCTCCCTGGAACAAGATATTTTGAGATGGGGGTCCGCGGCCAAATACATATCATTTCAGGGGTCCCTGACATGACACAGTTTGAGAACCACTGATATAGGGCGAAAATGTATTCTAAATCCAAACAGTTTTCTGAAAAGACTTGTTCTATCCTTAGTTCTAAAACGTTGTCATGTCAATGATATGTATCTGGCCGCGGACCCCCATCTCAAAATATTTTGTTCCAGAGTAGGGACCCCCAGAAGCAAAGATCTGAGCTAAAAAATATTCACTATAAAATTGGTTCTCGCCTCAAGATAGATGCAGAATAGATACACGCTTTTCTCCGTCTCTGAAAGGAAGTTCCCTACCTCATCCTGTTTACATTGTCCTGTATACAGCGCGTCACCGTTATCTCCTCATTCACTACTGGATTACAGCAAGCAACATACCAACTACTAGATTTTTTTCCTTTAAGGCATGCAGAAGTGGTATAGCTGTAGAACGAATTAGAGCCTTTTATAGTGTTAAATCTTGGTTGAACATGATTAGTGGAGCTGCATCTGGTGATGTGATCGTGGACATCCTTGACCTTTAGGAAGTAGTTTATAAGG
The DNA here is from genome assembly GCF_963921795.1 of Nannobrachium achirus. NCBI lineage: Eukaryota > Metazoa > Chordata > Actinopteri > Myctophiformes > Myctophidae > Nannobrachium > Nannobrachium achirus. The sequence goes on along the minus strand of NC_137811.1, from coordinate 38,306,500 downwards.
TACATGGGTATCTTTGAGGTGTAGTGTATCTTTTACACCAGGCCCATTGCAACTGCTGTACTCTGTACTTTGAGTCACCCCGTGCTTTTGTGGTAATAATTCACTGCCTTTTTTGTTCAGTGGGGTTACTTTGGCAAATTTTAAGTCCTGGGGGGACGTAAGAAATTTGGGGGGGATTTTGTCATGGCCAGCGGCTTTGCGTTGAGGTAGGGCACTCAGTTTTTTTAAACACTTCAATAGTTGTCACCGCGGTAAGTTTAAAGTTGTCTTTGTGTACCCCAAGGTTCCTGTAGAATTTCTAGATGTGCTCAACACCAGATAGCCCAGCACGCAGTTTTTTGACCAGTGAAGTGGCCATGGAGGTGAAGTAGATGTTAAGATTTTTGGCTACATCAAGACTGTCATTGAAGAGGGTGATGGGAGTTTTGCTGGATATGTTGTTGGTTATGATGGATATGCTGTTGGATATGGATCGGAGTTTGGCGCCGCAGCCTAGTTGGGCTTTAAATAGCTTCCATAGCTCTCGTGGTTTGTGGATGTTTTCCTCTGCTTTATTATCGATGTACCCTTTTTTTTTCTTCGGAATTGACTAAGGAGGTTGTCCGGTTTCTTAGCTTTTTGGCCTCTAAACTGACTATTTGGTATTTGGCTTCAAGGTGTGTGTTGAGTTTATGATTACATTTATTTTTCTCAGAGTATTTTTTGTCTCCGAGTTTCATTGATTCCCGGATATCCGAATTCATCCATGGCTGCGTGCTTTAACCCTGATGGTGCGCAAAGGAGCCATGGCGTCTAGGGTAGCTTTGAATTTGGATTTAAAGCCCAGCCAAACTTCATCGACCTTAGTGCTAGCGAGTACTGGGGACCAGTTTACCTTCCCCAGTTTGAGATTAAAGGCTTCGCTAGAGTAGGTTTTAAGGTTTCTAGCTTCAACTGTTTTGTGACCGACAGTTTTAGACTTATGTATTTTACGGGTGCAGTAAATTATATCATGACCACATACGATAGTCCCACTCGAGTCTGGTAGGATTCACCTTGAAACATGGGCTGCATATTGTTGTAGTTGTTTTTGGTTGGTTTCTATTCTGAATGTTTTGAAGGTTTGCACAGGGCTCTACATCCTGTATTGTCCCAGCTCAGATTCTGAGCCTGGAACAACTTCCTGGCCAGGAATATCATAGTTTTGGCCCAGAGGTTCTTCTCGCCCCCCTAGTGGCGAAAAAAAAAGAACCTCTGGGAACTCAGATTGCACTCGAGGTGACTTTAGATTTGTCTGTGGTTAAAATGAGATCTATGATGATTTGAGAAAGATCAGTCACCCTGGTAGGATTGGTGATGAGCTGAGTGAAACCGTATTGATTATCCACCCTTGCTAAGCTCTCCTCAAGTAAGCCATAGAAATCATTTTGGTTGGGCGTAAACCGTACCGATTAGTATGTTTTTAGCGTTCTCAAAAATCACTTCCACCCTTACAGTTTCTAAAGAGCTGTGGTGTAGATCAGGGCGGGGATACATTTGACATTATATACATACATGGCAAAATCGTGAAACATTTGCAAAATATGAATTCTCCTTTTCTTATTCTTCTACATCTTTTCCAACAGGGAGGCTGGAGAATTTGAGTGAACTGAACTTCACTCAAATTCAAACAATGTGTATGTGTGTTTTGATGTCATAATTCATATAAACACGTAAATGTCTTGTAGGTGTCAGGAGGGGTTCAGCTGGAATTATACAGGCCCAGAACTACTGATGCAGTCTTATCAGCCACACAACCACAATGTCACAAGAAGGCAATGTTGGGCTTCCGGTATGAGAATGGCAGTTATACTGTCAAAGGTAAACTAATACTACTACACACATTACAGTTCATTGAAATTTTTTTGTTCTATTATTCACCAGTTTTCAGTGTGTTTACTGTCTTTCTCTTCTGCCCGGTAGGTGCATTTGACACAAATGCAGGTCTTTCAGCAACGTGTGAAAAAAAAATCACGCCAGAATTCACAATGACCGCGGGGGCCTTCCTCAACTTCCGCAGGAGGACTATGGATGCTGGCTTTGGTATTGCTTACTGCTAGACGGCAACGGCGCCGGAGCCGGGGTTTTTTGGACTGTTCTGCCACCCCACTTTTCAGGCTCGACCCTTTTTTTTTCTTTTTTTCTGTATTTTTTCTCCTCGACCGGCGCGAGGGCAGTAGCCCCGCCCACCCAAGCGTTTCCATTGTCTTGCTATCTGACTGCTGGAGGCAGCCGATCTGCTAACTTCTTCTGACTTCTGCCCAGACTGCCCTCACTCTCTCTCTGATTACATTTCACTGATGCATACAGTAGTTCATTTAGACAAACGCACAAATAAAGTTTCTCTTTTAAAGTCTACTGATTATTGATTACAGAATTAATTACTGTGTGAGCGTCTCATTTCTACATGGTATAGTCTACTCTAGGTATTTTATTATTAGGCTATAATATGATTGCAGTTTGTCCAGCTGTGGACAGTTATTATTGTTGTTGTTGTATTATTATTATTCTTACCATTATTATTATTACCCTTATTAATGCATGTCATAAAAGGTTTGGGAAACACAAACTTCATTGCTAAGATATGTTACTATACACAAATGATTAAGCTGAATTTAGTTTATTCAGATCCTCATTAAAATAAAAACCTTTCACAATGAAATCCAACATTTCGTTAAAAGAAAACATTTCACATTGAAATCCTACATTTCTTTCTAATTGATAAAAGGCTTAGGCTGAAGCTCAAAGCTGTTGCCTATCCTTTCTACATTTGTATTTACCATTTGACTTTAGCTGATACAAACGTCTTTAGTTCACAATCATTTAGTAATACAAGTGATATTGCACTATATCTGTAGTTTCTGTATAATTCTTTATCCCCCGAAACCATGTGCATATATTTTATTTTTTATTTTTTATCTTAGAAACAAATAAAGAAATCATGTTTGGCCAGACCAGGCCTTATACTGGAGTCAAGCCACCGACTTTCTCATGCAGTCTTAAGGGGGTCTTTAAACCAGTTATTCTGGCCTTGCTTGCATTCTATCAGACATGCAAATACACATTCTATTCAGTTCGCTGTATAGGTCAGCCTTCACCATGCCTTGGCCTATGCTAGTCTCTCAGACATGCTTGCATATTGCAAATGCATTCTATTGTACTTCCATCCTGCCATGACCTAAACTATTCACATGATAAAATCTAGTGTATTCTGGCACACCCCTGAAGGCCTGCAGGCTGCAGTTAGAACAGTATAAGGCTGACTGTTGGGTGGTAAACAACTCATTGCACATCACATTACATGATGAGTGAGCCGCAGAAAAAGAAAACGTTCGTCCAGCGAAGACTTCAGTTCAACCCGCCGCCGCCAAAGCCACCAGCTACGCCGATAGAGGACGCTTTGCTGCCCGCGGTGCCCGGTAGAGATGATGCTGAGATTTCAACCCCACCACCCCTGGAAAAGGAGCCTTCCCTGCCTAGCCCTGTTGCTGTTTCTGCCGCTGCAGCTGCGTTTGGGACTGTCACTGCGCCTGTAGTATGTGTGGATACGTGCTGCCTTTCAACGGACAACGACAAGCCAATTCAACCATTTGTTTCAAAAAAGGATACTGCCAGGATCTTTGGAAAAGACACACGGTATTGCAACACAGACTGGTTAGCAAGCCGAGACTGGCTTGTGTTGTGCAGTACAAGAAAGTGACTGTTATGTCACATTTGCTGTTTTGCAGTATCCCGTAACCTGATCAACTTTGCAAAATGTGGAGAGGACAGCTTCATTGCTACTGGTGTGAACAACTGGAAGAAATGCCCGATGATTCTGGACAAACACGAGAAAAGCCACACACACAGGGAGGCTGTGCAGAAGATGCTGTCATACAAAGGCCAGGTCTCCATTAACGTTCAACTACTAAACCAACAAGCTGTTGACCAGAGCCTGAGACGAGATGGAATGCTACAGCAACTCGACTATTTGCGATTTCTTCTGATGCAGGGGCTGGCTGTCAGGGGACATACAGATGAGCAGTCAAACATCCGGAAGCTAACCAACATTGTGGCACAAAACAACAAAGTTTTGGAAAGTTTCATTGCCTCAGGAAAATACTTTTCCCACCAAATCCTGAATGAACTGATAGAACATTTGTATCGCACCACAATCAACGAGCTGCTTTCCAAGATCAGAACCGCTAAGCATTTTTCCATAATCGTGGATGAGACGCGGGACATCAGTGGGAATGAGCAGCTGTCGCTTTCTGTTCGATGGGTGTCAAGCGATTTCACTGTGCGTGAGGACTTCATCGGAATGCACGATTGTCCTAAAACTGATGCAGAGTCCATAACGCACACGATTGAGGATATTCTATGCCGATGCGGTCTGGATATTTTGGATATGCGTGGCCAGGCCTATGACGGTGCATCTGTACTGCAGGGGAAAATGAACGGCGTGGCAAAACGGATTAAGGACAAAAACCCCAAAGCTGTTTCCGTACACTGCATGAATCACAGCCTCAACTTGATATTGCAAGAGGTCGCAGCCAAGTGTCCACTGATTAGGCAGGCTTTCCTGCTTGTTCGTGAGGTTTACGAGTTGATCTCTGGCTCAGCCAAAAGGCTGGATCTCTTTGAGACAATGAGTGCCATGTACTCGCACTGCTGACGATACACCAAGCCACGGTAGCCACCTGAAACCCCTCTGCCCGACTCGTTGGACCTGCAGGACGCGGGCTGTCGAATCCCTACTTGACAACTACGAGGCTGTGCTTGACACACTGGAGGAGATAGCAACTTCCAGGAGTACTGGTACATCCGAGGCAGCCATAAAAGCCCCTGGATTAGTGGGTTGGATGACACAGTTTGACTACTACCTGGGACTGAAAGCTGCCCTCCGCTTTTTCTCTCAAGCTGAGGAGATTGCACGAGCCCTGCAGAATGCTGACACCACTGCAGAAGATGTGACTTCGAGTGTCAACATGATCAAACATTCGTTTGGACAGATGAGGACTGAACAGTACTTTCATGATTTGTTTGAAGACTGCGCCCAAAACGACCTGATCTCCCCTCCAACCCTACCTCCAATACGGCGACGGCCTCGTCGCTTCGATGACGGTGGGGTACAGCAGCATGCATGGGCAAACCCAGAAGAGATGTACAGAAACCAGTTCTTTGAAATAATCGACTTGATGACAGCTGAACTTGACAGGAGATTCGACCAGCCGACGCTGCATCTCCTTTCTCACATCGAAAACGTCCTGCTTGCTGCTATCAATAGGTGTGTATGTTTTTCATGTAGCCTATATATTTTATATCTCACACACACACACACACACACACACACACACACACACACACACACACACACTTACAAATAGTAGGCTACATAGGCCTATTTATTAATCATATAGGCTTGGTGTTATTATTGGCATTATTTAATCTGATGATGTATCTTTGATTATATTCTAATGAAAATATTTTTGTTTTAACAGCTCTGATCCTCATCCTGGTACAATCCATGGTGACATCGCTGTCCACTGCTCTGAAGACGTGGACATGAGACGGCTCTCTACGCAGCTGTCAATGCTCCCTGGACTGTTGACAGAACACAACAGGAGGAATGCATGCAAGCTCACAAAAGTAACAACGATAGCTACAATCGTTGATGTGCTGTCAGGAGCTGGAGCTACAGGCATGGCTTTTAGTGAGGTCAGCAAGCTGCTGCGTCTCTACCTAACTGTGCCTATGACAAATGCTACTGCGGAGCGGAGTTTCTCTACTCTCCGTCGCGTAAAGACTTATCTTCGTTCAACAATGACCGAAAAACGTCTCAACCATGTGATTTTCTTGAACATCCACAAAGACTTGACTGAAGAGTTGGATCTCAATGTAGTGCTGAAAAGCTTTTGTTTTGGAAATGACACCCGCACACGATACTTTGGGAAATGTCAGTGAAACGTTCTGGATGCTATGGTGCTGAATTGTATATCGAATATCTTTATTCTGACTTACATCTGTCTTCCATATTCCAAAATAAAAAGCTCTTTATTGAAATACAATGTTTCATTTTTTAACTTTCAGTATAAAGTATGCATAAGCTTGAATTTCCCTTTATTTATTCAGTAATGTTATAAAACATTTATATATCTATATCTATAGGCCTACATTTATAATAATACATTTGGAGCAGATGTCATTTTCAATTAGACAGAATTAATATTGAAATAAGAACAGCAGGACAAACAAGTTATATTGTGATTTTTTTTATTATTAATGTTTAATTAAATTCTTTATTTATGAGCTATTTATACATTTGTCATCTAACAACACAACATTAGCCTACATAAGCCCCTTTTCCACTGGCCCAACTCCACACCACTCCACACCACACCGCCCACTTGTGCCAGGTTTTCCACTACAAGGACCTGGGTAGAGTGGTGTGAAAGTGGTACTAAACGGGGTACTAAAAAGTATCCACTCTAGAGTAGGTCTGAGCTAGGCCACACAGGGCCAAACACATCATAATGACTGATCACTCACTGGCTTTTCATTTAGACTACCATGATATAGTTGTAATACATGATAATAGATTCTATTGTGTTATCAGTTATCACCACTATTATAATCTATTATAGTGTATTATAATTATCATAGTAATGCATTAATACTTTATAATGTATTATAATCACAGTTATAATCCATTATAGTGTATTATAATTAGGATAGTTGTAATACAAATTTATATTGTATTATAATCACAGTTAAAAGGGTCAGTTTGTTTCTTACCGATAGGGGTACTTTTGTGTAATGGAAAATGTAGATATTTTTTATGTGGTGCGGTGTGGTGTAGTGTGGTGTGGTGTGGTGCTAAAACTGCAGTCGAAAAGGGGCTTTTATGTGTTGTTAGCTCCTCTATTAAGAATGCTTATAGTTACTTAACTAAACCTAACTAGGCCTATAAAGTCGGAGGTATAGTACTAGGCCTACATTTGGTTACATGACACTTGTCACGGAGCTGCGCTAAAACGGCCATGACGTCACCACTTGGCAAGTGGTGACGTCATGACCATCCCCTCACTATTGTAAGCCTTCCGGCGCTCCTGCTAGACGGGCAACTGCCTAGCTGTGGTTCACTGGTTCAGAGCATAAGTCCATGCATGCGTGATGTTTAATTTTGTTAAATCAAAACAAATTGTTAGACTAAATGATTACTTTTGTAAAGCTGGTAGGCTATCAAAAAATAAAGAAGCCTGTTTTGTGGAGCCTGAATTTATGTTTACAGTGTAAAGTATAAAAATGTGCATGTTCAACTTGCTACAAACACTTTAGAAAATACAACTACAAAGTATAAGTGATTTCACGTCATTCACATGTAGTGGAAAGTAAAACTAAGTAATAGTAAATGGAGGATTAGAGACAAAATGAGCAGGAGCAATCTTTCTCTGAATTCAAAAAATAATTGGTGCAAGAGTGCAGGTGATATGGAATTCACAGAAAGCCAGATGTCTTGATGGAAATTGCACAAATTAAAATGTCCCCCCAACTTAAAGGGGAAGACCACCCATTTTCAATATTGAACTATGTAATTAATATACCTTAGAGGAGTTGTGTGGAAATTAAAAAAAAAGTCCCCCCTCTTCTGTGTTGCCTAGAACTGGAGGATTGATTTTGGGGTTTGTATTGTAAAGTACAATGTGTGATGTCATCAAGTTGTAATTTGCAATACAAACCCCAAAATCAATCCTCCAGTTCTAGGCAACACAGAAGAGGAGGAACTTTTTTTTAATTTCCACACAACTCCTCTAAGGTATATTAATGACATAGTTAAATATTGAAAATGTGTGGTCTTCCCCTAACTCACTGAATGCCACCCTTTATTAAAAATCTACAAAACTGATGCCATCCATTTTGTTTAATTTTACCTTTTTATGGGGGCCAAAATCATATTTTGTACTTAAATGACATATATAAATCTATGCTTCTATCGAAAGCCACACTACCCCTCTTACAAAGGAAAACATTTATATTTATATCCTATCATTAGATTTGGGCTTCAATAGAACATGTGTAAGATGTCTTGATCATTGTGATATGTTTATGCTGTCAATGGGACTGTTTTTGATTGATTGATTGAAGAATTTATTAGAAGTTTGCAATAGAAAAAAGTACAGTTTCATGACAGTACAAATCACTGGTACAAGGTCAACTAAAAGGAGATCCTAGAAAGCAGAGGCTTATTTCCACAGGAACCACACTTTAAGTATCTCATATAACATTGAAAGACAGACGGATAGAACATAGTACTTTATCTAGGATAATATCAGTTTCAAAAGCATAACATCAAATACAAAAGGCAGAATACAAAGAAAAGGGGGGGGGAGCATGGGGCTTAGTCTATTTACAAGTCACGGGTAGCTGCTGTCTGAAGGTGATTTTTCATACCAATTTTGAAGGAGGCTAGGGTTTTGCTCTCCTTTAGGGCTTGTGGAAGGGCGTTCCACATGTTGATGGTATAGCAGGAGAACGAGTTAGCGCCTTGTTTAGTGTTAAATCTACGCTGATGATGATTAGTGGAGCTGCCTCTGGTGTTATGATCGTGAACATCCTTGACCTTTAAGAAGTAGTTTGTCAGGTACATGGGAATCTTGGAGGTGTAGTGTATCTTGTACACCAGGCCCATTGCAAGATGCTGTACTCTGTCAGCTACTTTGAGCCACCCCACGCTTTCGTGGTGATGCTCGGTAAGGTGGGTCAGAGGAGGGAGACCAAGCACAACCCTAATTAGTTTGTTTTGGGCTGTTTGGAGCTTTAGCTTTAAGGCAGCTGGGGCGTCGCGATACCAGACAAGGACTCCGTAATCAATGAGGGGCCCAATAAGAGCACCTCCTAGTGTCTTTCGGGATTTAATATTGATCAGCGGGGCAACTCTTTGCAAGAAGCGAATTCGTTGACTGACTTTATTGATTACCTTGGTGGTCATTTTTTCACTGGATAGGTTAGCCTCCAGGATGCAACCCAGGTAGCAGATGTGATTTTTTCTCTCTATCACAGTGTCACCTACTTTAATTGTGAAGTTCTCAACTAGGCTAAGTTTCTGACTAGATCCAAAGAGGATACATTCAGTTTTCCCTAGGTGAATTGAGAGTCTGTTGTCATTGAGCCAGGTGCAGATCTTGTTAAGTTCACAGTTAAGGGCCTTTTCAACCTGCAATATGTCTCTGCCTGAGACTAGGAGAGCCGAGTCATCCGCGAACAGAAACAGATTGCAGTCACAAGCAGATGACATGTCGTTTACGTATATTAAGAACAACAGTGGTCCTAGTATACTCCCTTGAGGTACTCCACAGTTTACTGGGAGGGGGGGGGACAGGGTTCCGTTGACTTCCACCATCTGTTCCCTCCCCACCAAGTAAGAGTGCATCCATCTCACTGCTGTGCTATCAAGACCAATAGCTTTGAGTTTTTCAATCAGAATAGAATGATCGACGGTGTCAAATGCCTTCTGGAGGTCCAGCATGACCATGCCGCAATATTTGCCATCGTGAATTTCACGTTTGATGTAATCATTCAAATAGATGAGGCATGTATCTGTGGAATGGGACTCTCTGAAGCCAGACTGGAACTCGTAGATCAGTTTATTCTCTTCAAGATATTTAGCCACCTGTTCATAGACAATTTTTTACCTTAGAGATGGAACTAAGATGGAACTAAGGATTGAGATTGGCCTGTAGTTGCCAGGGTCAAGTTTACTGCCTTTTTTGTGCAGGGGGGTTACCTTGGCTAATTTGAAGTCCTGGGGGACATAACCCTGCTTGATAGATAGATTAATAATATGGGTAATGATTGGGAAAATGGTGGCAGCTGAGTCTATGAGAAATTTGGGGGCGATTTTATCATGGCCAGCGGCCTTGAATTGAGGTAGGGTGCGCAGTTTTTTAAACACTTCATCAGTTGTCACCGTGGCAAGTTTAAAGTTGTCTTCGCATACCCCAAGGTTCCTGTAGAATTTCAAAATGTGCCTAACACCAAACAGCCCAGATGGAGCGGGCAGTTTATTGACCAGATTTTTGGCCATGGAGGTGAAGTAGATGTTGAGATTTTTGGCTACATCAAGACTATCAGTGAGGAGGGTTATGGGAGTTTGGATGGATATGTTGCTGGCTATGGATCTGAGTTTAGCACCACAGCCTAGCTGGGTTTTAAATAGCTTCCATAGGTCTCGTGGTTTGTGGATGTTTTCCTCAACTTTCTCATCCAAGTAGTTTTTTTTGGCAGAAAGGATTAAGGAGGTTGTCCGATTTCTCAGTTTATTAGCCTCTAAACTGACTATTTCTAATTTGGCTTCAAGGTGTTTATTGGGGCCTTTTTTGAGTTTGTGATTATATTTGCGTTTCTCAGAGTATTTTTTGTCTCTGAGTTTCATTGATTCACAGATTTCCGAATTCCACCATGGCTGTGAGCGGGCTTTAACCCTGACCCTACGCAAAGGAGCCACTTCGTCTAGGGTAGTGTTGAAAATGGATTTAAAGCCTAGCCAGGCTTCATCGACCTGAGTGCTAGCTAGTACTGGGGACCAGTCAGATTTCTCCAGTTTGTGGTTAAAGGCTTCGCTAGAGTAGGTTTTGAGGTTTCTAGCTTCAACTGTTTTGTGGCCGTCAGCTTTGGACTTATGTATTTTGCGGGTGCAGTAAATGATATCATGGTCGCTTAGACCACCACATTCAATAGTCCCACTCGCGGAGACTTTAGATTTGTCTGTGGTTACAATGAGATCTATGGTGGTTTGAGAGTTATCTGTAACCCTAGTTGGCTTGGTGATGAGCTGAGTGAGACCCTGTTGATTACATAGCTTATTGAACTTTTTGAATAGAGGAGCTTCTTTACGAAGCATGTCTATGTTCCAATCGCCAATAATGTATTTTTCAACATTGTCCACCGGTGCAAGGCTCTCCTCCAGTAACTCACAGAAATCATTTTGGTCGGGCGGTCTATAGATGGCACCGATTAGTATGTTTTTAGCTTTCTTAAGAATCACTTCCACCCATACAGTTTCTAAAGAGCTGTGTTGTAGGTCAGGGCGGGGGATATACTTAATACAGTTATGAACATACATGCATACACCACCACCAAATCTGTTTCTATCATTTCGGATGACCGAGTAGTTGTCAATTTCGATCTGAGAGTCAGTGATAGAGTCATCAAGTTTGGTCTCTGAGAAGGTTAGAAAGTGGACCTTACCTTCGTGAACCATATGCCTGATTTGTTCATATTTAGCAAACAAACTGTTAATGTTTAAGTGCATAATATGAATACCTCTTTTCACAAAGCGGCTGGCAAAGTCCATGGCGAGGTCTATGGAAGTGGTGTTCGCATCGGCGTCGGTGGGGGAGGGGGGGTTGGTTGCAGTCTCTGGGGGCTTCAGAGGGGGACAAAGGGACAAAGGGGTCTCCATGTACAGTTGGGGGATGGGGTGGTGGGGGGCCGTGGTCACCGATTTAACCCAGGTTGAATACAGCGCTTTGGCCTTCTCCGTTAGCCAGCGTGGAGCAGAGTTAATGTAGACTCTGTTCTGGGGTGCTGGGTCCACGAGGGGGTCCGCGTGGTCCATGAAGGGGTCCGCCGGGTGCGTCTGCAGGTCGGGTGGGTCGGTGGGGCCACCGGGGTCCGGTGTTGCGTGATTTGCGTCGATGATGCTGGTCTCGTGCTGAGCTAGTCATGCCGTGTGTTCTCTAGAGTGCAATGGCCTTTGAAAACCACCAGGTGGTGTTCTCCTACTATCTGATCAACAAACAGAAGAAGGAAGAGACACGTCCATTTTTTTTTTTGATAGTGGCCTAGTTGTTTACATTTTGGCCAGGCCTTTTTGCAAACATGCTATAACACTTCCGAGCCCTGCCGCTATCAAGGGCTCTGATCGCCGAATGGATGGCACGGCTGGTTTTTGAGTACTTATACTTCGTCTGGGAAGCACGGCAAGTGTATAAACAAACGTTTTTGCGACCGTCAGGGAGCAGTTTACTATGAAAACCTCCACCGGCCGTCCGTCCGTCGGTCGGTCACACGTCACACGTCACACCTTTGCCCTGCTCATATCTACGCATCAGTATATAGGGCTTGTTTGTTTATTGTATGACATCACGCCACATCATCAGCTGTGGACTCTGTGATGTCATCGTATCGCATCAGTATATAGGGCTTGTTTGTTTATTGTATGACATCACGCCACATCATCAGCTGTGGACTCTGTGATGTCATCGTATCTCCATATATGGCCATCTCCGTATATGGAGATATAAGTCGTCCATGCCCAAGTATGGGCTGGTGAGGTCAGACTTTGTGTGATGCGTAGGTTATCTCCATATATGGAGATTCAACATTCCAGGCAATGCTCTCTTCCCTGGTGAGAATTGCCCCTTTATATAGGGCTTGTTTGTGTATTGTATGACATCACGAAGACCCCTGATCTAAACAATCTAATATAGTTTCATACTGGAGTAATGTTTGCATGCTTTAAAAATAACAAAGCATTATAATATGCAACAAATATGGCGACTGCCCATAAGTCAGAAATCTCATTAGTCAGAATTTAGTTAGGGTTAGGTTTTATGGTTAGGTTTAGGCATAGTTTTACTGAGGTTAGGGTTAGAGTTTGGGTTAGATTTAGGCATAGTTTTACTGAGGTTAGGGTTAGGTTTAGGCATAGTATTTTTCACCAGGATAACATCACCAGATTCTGACTAATGAGCTTTCTGACTAATGCCATGGCACCACAAATATTCTTCAAATATTTGTACTGTAGCCTACATGCCATTTTAAAATGTGTATAATGCATTGTGCTGCAGTGTGCCCTTAGACATTAAGTGGTTAAATCACGCACGCACGCGCACACGCGCACGCACACACACACACACACACACACACACACAGAACGTGCATACACAGGGATATATGCCAACCATGGCATACGCACGTGGTTTTTGTTTGCATTGTCAAATTATTTTAATTTGAAAATTGAACGGGATGTACAACTAACCAGCGTGCAGTGTTCAATGGTCGTGTTAAGTTACACAGGTTTGTTCTGGGCGGAAACGGTGCTGTCTTTCACAATAAAACACCACCAGTTACTCGTAGCCGTCAACTTGCAAAAGTACTTTTTCAGCCGTGTTCAACGGCAAACGCCCGGGGCAAGACTCAACTTTATAACGAACTAGAAAGCTAACCTAACGTTAGCTTCGTTTAGACGACGGCAAAGGCATTAGCGTTGCTTTCGAGTTAGTTTATACAACATGGCCGTTTGCTAGCAAGCTAACGTTAGCTTAAACACGACGTAGAACAAAAAGAAATGATCACGTTAAAGAAAGTTAATTACCTCAGTGTTGTTGGGTCCTGCGGGGAAAAAGAAAGATGTAACAATATCCAAGTAAAGCAAATGGAATCGCTGGAAAATAGTAGCAATAGCTCTGTCTGTGTAGTGTGTACTGTTTGTAACAAGCAGCCACGAGTGAGGAGTCACGACACAGCGTAAAGCAGTCTGAGGGGGCGTGTCCTAAGCTCTGCTATTGGACATGCCAGGGCAAGCCCCCTTGAACCGTGGAATTCCGGTCTGTGATTGGCTTGAGCCGATGACGTAGAAGGAAGTGTATGAGCTTGTAGTCCTCTCCCATATACTCTTGTCCTCTCCCAAGGTTTTATTGCGATTTTATGATTTATTATAAGTATACAGGAAAGTGTTATTAACATTACTGTCCTGTTTGAAAATGAATGAATAAACAGTAGCATAACCAATGTTACTCTTCTGTAGATAGATTAGATATAGATTGTAACATTTAATTATCAATAAATATCCATTAAAAAGATCGCTTTTATCCATTAAATAATAAAAAGATTGCTTTGTAAAATACAATTGATTTATTATTAAAAACTGTCAACTGCCCGTATGTCTTGATAATTGGTAAAACAAACTTTTGGCCTATTTGTGGAGATATATCTCCGCATCAGTATGACATCACACCACATGTGTACACAAACCTTTGTGTACGTTGCTGTGGCAACAGTCTGTTGTTGCTGGTCTGTTAGTGTACGTTAGCAACCACCTTAGCAACCATGGTTTTACCCTAGCAACCAACTGTTTACCCTAGCAACCAACTGTTTACCATAGCAACCATGTTTTTTTACCCTAGCAACCAACTGTTTACCATAGCAACCAGATACGCAGAGCAGGGATCTCCATATATGGGCATAAACAGGTGACATCACACTGATGTCAGATACTCAGAGCAGGGATTTCTCCATAATATATGGGCATAAAAGGGATTCTGTTAGGGATCTCCATATATGGGCATAAAAGGGATTCTGTTAGGGATCTCCATATATGGGCATACAAGGGATTCTGTTAGGGATCTCCATATATGGGCATAAAGGGATTCTGTTAGGGATCTCCATATATGGGCATAAAGGGATTCTGTTAGGGATCTCCATATATGGGCATACAAGGGATTCTGTTAGGGATCTCCATATATGGGCACAAAGGGATTCTGTTAGGGATCTCCATATATGGGCATAAAGGGATTCTGTTAGGGATCTCCATATATGGGCATAAAAGGGATTCTGTTAGGGATCTCCATATATGGGCATAAAAGGGATTCTGTTAGGGATCTCCATATATGGGCATAAAAGGGATTCTGTTAGCTGTTAGTGATCTCCATATATGGGCATAAAGGGGATGCTGTTAGGGATCTCCATATATGGGCATAAAAGGGATTCTGTTAGGGATCTCCATATATGGGCATGAAAGGGATTATGTTAGGGATCTCCATATATGGGCATAAAAGGGATTGTATCCCATATGATGCCCTGTTAGGAGATCCACACTAACAGAATCCATATATGGTCCTACCGACAGCTGCTATAAGCCAACCCTGGCGATAAGGTCTGAGTCGAAGAAATGCTTCTTTCCTGGCAAGAATTGCCCCTTTATACTGTAGGGCTCGTTTGTGTATTGTATGACATCACGCCACATCATCGGCTGAGGACTGTGTGATGTCATCATATCTCCATATATGGAGACATAAGTTGCTCATGCCCAAATATGGGCTGGTGAGGTCAGACTTAGTGTGATGCGTAGGTTATCTCCATATATGGAGATTCAACTTCAATGAGTAACCATGGCAAACTGTCAACTGCCCGTATGTCTTGATGTTGATAATTGCGACCGTCAGGGAGCAGTTTACTATGAAAACCTCCACCGGCCGTCCGTCCGTCGGTCGGTCACACGTCACACCTTTGCCCTGCTCATATCTCCGCATCAGTATATAGGGCTTGTTTGTTTATTGTATGACATCACGCCACATCATCAGCTGTGGATGTCATCGTATCGCATCAGTGGGTGCGTTCGGAAACCCGCACCGAGTGTGTGCTCGGTGTAGTGAGTGCAGTGGGCGTGACGTTGGAGAGTGCGTTCAGTGTGGCTTATTTACGAACGACCAGTTTTAACAGGGAGCTGTGTGCTTTTTCACTCTGAACTCTGAAGGCAAACTTTCTGAAAAGCAGCAGTTGCTAAGTATGCTAACGTAACATTGACATTGAAAGGAGATGTAATTCATAGCATTGGCATACCTGCTGTTAGTTTACACGTTAATGTGTGTGAAACTATCAAGGCCAAACGACCAATTAAGCTGCAAATGCTGCATTTTGCGGTAATTTCCTCCATTCTTCACAGCTGAGAAGCGTTCGAGACATGGCTATGAAAACCAACCAATCAGAACACCGAACCACCGCACCACACCGCCTAACCCCATCTTCTGAGTAGGGTTGGTGAGTGCGTGCACTCAACACACCAGTGCGACACGCACTGGATTTCCGAACGACAACGCACCAAGTGCACCGAATAAACGAACGACAACATGGCACACCAGTGCGTTGAGTGCGCATTTCCGAACGCGCCCAGTATATAGGGTTTGTTTGTTTATTGTATGACATCACGCCACATCATCAGCTGTGGACTCTGTGATGTCATCGTATCTCCATATATGGCCATCTCCGTATATGGAGATATAAGTCGTCCATGCCCAAGTATGGGCTGGTGAGGTCAGACTTTGTGTGATGCGTAGGTTATCTCCATATATGGAGATTCAACATTCCAGGCAATGCTCTCTTCCCTGGTGAGAATTGCCCCTTTATATAGGGCTTGTTTGTGTATTGTATGACATCACGCCACATCATCAGCTGTGGACTCTGTGATGTCATCGTATCTCCATATATGGCCATCTCCGTATATGGAGATATAAGTCGTCCATGCCCAAGTATGGGCTGGTGAGGTCAGACTTTGTGTGATGCGTAGGTTATCTCCATATATGGAGATTCAACATTCCAGGTGTAACTATGGCTACCCGTATGACGTGAGAGGTGGAGGTTGTGATATCCGATTAGGGAGTCTTACTGGTATTATTAACATTAAGGTGGCCGGAACCAATGTTCGGTTATACCGGTTTTCCCGTCGGACTGTGTTCACCGGTGCTACAGTCAAATCAGTCGTGGCGCTCCGGTCACGGAGGCTAACGGCTAACGTTTGGAGCGATTTTTTTGGAGCGATTTTTTTTAAATTACAATTATGTTATGAAAGATAAAGCCTTTGATTCATTAAAAAGACGTAAAGTGCGTCTATGGCACTGGAGAGCAAAGACGTATAGTGCGTTTATGGCATAATATGAGTTGTTTAAGTGTGTCAATCTACCTGTCCCCCATTAACGGCTGGACAGACACTCAAGGGAGGGGAAGCTGCTGTGACTGGAGGAATCGTGCCCCAGTTTCCATGAGGTGGGAAAGTGTTTTTCCTGTGTGCCAGTCCAACACACTTAATTGGACCATTCTGACAGGCAAGTCCTGTTCGCGTCCACCCTCTCAAACTATTCAGGTGCCTGAAATTCCCAAATAAATGAGCCTGCCTGGGGAACCTCTGGTTTTCAAAGGTACTATTCCAGGCCAGGCTACCAATCCTAGTTACTCCCCCTCCGTGCTCCTCTGTGGGCAGCACTTCCCTCGGTTAAGCTGAAGCTAAAGTTCCCCCTTTATAAGCTAGGTGTGTTTAAGAAAAAAGCAGGTAGAAAAATGTATTTGTACTTTGTGTGATATCAGCTACTTTTACATCTCGGGTTTATTTCTGTTTGCTGCATCGCTGGAATGAGAAGAACAGAACATGTCTGGAATTTCAGAAATGTAGCTACATAGGACTGAAGTGGTTGAACTGTTTTGTAATAATAATCAAACTCTACAAAGTAACTAGTAACTACGTTTTCAAATAATTGTAGTGGAGTAAAAGTGCAGTATTCTTAGATGTAGTGGCGGGCTATAAGTAAAAGTAACCTCGCCTACCAGGCTTTCTGAGAAAAAGCCTGGTGTTCGTTCACAACAGGCCGTTCACTAGAAGAAGCGGCGTCGCTTTGATTTGGTTCCCTCTGTGTGTTTCCTCAATACCTATTAAAATGCTCGAGTAGCCAAGTGTAGTCTTGCCAATCGCTAAAAGTTGGACTAAAAGATGCATACACCAAACACATTTTTCAAAAGCAAAACTACTCCGCATCAAGGAGTTTATTAGGTAGGCCCTAAAGGTATGTCCTTGAGTGCAGGGGAATATTTTGGGTTAAAACTAAATCCGGTTTGATCTTTCCGGCAAATTGTAGTCCTTTGAGTACTACAACGTGACGTTTTGGGGTTTCCGCTCCAGACCGGTTACAAACCCGAGAAGTGAAGTGATCCCAGTCTAAAGTAAAAGTAGGCTACTGAAGATTGGAAATCCACAAATGCATTTGTGTCCCCATCTAGAATCAAAGGGGGGTAAATGTACTATAATCACATTACTTGCATAGGAATGCAACAAAAAAGGTAAACAATAAAAAAGTCATTTTGGTGGTGAACTATTCCTTTATTTTCTGATTCCACATGATGTTTACAATTCTGACTAAATAATTGAATCAATCAATAGACTCCAAAAGTAACGAAAAGCTCTCATGGAGAATCAGTGACTAATTATGTTGTAGCGTCCCTTGGAGAGAAGCTAGTATCTACAATTAAGACAGGTACTGTGCTAACTACTAATATACCGGTATTTCTCTATTTGACCTGTATTTACATGCGGTATGCACAGTAAGTAACATTATGGAACTAAGATATCCTGATATGACCATTATGACCAATTCAGTTGACCAGGCAGCTGGCTAGGAGCGCTGGGTACTTTTTCACCTCAAATTGTAATATTTAGGCTCACTAATTTACCTCATTCTGATCTGAGCTTTAGGACAAACCGGTCACATGTAGTAGGACTAAAAGTGAATTAGGAATTGTAAAACACTTGGATTATACCAAATAAAAGCTATTTCTGGGAGGAGGAGTTACGTGTGCCTTCCATTGTGATATCCGGTAAAAACCATAGGGTAAAAACTCCCTGCGTACATCTAGGGGTCGATTCACACTCTAATAAAGAGCCTAACTAATTTCAGTTAGGCACTAGGCAAACCCAAATATGGTTCGCCTCCCCCGGTTCGGGGGGGCGTCAACCGACTAAACTCGGCTCCTCGGTGCTACCGAAATGTTGTGACCTCCCGACTTAATTTTAACGAGTGTTTCATAGCGAATACAGACAGTGCGGCTGGGTCTCGCTCCGGCTGGAGAGTGATGGCAGGCAGGCGCGCGCCTTGATAGGTTTTCCACGACGAGTTGTGAGTGTGACTGCGTGTATGCATGTAGCAAGAGAGGCGGCCGCGGCACGTCTATAATGTGAGCTTGTAGATTAAATGTTTTCAAGAGACCTATGGAAAAGACCCTGTGTTCACTTGCGCTGCTGCCTGCTGCTGCTACTCAATGGACTTCCAGTCATTCAGCTTGCAGTGCGAGGGTCAGTCAGATATGTATCTGCCCTGCAACGCTCATGTATCGGCCACTAACGTTGTCATACCATTAGGGTTGGGTATCGTTTGGATTTTTACGATTCCTGTTCCGGTTTCGGTTCTGCTTATCGGTTCCGGTTCCAAACGGTTGCTATTTCGGTTCCAAAATGGTTTGGTTTTTACACAAAAACATTTTTTTTAATTTAATTGTAATGTTTAATTTACACTTTTAATGAATCATTTAAAACAATTTTTTTTTATTGAATTTGAATGTTTAATTACAGTTTTAATGAATTATGACAAATGAAATCATATTTCAATGTCTTCAGTGATACTCTTATTCTGAAGAGATTAAGAAGTCGACCACCGTCTGGAAGGATTATTGCATTACGAAAAAGACCACCGCCTGGAAGTCTTATTGCGGCTAGCGCAACATATCTTATTCTGAAAAGATCGGCTACCGGAAGTGTTAGATTTGCCAGCTTAGATTTGACAAAATAACACAGCTGATCCATAGCAACCAGAACTCCTCGCAGTTGGCTTGATAAATTGGTTGAAAAATAAAGCGATTTAAATTATTCTCGTTTGTTGACACCAAGATGTCTGCTGTAATACACTATTTGGGCTACTTGGTCAAGGAGATCCACGATATGAAACAAAAACGATTGGATTATTTATTCTAGTCTGCTGTGCTGATCGAATAAGGAAGGGGTAATCTTGCTCGTCAGTCGTCACTGTCCTCTTATGTTCATCTTTTCAACTGCAGCTCACCTGTGAAAACAGCCCAGCTCATTTCAACTGTGGGCCTACCTAGGCTAAACTGTCTATAGGCTACAGCATAAAATGATGTAGGCCTACCATTTACAGGACACCCATGGAAGCAAAGGGGACTTTTGAAAATGTCCAGGTTAGAAAAGTGAGAGGAGAAAAGCTATTCCTAAAACCCAAAGGAACCGAAAACAAGTAAGTAGGCCTACAAACATTGAATAGGCTATAGGCCCAATTTCATATGTAACTCATTTATTGTTACTTTACCTGAATTGACAATTTTGACCAAACCTTTAACAAGCTTATTTTACAGGGCATCACATGATATCAGGAGACTTCTGTCCTTGCTTGCAAGAACTAGCCCCAGACAGGAAGTTAACCATAGCAAGGTATTGTCTAAGTGTTTCTGGTGGAACCCACAAAGATACAAAACAGCTCCAATTTCAGCAACTCAGTGTGTTTATCATGATGAGTCTCTCCTTACATCCCAGCTGGCAGTACATAGTCACAATAAGGCCCGCAGCAGTGGAGCCAAATCTCACGGTTCACATCAACATCAACATCATGATGTCAGCACGAGTAAGACTGAGACTAACACAGCCAGCGAAGCTTCTGAGCTTGAAAAATTCAGGTAGGCTGGCTGTATGTGTTTCCTGTGCACTTTCAGAATCATACACACTGTACAGTACAGGTCACACACAGTGATAGGCTATGATTTGTCATCAGACTTGCCAGAGATATTTCTATTTCCCCACTTACAGTACAACATACAGAAACCAAAGACATTTCAGCAGCCACCCACTGCACAAACTCTTCACTGGCCTCCTCACCTCATTGGTCAAGAACAGGCTGTGCAGGTACGCCGTTCGTTATATTGGAAAAAAAACATCAGCAATCAGCATTTCATTTCATGTTCTCAAAGTGGGGTATGGGAACCCCAGGGGTCATTAAGGGGTTTCCATATTAGTTAATATGGCGTCAAAATCAGTTTAAAGTTTAAGTTTATAGTGATTTTTAACTTTAAACGCTTTACCCCTATACGTATAATAGTAGCCTACATTGGCTAATTGAAAATGTGATAATCTGGAATACATTTGAAACAGTTTAACAAAATAAATCTTGTTTGGGGGTCCCTGGCACAAAAAAAAGAAAGAAAAACGTTCAATCATGCATATGAAACTTGGTGGGTCCTTGAAATTCAAAAGGTTGAGAATCAAAGGTTGTTGCAGTAGGATGAACTTATATACTGCAACAACCTGGCTGTATTTGCACCTGGGTGGAAAACTAAACATCTAACACTTATACAAAGCGTATTGTCCCTTGCCAAGGGGGATATTAGGCTTCTAGGATTGATGCCTAATTCCATCACACGATGATGTAAACAGATTTTCAAGCTTGCGATGCTAAGGAGGATTACCAGTAAGACTCCCTAATCGGGAGACACTGTCACACTGCTGACATCAGTATGACATCACACCGTACACAAATGACCCTTATATAAGACCGGCATTATCTACCGACAGATTAGTAACAAGATGTCAAAATCGTTGAAGGTTGAATCTCCAGATATGGAGATAACCAACACATCACTCCATATATGGAGATAACCGACGAATCTCACTAAGTCTGACCTCACAAGCCCCATATTTGGACACGAACAACATATAACTCCATATATAGAGACATAGCTGCTGACATCAGTATGACATCACACTGCCGACATCAGTATGACATCACACCGTACACAAATGACCCTTATATAAGACCGGCATTATCTACCGACAGATTAGATGCAAGCAGGATCTCGACTCTGACACAACTCATCGGCTCATAAGCTGGTTCTCCCTCCATATATGGAGATAACCGACGAATCTCACTAAGTCTGACCTCACAAGCCCCATATTTGGACACGAACAACATATAACTCCATATATAGAGACATAGCTGCTGACATCAGTATGACATCACACTGCTGACATCAGTATGACATCACACCGTACACAAATGACCCTGACGGCACACACCAAGCAGTGTGATGTCATACTGATGCGGAGATATGAGCAGGGCAAAGGTGTGACGTGTGACGTGTGACCGACGGACGGACGGCCGGTGGAGGTTTTGATACTAAACTGCGACCTGACGGTCGCAACTAAACTGCGACCTGACGGTCGCAATAACCAGTAAGACTCCCTAATCGGGAGATAAGCGACCGTTGGTCGCTTATCTCCACAAATAGGCCAAAAGTTTGTTTTACCAATTATTACACTCTTAGCAACCAACTGTTTACCATAGCAACCATGGTGTTTTAGCCTAGCAACCAACTGTTTACCCTACTAACCAACTGTTTACCATAGCAACCATGTTTTTTACCTTAGCAACCAACTGTTTACCCTAGCAACCAACTGTTTACCACAGCAACCATGTTTTTTTTACCCTAGCAACCAACTGTTTACCCTAGCAACCAATTGTTTACCATAGCAACCATGTTTTCTTACCCTAGCAACCAACTGTTTACCCTAGCAACCAACTGTTTACCATAGCAACCATGTTTTTTACCTTAGCAACCAACTGGTTACCATAGCAACCACTGTTTTAGACCACTGTTTCTTGCCGGTCTTATATAAGGGTCATTTGTGTACGGTGTGATGTCATACTGATGCGGAGATATGAGCAGGGCAAAGGTGTGACGTGTGACGGACGGACGGACGGACGGACGGACGGCCGGTGGAGGTTTTGATACTAAACTGCGACCTAATGGCCGCAATAAATTAAGCTTAATTACACTGCTCATGCTTTTCATTACTTCGACTTTTATTTCCTTCCTCTCCAGTGAATGGATTGACCATGCACCACCAGAGCATGTCCTTAGAGAGCAGGGATCTCCATATATGGGCATAAACAGGTGACATCACACTGATGTCAGATACTCAGAGCAGGGATTTCTCCATAATATATGGGCATAAAAGGGATTCTGTTAGGGATCTCCATATATGGGCATAAAAGGGATTCTGTTAGGGATCTCCATATATGGGCATACAAGGGATTCTGTTAGGGATCTCCATATATGGGCATAAAAGGGATTCTCTGTTAGGGATCTCCATATATGGGCATAAAAGGGATTCTGTTAGGGATCTCCATATATGGGCATAAAAGGGATTGTGTTAGGGATCTCCATATATGGGCATAAAAGGGATTCTGTTAGGGATCTCCATATATGGGCATAAAAGGGATTCTTTTGGCCTATTTGGTCGCTTATCTCCCGATTAGGGAGTCTTACTGGTATCAAAACCTCCACCGGCCGTCCGTCCGTCGGTCACTCGTCACACGTCACACGTCACACCTTTGCCCTGCTCATATCTCCGCATCAGTATGACATCACACTGCTTGGTGTGTGCCGTCAGGGTCATTTGTGTACGGTGTGATGCCATACTGATGTCAGCAGTGTGATGTCATACTGATGTCAGCAGCTATGTCTCTATATATGGAGTTATATGTTGTTTGTGTCCAAATATGGGGCTTGTGAGGTCAGACTTAGTGAGATTCGTCGGTTATCTCCATATATGGAGGGAGAACCAGCTTATGAGCCGATGAGTTGTGTCAGAGTCGAGATCCTGCTTGCATCTAATCTGTCGGTAGATAATGCCGGTCTTATATACGGGTCATTTGTGTACGGTGTGATGTCATACTGATGTCAGCAGTGTGATGTCATACTGATGTCAGCAGCTATGTCTCTATATATGGAGTTATATGTTGTTCGTGTCCAAATATGGGGCTTGTGAGGTCAGACTTAGTGAGATTCGTCGGTTATCTCCATATATGGAGGGATGTGTTGGTTATCTCCATATCTGGAGATTCAACCTTCAACGATTTTGACATCTTGTTACTAATCTGTCGGTAGATAATGCCGGTCTTATATAAGGGTCATTTGTGTACGGTGTGATGTCATACTGATGTCAGCAGTGTGACAGGAGATAAGCGACCAACGGTCGCTTATCTCCCGATTAGGGAGTCTTACTGGTTTTATATATACATATATTTAGTAATTATTAATACTTGGACCAACAGAGTGTGCAAGTACTGCGTTCGGTGGTGTATCTGTCATGTATATATATATATATAGCATTCTTGGTGACGTCACCAAGACTCATCATCAAAAGCGCAACCTGATCTATCTATAAATGCGAGAAGTCTCTGCGTGTCTGTCTGTAATCCGCGTATCTCGAGAACCATTCGTCCCACTGGCTTCAGATTCGGCACGCGCGCTCCCCGCCGCGGCACGGACTGCAGTGCCGGGCCTCGACCCGACCCGACGCGCGGTTTTCCCTAACCGGCGCGAGACGTTCAGAATCTCCTTATGCGGGCTGATTGTTGACATCAGGCTGTTCCGGAGGAAATCGGCGTAAGCGCTGACTCATTGTGACATCACTTCATAAAAGGCTCTGACATCACGTACGCCACATGAGTCAACAAAAAATCTCTGTGAGTGTGTATGTATGTAATCCGCGTATCTCGAGAACCGTTCGTCCCACCGGCACGCGTGTTCTCCATATATGGGAATAAAATGGATGCCCGTATGCGGAGCTGATGTCTGACATCAGAGTTTTCCGCAACCGGTACTGTGTGTGCAGAGATCTTCATATATGGGCATAAGTGGACAAAGACAAACAGATGGTCAAAACGGGTCCTATGACAACGGGTATATTGGGGTTTGCATTAAAGGGTGGGGCATTCATGGGTTTTGCATTAAAGGGTGGGGCATTCATTCCCTATTTCAAATTCGGCACACGCGTTCCCCACCGCAGCAGGTAGTGCAGTGCTCGGCCTCGACCCGACCCGATACACGATTTTCTGGAACCAGCACGAAAGGTTCGGATTCTGATGTCTGACATCAGGATTTTCCGGAACTGGCACTGTGTCTGCATATATCTCCATATGTGGGCATAAATGGACACAGGCAAACAGATGGTCAAAGATCTCCATATATGGGCATAAAGTGGACGCAGACAGACAGATACAGATATCTCCATATATGGGCATAAATGGACACAGGCAAACAGATGGTCAAAACGGGTCCTATGACAACAGGTATAATGGGGTTTGCTTTAAGTTTGTCTCCTCCTCCATCTGTTTGTCTGTGTCCCTTTATTCCCATTATGGAGATCTCTGTATCTGTCTGTGCCTCCGACTGTGTTGCAGACACAGTGCCGGTTCCCCCTTTAATGCAAACCCCATTATACCTGTTATCATAGGACCCGTTTTGACCATCTGTTTGAAAAAGCGACAGAGATCTCATATATGGGCATAAAATGGACACAGATAAACAGATATCTCCATATATGGCATATATGGGCATACAATGGACGCAGAATCACAAAGATCTCCATATACGGGCATAAAAGGGACACAGACAGACAGATACAGAGATCATCTTTATAACTGGGCATATAATGGACGCAGATAGACAGATATCTCCATATATGGGCATATATGGGCATAAAATGGACCCAGAACTATAACTGCAGGGATCTCCATATATGGACATAAAATGCACACCGACAGACAGACAGATACAGATATCTCCATACAGTATATGGGCATAAATGGACACAGGCAGACAGATGGTCAAAACGGGTCCTATGAAAACAGGTATAATGGGGTTTGCATTAAAGGGCGGGGCATTCATTCCCTATTTACATTGTTCCGAGTTGGCCAGGTCTCCAACTATCGGGCGGCCCAGCTTCTAGTATAAATAACAAGGAGCGCTCTGCTGGCGCACAATTAGGCCAAACGGGCCATACATAGATTAGCCGAACCTATGTAATCTAATCACAGAGGGGTAAAGGGTGACGTCATAATATCGAGGCATATATGGGCCACGAGAGGGGCCGTCTATGCCCAAAGCCAATCGGATGGGCATATATATGTCCGAAAATCTTCAGGATTGGTCGATTTCAGCCAACCAGACTATAAATGGGCCAATCTCCATGATTGGTCAAGTTTCACGTGACATCATAATATCTTACTATAAAATGGGTGGAGCAAACCTCTAGTTATACAAAATTCATGGTATCTTTCAGACACATTTCCATGAGGTGCAAGGAATCCAGTTACTTGCCACGGTAAATGTTTATTCAAGTTGCCACATGTACGGTATGTATACAGGCTGCATTGTCTCTATTAGACCTACCGGTATATCTGCTGCTCAATTATCTTTACACCGCCTCGATTTATGTTTAGTACATGGATTCTGTGACTGCTACATATCTAGAATGTGGGGAACAGCCTTTTGCAATGCAGAAGCTGGACACAATGACCTGTAAGTAATCTTCCATAATAACTAACAGTAAAGAATTGAACACCATATTGTGTTATTTATTACCATGAACCAACTAATCACTATTTGGTCTACAAATGACTTGACAGGCATGTTTCAGAAGCTGTCTACAATGGAAGATCAACGGGCCTGGGTCATTGAGAGTGGAGCTCATACGGTTTGTGACAAGAACTTTCTTTTTTCCCTCAACCTTGCACTAACTGCAAAGTTCCACTCTTACCAACTATGGATTCAGAGGAGTCTGTGCTCATCCCATATTGGTTACTTACTACTCTGCCCTCTATAACTTGTGTCCTTTTGCTGTATGGTGTACATACAGTATGTGTCCACACTCATTTCAAAAAGACAAACTCTGTCCATTCATTGCATTTTATACCACCAGTGAAAAACACCATGTTTTTTCTTTCTTCAAAGACCCTGGTGAAGCTCCTATCAACAAAAGATAGCAGTGTCTTGTTGGGAGCTCTCCTGGCACTCACCACACTGGCTGAAAGGTATACGCTATATTTGGTTGTATATCAGTTGCAACTTGCATTTATGCATTGATCAGTGGCAAACCATGTGTTTCTTATAGCCCACAATACAAGGAGAGGATCGGAGAGCTGCCAATAGTGGAAAACCTGCTTGTAATACTACAAGAATATGACTTGTTATCAAAAAGGTCAGTAATCAATTGTACATTGACATTCCAGATAAATGCAATTAATACACATATTTCTAATGTGTTTAATACAACATTTTAATTCATGTTGTAATATTCATAAGATTCCTCACTCCTTTATCATACCACAACATGTGAAGGACCCCCAAAATTATATGTATTTGGCCACGGACCCCATCTCAAAATATTTAGTTCCAGGGATCCCCAGAAGCAAATTTTAGTTGCAAATGTTCGCTTCAAATACATATTATATTCAAAGATTTGCACACATTTTCACGACTTTTCAAAAATAGCAGATCTACAGGCTTGCAGCGCGGCACTCGGTGCCGCGCTGTGAGCTTGTATATCTGCTATTTTTCAATAATTAAGGCCCCTCCACCTTGGGCCCTAGTAACTCAGTCCCACTTTTACCCCCCTTGCGGCACTCGGTGCCACGCTGTGAGCTTGTATATCTGCTATTTTTCAATAATTAAGGCCCCTCCACCTTGGGCCCTAGTAACTCAGTCCCACTTCTCCCCCCCCCCTTGTGACTCCCCTGGATCTGATGTCCTTTCCAGAGTCAGTGCGGAGCTGTTGAGACTCCTGTCACCAGTGCGTCAGGTCCGAGAGCAGGTGAGGGAGTTGGAGGGCGTTCCAGTGCTACTGAGCCTGCTGCACGGACAGCACCTGAAGCTGCTGAGGAGTGTGGCCTGGGTTCTGGTCCAGCTGTCTGAGGAACCAGACACAAGGACCGAGATACGGACATGGGGAGGTGTGCAGCAGCTGCTACGACTGCTCAACAGGTTGATTTGTTTAATAATGACAGTTTGTGAGATATAGCCCCAGCCCCAGGCAGGCAGACAAACACATAAACCGCCTTAAAAATTTAGAAAAAAAAAAAAAATGAAATTAGGCATTAGTTGCATACCCAGTGTCATGCACCAAAGTCAAGCTATCTACAAGCACACAAGAGCTCTGAGATCTGTAGATCTGTTATTTTCAGTGCACAACATGTGGTGTTGCAATTATAAAGCACTAGTATCAGGAACTATTAGTATGTGACACTTTTATCCACATGGAATATGTGGTGTGAAACAAGTTCTCTGTTAACTGTTCCAGTGACAGGCAGTATGTCAGTGATCGCTCCTCCATTGAGACCCTTGCTAGTGCCAACGCAGCTGGTCGCATCCAGAAGGAGCACATCAGAGATGAGCTCAGTCCTCAAGAGAACATGGACAACACCATGGCCATGAAGTCAGGTACAGGACTACAATACTTATTATTAGAACATGGACAACACCATGGCCATGAAGTCAGGTACAGGACTACAATACTTATTATTAGAACATGGACAACACCATGGCCATGAAGTCAGGTACAGGACTACAATACCTATTATTAGAACATGGATAACACCATGGCCATGAAGTCAGGTACAGGACTACAATACTTATTATTAGAACATGGACAACACCATGGCCATGAAGTCAGGTACAGGACTACAATACTTATTATTAGAAAAAAGGGTCTGGACTCTGCAGTGTAGCTGCTGCTTACTCCCACTCAGGTTATGGTCTGTGATGATAGCACACCCAAAAGTCAGCAGCAGGTTGCTGTGTTTTAACCAGCCAATATGGCAGGTAATCAACCATCATCGGATGTCTTTTTATTTCTATTGTATTCCAAAGATCTTGTTGGCCAGTAAAGTAGTGAAGGTTATTAGACTCTATATATACCACTTTTCATTTACCAAGCAGTGGGTCGGGACCCATTTGTGGGTCGCAAACGCATTTTCAGTCAAATACGAGTCACCAGTACAGTATAATATGCCTTTTATTTTTTGTTTCCCAAATATGGACTCCCAAAATGAAATATTTCAATGGAATTTCATGAATGAATGAAATAAAATCTAAGTGGAAAATAGCAGATCTACAAGCTTGTGACGTGACCCGTTGTGTACTTGTAGATCTGCTATATTTACCTTGGGTCCCTGGCAAACAGGGACGTGCTGGCCATTGGGAAAAGCGGGACAACTCTCGAACGGCCGGTTCATTCCCGGCCAGTCCTGGCCGGCCATTAGGAAAAAAATAAAAATAAAATGTCGCCTTCGTTCCATTTTGGGGGCTGGGCGGCCGTCAAAGTAAACCGTCACTGTCGGGCAGGAACCTCGTATCTCCAAGTTTCAAATTTGTAGATTTTTTCGCAAAGTAAAGCCCTGCTTCATCGTACAAGGCCGTCACACAAAAGTAGTGAAAACAGCAGATCTACAAGCACACAACGCCTCGCGGTGCGAGGCGTTGTGTACTTGTAGATCGATTGTTTTCACTAGTTTAAATCATTTTTAAAATGATAAATACAAAACAAATGGTTTTGGACATACAAGGTTTCCACCCGACAATGACGAAATATAACTCATGTAATTGGCCCACTTGTCACTTGTCATGATCTGAAATGGCAAATCTTTGAGTAGCAGCAGCGCTATAGAGAGAGATCTCTCTCTATAGCGAGCAATGAGGGCCTCTCCAACTCTTTTTCCCGGGCTGAATCAGGGGCCCAGCATGTCCCTGCTGGCAAATGTCTAATTTCTCTTTTGAGTCTCGAGCTAAAAAGTTTGGGAACCACTGCTATATATATATATATATATATATATATATATATATATATATATATATATATATATATATATACTATACACGGTTACATTTTGCACATATTGGTTGAAAAGAATAACATGGGAATTCTGAAACCACAGCATGCTGCACGGCTCTGACTGAGCTTGTACCTTGTATGATGAAGCAGGGCTTTACTTTACGAAAGAACGTACAAATTTGAAACTTGGAGATACAAGGTTTCCGCTCGACAACGACGATATGTGACATCCATGATGACTATTTCTCATTTTTACAGGAAAACGGAATCCATATAGTAGCAAAATTGATTCTACCACAAAGCCAAGGAGCAAAAGCAACATCTTTACAGGTGAAGTGTACTGCATGTATTATTTTTATAAGTAATTTCATACGTGCATTAATTTCATAAGTAATGGAGATATTTGTTATCCTTTTCTGGTGCCAGTGCTATGCATTCCGGATGCTTCGGTTTCTCTTCAGTGTGGAAAGAAACAGACATCTGTTTAAAAGGTGCCGTTATAGATTTACTGGCTCTCTGGAGTTAATGTGCTATAAATGCACTCCAATTTTATCCTGGAATCTTCTGTTTTCCATTGCAGGCTCTTTCCCACGGATCTGTTTGAGTTGTTTATTGATGTTGGACATTATGTGCGAGACCTCACTGCCTATGAAGCACTGCAAAATAAAGTCTCACTGTACAGTGTAAGAAAACTATTTATCTTCCTTTGAAGATTATTTAAAACAACTCCCATGGCTGCTTAGTTGCTTTGGTACTTATTTATATCCTATGATGATCTATCCTATGATATTAGGGACGTGCTGGGCCCCTGATTCAGCCCGGGAAAAAGAGTTGGAGAGGCCCTCATTGCGCGCTAGCGCTGCTGCTACTCAAAGATTTGTGACGAAGTGACAAGCCAGTGGGCCAATTACATGAGTTATATTTCGTCGTTGTCGGGTGGAAACCTTGTATGTCCAAAACCGTTTGTTTTGTATTTATCATTTTTAAAATGATTTAAACTAGTGAAAACAGCCGATCTACAAGCACACAAGGCCTTGCACTGCGAGGCGTTGTGTGCTTGTAGATCTGCTGTTTTCACTACTTTTGTGCGACAGCCTTGTATGATGAAGCAGAGCTTTGCTTTGCGAAAAAATCTACACATTTGAAACTTGGAGATACGAGGTTTCTGCCCGACAGAGACAATTTGCTTTGTTGGCCGCCCAGCCCCCAAAATGGAACGAAGGCAGACATTTTATTTTTATTTTTTTCCTAATGGCCGGTCTGGACCGGCTGGGAATGAACCGGCCGTTCGGGAGTTGTCCCGCTTTTCCCAATGGCCAGCACGTCCCTGTATGATATCACTATCATACAAACTGACTGAGGGTACACTATGTGTGTGTAATACTGTCTGCAGGAAGAAGAGCTAGACAGTTTGAGAGACAACATTGAGGGTGTGGACCAGAACCGTCCTCCTCTCAGGGTTATCAATGGCTACTCCATACTGGACCACTTGGGCACTGGTGCTTTTGGAAGCGT
Source organism: Nannobrachium achirus (assembly GCF_963921795.1). Taxonomy (NCBI): domain Eukaryota; kingdom Metazoa; phylum Chordata; class Actinopteri; order Myctophiformes; family Myctophidae; genus Nannobrachium; species Nannobrachium achirus. The sequence continues at coordinate 38,275,707 of NC_137811.1, read as the reverse complement.
TTTCAAGGTACACTGCTATAGCAGCTGCAGTCATTAATGTTGGTTTAGATCCTGGAACAGCCCTAAAGGAACCCCTGGTCACACTCACACACACGATTTCTTGACATTATTAGAACTAGATTCTTTATGATGTTTTTTAAGGATTCTCCTAACTAGTTTTTGCTTTCATTTGTATAATTTATCTGGCTGTTGTTGTTGTTTTTATTTTATTTTTATTCTTCTTGTACTACCTTTGCTGATCCTGACAGGTTCGTAAGCAGAGTGGCCAAAACCTCCTCGCTCTTAAGGAGGTCAACCTCCACAACCCTGCCTTTGGAAAAGACAAGAAGTCCAGAGACAACAATGTGGAGAAGATAGTCTCTGAGCTCACCATTATCAAAGAACAGGTTTATTCCTACGTTCTATAGATTTAATTGGTTTATTTATTTACATTTTCTACTTTAAATGAATAACATGCTTTGTTCGTGCTTTGTTTTCTTTCTGCAGATGACACATCCAAATATTGTAAAGTATTACAGGACATTTGTGGAAGGTACAGTAAGGATACATATTTATTTGTTCTAGAGTAACACACTTTGTTTGATTTTTGTCTGGAATAGAACATACGTTTTGTTGTCTTGACAAAGCTGCAATCGCTTTTTTCTTTAGGTGACAGGTTGTACATTGTTATGGAACTGATTGAAGGAGTGACACTGGCAGACCATTTCAACTCTCTAAAAGAGAAACAGCAGAAATTCACTGAAGAGAGAATTTGGAACATATTTATTCAGGTAATAATGTATTTAAACAGCCTACTTTGTCTCCAGTCTTTCGAGGGTGCAGTGTGTTGCTTGATCTATTGGAAATGTACAGTATGTCAACATTGCATGTAACATCTGCAATATAAATGAAAGAGACCTTTTGGCTGGAGAATTTAATCAAGAACCATCAAATACCCTCAAATACCTGGAACTCGCCTGAGTCGCGTTAGATTTTAACCACTTTAACCATTATTTTATGCTTTAACTTTAGAAAAATATCAGATATACAAGCTCACAGCGCGGCACCGAGTGCCGCGCTGCGAGCTTGTAGATCTGCTATTTTTGAAAAATCATGAAAATGAGTGCAAGTCTTTGAATATCTTTGACCCGATCTTTGACCCGACTTCCAAATCCTTCTTCTAAATCATGCTGTTCTCAAACTTTTTCATGTCAAGGACCCCCAAAATTACATGTATTTGGCCACGGACCCCCATCTCAAAATATGTTGTTCAAGGGACCACCCAGAAGCAAATATTTGAGTTACAAATGTTAGCTTTTAAGTAGATATATTCAAAAATAGCAGATCTACAAGCTTGCAGCGCGGCACTCGGTGCCGCGCTGTGAGCTTGTATATCTGCTATTTTTCAGTAGTTAAAGCAGTCAATAATCCTAGGCCTAAATGGGTTAAAGAATGTCACTCTGAACTTTCTCAGATGTGTCTGGCATTGAGGTACCTGCACAAGGAGAAGAGGATTGTCCACCGTGACCTCACCCCCAACAACGTCATGCTGGGAGAGAAGGACAAAGTCACCATCAGTGAGTCGAGTGCTGCTATTCACTTCTTTCTCTCCCTCTCCTTGTCCTCCTAGCAAATTAGATTGTGTAACCCGTGCCTTTCATGCATTTCCAGCTGACTTTGGGCTTGCCAAGCAGAAACAGGAGAACAGCAAGCTAACCTCTGTTGTTGGCACCATCCTTTACTCCTGGTGAGATTGACATGGGAACATTTAGGGTATCTCAAACTGTATGTTAAGGCATTTATACAGGGGCAGACCTGATCCTTTGAATCATTTGATTCATTCCTAATATTTTTCCCAAAACTTTTATATATTAAAGTGTGTATGTGTCTATGTACATACTCATAATTGTACAAATGTGTATGGGCATCTAAGTAGGAGATGTCTGCGCGCTTCAGCCAGCAGTTATTGGTAGAAGGACTCGTTGGTGCTCAACAAGGACAAACTATATCAAAAAGACATATTACCTGGGCACTTCAAAAATGACTACCCAGATAAAAAATGATGGAGCACTCAACTGGTCTGCACCAGGACTCTGAGGAAGACTAAACGTCGAAACGTCAGTCATCCTGTCGCTCTACAATAAATGAACGTGCAGACCAGTTGAGTGCTCCATCATTTTTTATCTGGGTAGTCATTTTTGAAGTGCCCAGGTGATGTGTATGGGCATCTATGAGTGTGCATGATCACATTTCACATACATACATACCGGTACATACATACATACATACATACATACATACATACCGGTACATACATACATACCGGTACATACATACATACATACATACATACATACATACATACATACATAACATTACATACATGTGTGTTTTAGTCCAGAGGTGGTGAAGAGCGAGCCGTATGGAGAGAAGGCTGACATTTGGGCCGCAGGCTGTATCCTCTACCAGATGGCCACATTACAGCCTCCATTCTACAGTAACAACATGCTGTCCCTTGCTACCAAGGTTCTGTAACGCACGAACGCATGCACGCACACATGCATACATGCACGCACGCACACACACACACACGCGTGCACGTATGCACGCACAGTAGAATCCACAGAGTTCATTTATCCATTTGTAACACTGCAAGTTCAGTGTACAACCAAAGACCAATGAGCATGTACTGAAAGTGTACACTGTACACTGTGACTGTACAGTAACGGAATGGACATTTGTACACTCAGAGTTAAATGAACATTGAAGATGTTCAAGGTGAAGATGAAGCAGGCTTTTCAAAGATTCCATGTAATTTCATCATTTGACAGCACAATCATCAGTGTATTTTGGATTCATGTCAATTTGTGTTTTCTGATATTTAACCACTTGAACCGTCGATACTTAATAAACTTGACCTTGCACTCTGTACTACTTAGTCTGCTCTTTTTCCCCTCTACATCAAAGCTCTTTGCCGAAAATAGCCCATCTACAAGCTTACAACACCTTGCAGCGCCAGGCGTTGTGAGCTTGTAGATCTGATATTTTTGGCTAAACTTCTCAGAATATGGACATTAGGGTTCAAGTGTTTAATATAAAAAAGGTTTCTATCACACAAAGATTTGGAGGACCCCCTGTAGTAACTCTGAGGACCCCCTAGGGGTCCCGGACCCCCTGTTGAAGACCCTTGCTGTAGATTTTTACTGCGCATGCGAGCACACGCACGCACGCACAAACAAACACACACACACACACACACACACACACACACACACACTTTGAATTCCTGTTGTCAGATGTTGATCTCCATAGTGATTGTGTCTTGTGGTGTGCTGGCAGATCGTGGAGGCTGTTTACGAACCAGTTGCAGAAGGAACATTCTCAGAGAGAGTCACAGATATGATTCAATGGTGAGACTGTTGCACTCAAATCAAAGCGATTAAGTCAAGTCAGACAAGATTTGCGCTGACACTGACTTATGCCCACTATTTCAAAAGACTTTCCATTGGCTCTGTAAAGCTTTGGTGAGCAGTGAACACTATTTTCACATAAAGTGGACTAATTTCCTTAGAAGCAATCATCTTGGAGTGTGTGTGTGTGTGTGTGTGTGTGTGTGTGTGTGTGTGTGTGTGTGTGTGTGTGTGTGTGTGTGTGTGTGTGTGTGTGTGTGTGTGTGTGTGTGTGTGTGTGTGTGTGTGTGTGTGTGTGTGTGTGTGTGTGTGTGTGTATCAGTTATATGTCACAGTTACCAGGAGTGCTCAAGAGTGTCTTGCAAAAAGACGCAAAAATAGCCAATGCACAAGCTCACAACACTAGACTACATGCAATGCAATACAAGCTTGTAGATCTGCTATTTTTGCTATTTTTGAAATATTGAGGGTGATTAATTCTGTCTGTGTCTGTCTGTTTATAAATACTGAGCCAATGAAAAGTATTAACAAGAGCTAGTGACTAAATAATAACTACATTTGATCCAGTGAAAAGCACCATTCACACTGAGCACTACCACGATAAAGATAACTATTACTAACTATATCTGTGGTGTGAACTCTGCCATTCACTTGACTTTTTAATAGTTACAGTTATGGTGCTCAGTGTGAATGGTCCTTAACCCAGGTTATTTCTCCATTGTAACATACAGTACAATACTGGTTATAATAAAGAGAACATTAAAAAAAAATTAAATCTTTGGCAGGGTCTTTGTTTTCAATTTGTAGCATCAAAGAGCACGTCAGTTTGGTGGTTCTCTGTCATTCACTGTGTTTTATGGGATATCCTCTCAGGCAGGGGTGTCGCACCAAATCCTGGGCCCTGGGTACAAGGATTCACTGCGTTATTCTGTGCTTTAACTATTGAAAAATAGCAGATATACAAGCTCACAGCGCAGGAGGTTGTAGCTCTGCTATTCTTGAGTCTTTGAAGGTTTTTTGAAAAGAATTTGGCCACGGACCCCCATCTCAAAATGTTTTAGTTCTAGGGACCCCCCAGAAGCGACATTTGTGTTACAAATGTTCGCTTTAAAAAATACATATATTCAAAGATTTGCGCAAATTTTCACGTCTTTTCAAAAAAAGCAGATCTACAAGCTTGCAGCGCAGCCCTCGGTGCCGCACTGTGAGCTTGTAGATCTGCTATTTATCAATAGCTAAAGTATAAAATAATTACAGTAAGGCCCCCTCCACCTTGGGCCCTAGTAACTCAGTCCCACTTCCCCCCCTTGTGACGCCCCTGCTCTCAGGTGCTTGAATCCAGATGCAGACTCGCGACCAGACATTGTGGCGGTGAGCTCCAGGATGGCTGACATCATGATGAGGTTGATGGATGGCCTCTACACTTCCCAGCATGCACTGGAGAAAAGAGCGGAGAGAGATAGGAAGCGAGCGCAGAAGTACTTCCTCGAGAGGCATAAATATGGGACCGGCTGCGTCTTGGGGGATTCAAGCGTGTCAGAGGTAATACTTGTCTTGTAGAAAAGGGTGTTCCAGAGGTTTAAAATGAATTGTGTATGCGTGCTGCATGATGTCTTTATTCTTAAGGTTAAGTCCTATAATATAATACTATTGCCTTTTTAACTTCACCTGGACACACTTTGTGTTGCTTTAATTTACACACTGATACTATAACCTACTTTGGGGTGGCAGTGGCTCAGGGGTAGGGTGGCCACTTGGCAACCGGAAGGTTCCCAGTTCGATCCCGGCCTCCCTTGAAGCCCTAATTGCTCCCGATGAGCAGGTTGGTGCATTTCCACCGCCATCGGTGTATGAATGTGTGTGCGAATGGGTGACTTTAATGCACAATCTATGTAAAGCACCTTGGATAAAGGCACTATATCAGGGATCTTCAACGTTTTCAGGCCAAAGACCCCAATAGCTGAGAGAACGATGAAGCAGGGACAGATTCCATATAGGTTCATTGTTTGACAGCACAATCATCAGTGTATTTTGGATTCATGTCAATTTGTGTTATCAGATATGTAACCACTTGAACCGTCAATACTTAAACATATATAAACTTGACCTTTCACTCTGTACTTAGTGTGCTCTTTTTCCCACCTCTTTGCCAAAAATTGCCGATCTACAGTGAGCTTGTAGATCTGCTATTTTTGGCTAAAGTTCTCAGAATATGGACATTAGGGTTCAAGTAGTTAATATAAAAAAGGATAAAAAAAAGTTTCTATCAAACAAAGATTTGAAGGACCCCCTGTACTAACTCTGAGGACCCCCTAGGGGTCCCGGACCCCCTGTTGAAGACCCCTGAAACTATATAAATGCACCATTTACCATACTTGTAACCAAATCTAATTGGATAGAAGGTTCTTCAAGACCAACAGAAGTCCACAATGCAGACTGAAGCCCTGCCACCACTCCCCTCTTCAGCCTGCAGCTCCAACCACAGTGAGCTAAGTCAAGGTGAATCTGCCACATACTGTACATCAGGTCTCAACAAGCACCATAGTGTCTCAAAAACATGGGTTGTGAAACCTTTTCATGGGAAATTATTACGCTGTGTTTATGTTTTCTACTAGATGATGCGTCGGATGACGATACCGGCTCATCTAACATCAAACATAATGCTGCTGCTTCTTTGAGGAAACATGACAGTGAGTTATTTGTGAATACACACGCCTTTAGGTCTGGGTACTAAAGTATAAAATAATTTTCAGTCGGAATTGAAGTTTTTCCTTCAATCGCCTGATTTTCTAGCCCCAGGCGATTGAAGGAAATCTTTTTTTTTTAAACTTCAATTCCGACTGAAAATCATTTTAAACTTTAGTACCCAGACCCCTTTAAATGTTATTTTCGTCTGGTAGCAAAACAACAGATACCAGTTGATGATTTGATTTCAATGATTTGTTTAAAAAAGACATTTCTTTTGGAGCTGAGTTACTGTTACATCTAAATATAACAGCAGTGTTTCCAATGGCGTAGTGTTTGGCTGCATTCTTTAATATAACCACATTAAGCCAGGCATATATATTATGGGCAAAGTTATACGTTTTCATTTCATACAAAAATAAAAAAAGAAGAAGATCTACAAGCTCACATCACGTCTCGATGCAACATTTTGTGAGCTTGTAGATTTTTCTAATCTACATATATATCGAGAATATTTGTCATATAACAAGGAATAGTGGAATTAAATGGTTAATTCTGTGTTTGAATGTTCAAAGGATCAGCTAAATCCTGTGCATCTGTTACACCGGACCAAAGTCTAACTGAGTAAGTCATTTTTATTTAGCTCCCTTTAACCAGGCCAAGATACTGTAGGTGCATTTGAAGTTAGCAACAAATATGGCAAAGAAATTGAATACAGTACATTTGCACAATTATTTAATTTACTGTGATATTAGCTTTTTGTAGTTGTTATACACTTTTCATTCAAAAAATGTACTGCCACCATTAATTTAGCTGCTGCCAATGTATTATTTATATGCAACTAATTGCCTTTTCCCTCAGGGGTGATTGTGCTGCTCCCAACTCTAAACCTAGACCAGGTACACTCTGAACGTGAAATGAACAGAAACACACATGCAACAAACACATTTCAAACAAGAGTTACGTAAGGCTACAAAACTGATTGTGAATCTGTTTAGTCACTCAATTGCAAAACTATGCAGTTCTTCTGATTTGATTTTACTGGCGTCCCAGTGTCAGCAGGAATCTATGTTTCACACAAGATGCTTCGTCAGATTGAAGACCCCATTCAGCGACTCTTGGTCCAACTGCATAAAATCCTCTACATTACTCAGGTGACAGTCCTTATAGGATTCATTTAAGAAAGTTAGTTTTATCGCTGATGTTGGAGAAATGTATGCAACCTTTCAGGTTTTTACTTGGAGTGAATGCTTACGAATCTCTTATAAGTAGAGAGTAGTCTTTCGGTGCAGGTCAGTTCATCCTCATATCCAACAGTGCCCAGCCGGTAACCAAGGTTCCTCCTGATACATGAAAGGCAGAAGTGTGTGCAAAAAGATAGGCTACATTACAGCAGGCCTGATAGTGATAAATAAATCACGTTTTTGGTTTCAAGTCTGGAATCAAGTCAAGGTGTTCACCTTTAGGGTTCATCTCATAACTATCAAAACATTTCCAATGTTTTCTGTAAAGTATACAGACCTTTTTGCTAGACAGAACCGATACAATATTCCAAAGTTTGTCCCTACCTTCATCATATTTGTTTCATTCCTAGCTCCCTCCAGCTCCTCATCACAACATCAAACGACGGGTGATTGAAAGATTCAAAAAGTCATTGTTCCAGTCTGGAAGCAGTCCTTTCAATTTGAAAGTGGAGCTCAGCAAGGTCCGTATAGCAGACAATTCTCAATTTCTCTGCTGAGAAAAGACAATTTATTGACATCTGAGAAGCTTCTTGCAGTTCCTGTCACATTCTTTTCCAAAAGAATACTCATGTGATATGTACATCATACATATCGTTGCCTGGCTCCAGTCCATAGAGCCGCCCACTCTCTGAGCGGACTGCTTCTCTGAAATCAGGCTATACGTATCACATATGATGTGTTATGTTCGTCAGTGCTTGGGTCGGCGTTATAGATCTCATCTCCTTTTCCTGGCAGCTTGTGCAGGGCTCTGCAGAGTTGGTGGAGTTAGGCTCAGACTGGTGGCCTCTTATCCAGTCATTCACTGGTGACCACCACACTGCTGACAGTCCAGGTAGAGTTAATTGTGATTGTGAATCAATTATTTTATTAAATGATCGATTATCCCTTCTTTTTTATAATCAATTGATTTGTTCGACTGTTGCAGAGCTTTTAAAGGTTAACTGTTCTGTTCCTCACACAGATGTTACAGGTGTTGGGAATCTTAAGGATGGCATCACCTTCGAGCTGCTACAGGTCAGTCCCTCATGGACATGGTCCAGATAGACATTATAAAGCAAGTGTCATTTTAACATCTACTTTGGCTTTTGTGTGCACCCCAGACAGTTGCTACGTTGTTTGATCTTTTAAAAAACTATCCTGCTAGGCCTTGTCGCACCTCCAACGGTGCCCATGGCGGACTACAGTATGCATGGAAGGGGCGTCTCTTTCCCTGAGCCTGGCCTAAACCTGACCGCATACCAAAAAAAACAAAAGTTTTGCTGCAGGGTCATCAGATAGGGACCACTACTCATGCGCTCATGGATGTTTCGGGGACTGCCCATAAGTCAGAAGGTTCATTAGTTAGGGTTACTGAGGTTAAGGTTAGGGTTAGGGTTAGAGTTAGGCATAGTATTCATAACAAATTCGGACTAATGAACCTTCGGACCAATGCCATGGCACCGATGTTTCGCCCCTCATCCAGAACGTCTCCTGGTTGCGGGGCGCTGACACCCCCTGAAGCTCAACTTATTTTGATGTCCTCAATGTGCTGGCTTCATGGCTGCAGACCATAGCACCACATCTGGTCTTAAAGTGCTGCAGATTTCTCGTGGGAACTGAACCTGTGGTGTCTACCCAGGACCACTTCTATCTTCCACTCCACCCTTGGTTTTAACTGCGTGAGGGTCGTGATCTCTTGCTGGAGTGTTCTGCAGGTTCCCCCTGCCTGAGGAAGTGAATCCTCTGTTGGCTCCTTAATGGACTGGTTATTCACCTTCTGGCAGCTTTTCTCCAGCACCTCTGCCAGCTTCCTGAGCACTTGGTTATGCTGCCATCTGAGCCGACCCTATGCAGCTGCTTCTCTGATGGTCACCAATCAGCCGCCCACCGTTGTGGGCGGCTGTAGCTCAGGAGGTAGAGTGGGTTGGCCAATGCTCCATGGGTCAGCGGTTCAAATCCCAGCTTCTCCTGTCTACATGTCGAAGTGTCCTTGGGCAAGACACTGAACCCCAAGTTGCCTCCGGTGAGCTGGTTGGTTTCCACCGCCACCGGTGTATGAATGTGTGTGTGAATGGGTGAATGTAATGCACATTGTAAAGCGCTTTGGATAAAAGCGCTATATAAATGCACCATTTACCATTTACCGTACCTGTTGCTCCATTCTTCATAAAAGATCTCCCTAAACATGTTTAGCTTGGCTTCCACTGACCCGTGTAGTGCACTTTGCAGCAGGCTGCTCAGGTGTTAATCCAGATTCCCCCACTCCTCAGTTTAATTGGCCTTTAGTCCATGATGGTGAATAAATCTAGTTTCGTATTTTGAAAAGGTCTATATTCCTAGATAATATTTCAGCATGATAGCCCTTCCCAAGTGGTAGTTTAGTCACAGTTATCAGCCTTCAATGATACCAACCACAGATCCACAGAATCAAACTAGAAGAAGTGCTCTTCCGAGCACATGTCTCCACCAGGCCACGCGTCCTGGTGGTGCTATAATAGGCAAATGCAAAAAGGGTGGCATGTGTTCTTCACCAATCTTAGACCTTTCATGTTGCCACCATGAGGCTGATTTGAACATTTTGTAGTGTAATTTCTTCCTTGGCCTTTTGCGAATGTGCGTGCCGTGCACAATTTCATTATAATTGCACGCTGTGGGGGGCGCTGTTGAGCCAGCATGCTGTGAGGACGCGTTTGGAAAAGCTCTCACCAGACCTCTGTTAAAAAGTATTATTTTGAGGTGCATTGTTTCTTTTATCGGTGCAAAAACAACACCTAACGTTACCTAGAACTACCTGAAGGCAATTTTGAGCCTTAACTGGGACACTCATGGCCAACAAACTGAATCTCCGCAAATATAGCTTCGCGGATGCACCTCCCACGGCTCCCAAGCCCGGGCCCAAACAATCCGCGAAGCAGAGTACATCCGAGAGCCGTGATTGCGAGCCCGTGCCTGGGGGTGAGTTGACAATGGACACCGCGGCTGCTACGCTAAAGGCAGAGATCCTATCGGAGATTAGAGCGGACATTTCCTCTCTACTGAAAGAAGAAATACACAGGGCCTTTGCTGACGAATTCGGCTCTCTTAGAAAAGGGTTACAGGATGTTAAATCCGAAATTGTGAATAATACAGCGGCTGTTCGCTCCGAGTTGGACACCGTGAAGGCATCCGTTGGAGAGGTGGAGCAAGGCCTGTCGGAATGGTCGGATACAGTAGCTCAACTTCAAAACGACATCAGGAACTGTAAAGCGGAGCTGGAACAGCTACAGGAGCAACACAACGACATGCAATCGAGAATGAGACGCTCCAACATACGCATAACAGGGCATGGCAGCTCGTGTTCTCCAGCAGCCGTTTCTGAATTTCTCAAGACCGTCATAAACGACAAGAAGGATTTCCTGGTCGACCGTTCGCATTGGGGCTCGGCCCCAAGCAGAGATGGAAGGCCGCGAATAATTGTAGCCAAACTACACTATGACCAGGACTGCGTTGAGGCGATACGTAAGGCACGAGAACATGGCCCATACGATTACAAGGGTAATCGAGTAAGTATTTTCCCGGACCGGACGGCGAGGGACGCCAAGCACTGCGCATCTTTCAATCCTGTAAGGCTACTCCTGAAGGATCGAGCTGACGTTCGCTACGGCTATGTTTTCCCCGGCCGCTTCCTCATTACACCCAGCGGAGGGACCACCAACGAATTCAAGACGCATGAGACAGCGATGGCCTACGTGAAAAACAACATCACCGCGACTGCGAGGAGCGGCGCCGCGACTGCGAGGAGCGGCGCCGCAGCGGCGGCGGAGGGCAGCACCACAGCGGTGGAGGGCACTGACGACCAATGATGCGGTTCACTATATCCTTTTTTTTCCATCCTCCATGAATACACCATAATCATTTTTTATTTCAGGTAAAGGACACTTCTCTCTCTCTTTCTCCTCGGACTGATAGTAAACTGTTAACCTCCCCGATCATTCATTTACTGACAGTAAAGGCATACATCATTTTTTTTCTCTTTCCTCATAATATGGACACTACTGTTGGAACCAGTGTGAAATAATGCCTTCTTCCCAAACTGAACATCGATATGCTTATGTTTGCCTTATATACTATTTGTCTACTTGCCTTATTGGCTTAACTTTTTTTTCTCTTTTCTTTTAAACTACTTATGGTGATAAGGCAATTTAGTTTTTTCATTTCTTATTCATTTCTGCATTTATTTTGTTACTTTTTTGATGGGTGATTAGTTAACAATAATTTCAATACAGTTTAGCTAGATTGTTTATGTCTGGGAAAGATTGGGGGATTGAATGTGCCCGTTCCTGTTAAATGTGTATCTTTTTTTTGTGGTCAGTTTTTTTTACTACCATCTCTTAAGTTTTCATTTATTAATATGCAGCAACTGTTGAAGGATTTATTTGATTTCTCTAACTGGTTTAAGGCCTAGTTGTGCCTAATATATTTATTTTTTTGTTCCAGTGTAAGGTTGTACGCAATAGTTCAGGTAAAGGGCAGTATTTAATTTGTCTAGCATATCTCCCCTCCCATTTTTTTCTCTCTTCTTTATCTAAAAAAGGGGCAGTGTGTGTATTTGTGGATGTGTGTGTGATGTGTGTGTGCGTGCGTGCGTGCGTGTGTGGGAGTAAATGTGTATATTATGTATATGTCTGCCCTGTGCTGTTATTCCCTTTTCCTCCCAAGGAGGCACTTACTACTTGTCCAGCTAGAGGGCAGCATTTGTCAAGAATGAATACATATATATATATATATATATATTTTTTTTTTTTTTAAATTAAGGCAGCTTGTGTGTGTGTGTGTGTGTGTGTGTGTGTGTGTGTGTGTGTGTGTGTGTGTGTGTGTGTGTGTGTGTGTGTGTGTGTGTGTGTGTGTGTGTGTGTGTGTGTGTGTGTGTGTGTGTGTGTGTGTGTGGGCACATTACCTCTTCTTTTAAATGTTTTATTTGTATTATTTAACTTTGATTGCTCTACCATTAGAGTCATTTATTCCCTCTTCCCCTAAATGGATGAAACTATCTATTTGGGTTAATATGCTAAGTTTAAAAATATATTTGTTATCATTATCATTATTATTATTTCATTCTTATTTTTACTTCTCTTTTATCTGCACTTGGACAGTCCTTATTTGTTTCACCGACCATGTAGTATACGGAGTGTACATATGTATATTCTGTATATATATATATAGTTTTTCACTTGAGTAGAGGTCTGGTGGGGTCTGGCTTCCTGGACAACCCATCGACCCTCACTACCAACACCATGTGTTGGCCTTTTTGCAAGGGATATAGCAGTCACCATGTCTTTTCAGGTGACAAGTGCTGGGGTTTGTATAGACCTGTACAGATTCGCATTTCATTATATGTTTGTATATTTCTGTGTTTTTTTTATGTTCCTTATGTGGTTATTCGCACTCTGCCAGGTTGCATCAATGTCATACTATGCTATCTTTCATTGTTACTTTCCAATATGTATTTATATCTCCATTATATTTCTTACAAATTACACTATATTACTAGAACTCTATGGGAGACGTAAATAGACCAAAGGGTACTACCGGTTGCCAGGTTAATTTTGTAAGCTGGAATGTTAAAGCTTTGAACAATGTTGTGAAACGAAAAAAGGTGCTCACTCATCTTAAACATCTGAATATTGATATTGCGTTCCTTCAGGAAACCCATCTCCGTACCATTGACCAACCCAGGCTGAAGGGAGGGTGGATAGGACAAGCGTATCACTCCAATTTTGACTCCAAGGCGAGGGGGGTAGCTATTCTAATTAATAAGAATACTCCATTTGTGATGTCAAGCGTTGAATCTGACTCTAAGGGGCGATATGTTATTGTAGTGGGTAAATTGTACGATTTTTCGATAATTTTGGCTGCTATTTATGCTCCAAACTTCGATGACGAAGCATTTTTTGTTAATTTCTTTTCCCGACTCCCAAATTTGGATACACACTACCTCATCATAGGTGCAGATGCGAACTGTGTCTTATCTCAAACCTTAGATCGCAGCTCCCCTAAGACTACGACACTGTCAAAATCGGCCCAATCAATTAAACTCTTTCTTAATACATACGGTATGTCAGATGTGTGGCGATTCCGTAACCCTACCTCTAGAACATACTCCTTTTATAGCCCAGTACATGGGACACTCAGCAGAATTGACTATCTGTTTATTGATAGGGAGCTTCTTTCTATGGTGAGTGAGTGCGAGTATCAGGCTAGAGTTATTTCAGATCATAGTCCCTTAACAATGAAACTGTGTATTCCCGGTGCTGTTCCTAATTATCGCCAATGGAGGCTTAACACCCTCCTCCTCTCCGAGGAATCCTTTGTTAATCAAATAAAATCAGAAATTGTTAATTTTCTCAATCATAACCAAACTCCAGGAATGTCCCCCTCGACTATATGGGAGTCGATGAAAGCATACCTACGGGGACAGATTATATCGTACACAGCTATGCGCAGGAGAGCAGATAGGGAACGGCTTAAATACTTGGCTGATAGTATTTTGAAGTTAGACACACAATATAGCCAGTTTCCCTCAGATGAGGTGCTTAAACAACGCCTGACACTTAAAATGGAATTTGACCTCCTTTCTACTCATAAAGTGGAGAATCTTATTTTGAAATCTAGACATATGTATTTTGAACATGGGGAAAAGGCAGGAAAAATCCTAGCACACCAACTTCGTCAGAAAGCTGCTAATCAGTATATCTGAAATAAGGGATGAACAAGGAACAATACACACTGACCAGACTGAAATTAACTCATGCTTCCGCGATTTTTACTCCTCTCTTTACACCTCTGAGCCACCAGACGAAGAATCTGCGTTAGATAATTTTTTTCAGGATCTTGAAATCCCAAAAGTAAACCCTGGAGCAGCCGCAAGGCTAGAGCACGATATTTCGATTGACGAGATCATTGATTCAATTGGGAGTATGCAAAGCAGTAAGGCTCCAGGGCCCGACGGATTCCCGTCCGAGTTCTTCAAAACGTTCTCTGAACAACTAGCTCCACTGCTCCTATCTGTTTTTCAGGAATCACTATCCACCCAATCCCTTCCTCCTACTATGCGGGAAGCAACGATTTCACTAATTTTAAAGAAAGACAAAGATCCGTCTCAGTGTGGCTCGTATAGACCGATCTCGCTACAGAACACTGATGTTAAAATCCTCGCAAAATGTCTAGCTTTCCGCCTTGAGGATTGTCTCCCGTCGATTATTTCAAGTCAGCAAACTGGCTTTATTAAGAACAGATATTCCTTTTTCAATATTAGACGCCTTTTTAATATTCTCTATAGCCCCCCCTCACCCGACATTCCAGAGGTTATACTGTCGCTTGACTCTCAGAAAGCGTTCGATAGGATTCAATGGGACTATCTCTTCTATACCCTTGAAAAGTTCGGGTTTGGCCCTAAATTTATCTCCTACATTAAAACTCTATACTCCTCCCCTGTGGCGGCTGTGCGCACAAACAACAATATTTCGACCTCTTTCAGACTGCATCGTGGGACACGCCAAGGTTGCCCTATTTCACCCCTACTGTTCGCCGTCGCCGCAGAACCCCTAGCGATAGCCCTAAGACAGGATAATGGTATTAAGGGTATTGATCGTGGAGGGCGGGAACATAAACTGTCCTTTTATGCGGACGACCTATTGTTATACATATCGGACCCTCTGCTCAGCATTCCCAAGGTGTTGGAACTATTAGATAGATTTGGTAATATATCCGGCTATAAAACTAATCTTGATAAAAGTGAATTGATGCCGGTTAATGTAGGGAGGGGGAGAGAGAGAGAGAGAGAGTGTGTGTCAGTCGTGTGTGTGTGTGCGTGATACTCCCCATGATGCAACGGGTGCAAGCGGCACGGAAGCAATGGCGGCGCGCAGCAACAGCAGCGCGCCCGGCGCATTTAACAATTTATATTAATACGCTGCTCTTATTAGTAATAGTTTATGCCTCGAAATGTGCGCGTGAATACAGCCTGACCAAGCTGGAGAACGGTTACTGGAATATCTCGCCAAAACTCCACTCTATGGACCGGGATACAACAGCAGCCACCAACAAACAGTTCGGCTACGGTTCCATGGCTACATTCATCCACCTTTTGCGTTGTGCGTGGCGACCGATCATCGCAAAAGGAAACGGCGGAGATTACTGTGGTAAAATCATCACTATATGCCTCCTGCTGTCGGGCGACGTCCATCCATGCCCAGGCCCTACACCGGGGCCCCTCTTCACTGTGGCTAGCGAGGCTAACGAGGCTAACAATGTGGCTAACAACAACAACAGCCACCGGCAAACGCCGCCAGCTCGGCTCCAGACGCCCCTGCAATCACAACAAGCGGCCACCGAGCTGTTAGCTTGGCTCCATCTACCTCCACCAGTGTTCCGATGGCTGCTCGGTCTCGACCTGATGACAACAACGGCGACAAGCGGTCCAACGTTACCACCAGCTCCCGAGGCTGTGGCCACCGAGCCTAGAAGTCTCATAAAAGGAGCTAGACCGCTGGACATCGGCCCCGCTATACCACCAACGCCTGGAGCTGTGGCCACCGTGCCTAGAGGCCCCGGGCAGCGGGACACCGGCCCGAGGACATCGCAGGATCCCGAGGCTGACTACACCGAGCCCAGAAGTCTCTTGGAAGGAGCTGGGCCGCTGGACATCGGCCCCGCTATACCACCAACACCTGGGGCTGTGGCCACCGTGCCTAGAGGCCCCGGGCAGCGGGACACCGGCCCGAGGACATCACAGGCTCCCGAGGCTGACTACACCGAGCCCAGAAGTCTCTTGGAAGGAGCTGGGCCGCTGGACATCGGCCCCGCTATACCACCAACACCTGGGGCTGTGGCCACCGTGCCTAGAGGCCCCGGGCAGCGGGACACCGGCCCGAGGACATCGCAGGCTCCTGAGGCTGACTACACCGAGCCCAGAAGTCTCTTGGAAGGAGCTGGGCCGCTGGACATCGGCCCCGCTATACCACCAACACCTGGGGCTGTGGCCGCCGTGCCTAGAGGCCCCAGGAAGCGGGACAGAGGCCCAAGGACATCGCAGGCTCCCGAGGCTGTGGCCGTCGTGCCTAGAAGTCTCATTAAAGGAGCTGGGCCGTCATCTGGGACATCATCATCATCATCATCATCAGCTGGGGTGGCCACCGTGTCTAGAAGTCTCTGCACCGGAGCTAGGCCGGTGGCCACCAGCAAGAATAATCCAGCTCTGGACAATGACACAACACGGTCCCCCCCTCACCTGCAACCCCCAAAGCCACCTATGGCTAAGGTAAAATACAGAAACCCAGTTTTTAAAAAACACAGAAAATGTAAATTTTTTAAAACACTAAACCAAGCTAAAACTGTGTGGGACCCCTTATGTAAACCCAAAGGTTTGTTCTGTGGCCATCTAAACATCCAAAGTATGGTAAATAAGCACAGTGAACTAGAAAATCTGCTTGTAAACTCTAACATTGACTGTTTAGGACTGACGGAAACATGGTTAAAGCGGTCATCCCCAGATGCCTTAGTGAGCATGCCTGGTTACAAGGTGTTCAGAAGGGACAGAGTAACTGGGAAGGGTGGGGGGGCCTTGCTTTATATCAAGAACACCTTACAATGTAAGCAAATTGTATGGCCCACTGAGATCCAGGCCGAATGTGTAGGTGTAGAAATTACACTATCCACAGAGATGAAGTTCACTCTAATTTGCTTATACCGTCAGCCATCAGCTAAAGTAGAAGTATACGACCAGCTAAAGACCATCCTCACGGCGTGTGATTTTAATCAAGAAGTAATACTAATTGGTGATACAAATGTTAACTGGGACGATAAAAAAATAAGAAAAAATCTTAAACTAGTAACAGACCACTATAATTTGACCCAATTAATAGAGCAACCTACAAGAATAACCAGTCACTCAGCAACCAAGATAGATTTACTGTTTTCAAATAAAGTGGAAAGAATCGCTAAAACATTTAACTTCGTGACAGGTCTCTCTGATCACAACATCATATTCTTTTCCAGAAAACTCTCAAAACAGGCGTTCAGCAAAGCTCAGTCCCAGCCTATAGTCAAAACAATCCCAAAACATCTGCAACATAGCCTTGAGGTCGCCCTACAAGGGCTTGAGTGGGATGATTTACACTCATGTGATGATGTTGAGACCGGATGTAATATCCTTCTTTCCAAAATTGGCAGAGTAATGGAATCTTTCACCAGAGGTGGTAACCAGAGGAAAGGGAGGAAAATTACTCTACCTTGGGTCGATAAAAAATGCAGAGATCAAATGAAAACCAGAGATTTACTGCTTAAAAAGGCATTAAAATCTGGCCTGACAACGGACAGACAGCTATTCACACATGCTAGAAACAAAGTCACAAATGTCTTAAGGAAGGCTAAAGCTGGATTTTATATCTCCATCATAGAGAGTGCCAGAGGAAATGGGAAAAAAGTTTGGGAATACATAAATAAACTGACAGGGAAATACTATAAGCAGGATAATAACAACTTAGAACTTAAAATAGATAATGTCCTGGTGAAAGATCCCCACACGCTTGCTAGCAACCTAATGCTGTTTTTTCTAAACTCTGTGTATGAAATCACACAATTGTTCAGACCCTCTAAGTTTGTTCCACGCCCTGTTCAAAATGATCTCCCCATTTTTAATTTGGAAGAAGTCACAGAAAACGAGGTGACAAACATTGTCAGATCACTAAAAGCATCCAAAGCTAAAGATGCACATGGGCTTGACACAAACTTTCTTAAAACAAATATTGACTCTCTGGTGGCACCAATCACACATCTGGTAAATCTGTCCATAAGAAAATGCACTGTCCCAACTCAGTGGAAAGCTGCTGTTATAACACCTATATTCAAATCTGGCTCAAAAACGGACATATCAAACTATAGACCCATAAGCATCTTACCTGTTATATCAAAAGTGGCTGAAAAGTGGATTGTAAAGTCTATTGTTAAACATCTAGACAAAGGCTACACCCCTCTGCATCCTATGCAGTTTGGGTTTCGAGCCTTCCACTCCACTGAGTCAGCAAATTGCTTATTCATTGAAAAGTTAAAGTGTGCTTTGAACAAAGCCCCATGCGCAATGGCAGTATTTTTGGATTTCAAGAAAGCATTTGACTCTGTCAGCCATCAGGTCCTCTTGTCCAAACTAACACATTTCAACTTGTCCCCAGAGGCCATCAAATGGTTTACATCATACCTATCAAATAGAGAACAGTGTGTTAGTATAAATGGCATCAAGTCTCCTTATCACACTTGCTCGGTTGGTGTCCCCCAGGGATCAATAGTAGGACCAATTCTGTTTTCTCTGTTTATAAACGATCTACCTGATGTATGTAAAGATGTACATATTCAGATGTACGCAGATGATGCTGTTATACTGACTCATGGAAAGAGCTATGCAGAGGTGTCAACGGTTTTAACTTCTGTTCTGACCAGCGTTCAGGACTGGCTTACAGACTCATGCCTGCTCCTGAATGCAAAAAAGACGGTCTGCATGGCTTTTTCCAAAAGACCAGTTGTGATGGAATCATCAAATGTGTTTCTGGGTGGAGAGGAACTTGAACTTGTGTCAGAGTTCAAGTACCTCGGGGTCATGTTAGACTCAACCCTAACCTTTAAAAAACATGTAAAAAAGGTTACAAACACAATCAAGTTCAACCTTCAGAACTTTAAACAAATCACACCTTTTTTGGCAGTTAGTGCTGCTAAATCGTATCTCCAATGCATGATCCTATCACACATTGAGTACTGTTTCACAAACTGGTCTTGCGCAGGTATAACGACTCTCAAACCCATTGAACAGCTATATAAGAGTGCGCTTAAGGTATTCGATAGGAAACCCCACTCATATCACCATTGTAATATTCTTCAGAGGTACCGTTTTTTGAGTTTCGCTAATTTTAAGGTTTTTAAACAGGTCAGTATCATATATAAGACACTAAATGGTCTATGCCCACCTCCCCTAAAGGAATTCATAAAAAGGAAGCCTGATAGAGGACTCAATACTAGAGCAATCACTAGAGGGGATTGCGAAGTACCGTACCGGGTAACCGCTTTTGGAAAAAACACCCTTTCAGTGCAGGGATGTTCAATCTGGAATGACCTACCTCTAACAATAAGAGACTGTTTGTCATTTCCATCCTTCAAGTTCAATCTAAAAAAATGGTTAGTTGACAATCAAACCTGTGACCATGTATAGTTCTAAGAGTACAGCTCATGCCATGTACGTATATTTTTAACTATCCTTTTTTAATGTAGGGTACTGTTAGTAATATGTGTTGTTTTTTTTTTTTTTTCTTGGTTCAGGAAAAATAGTATTTGTATGTATGTTCTTAGGCGCCCTCTCCTAATGTAGGGTTACTGTTTGTTGGTATGTATTGTTTTGTCTTCATGTGGGGACTACGGATGAAATTTAGCATTCTTGCTAATTCCGGCTTATTTACATTGCATTCATGTAGTGTTCATTAATATGCATTGTCCCGTCTAAATAAACAAATAAAGTAAAGTAAAGTAAAGCCGCACAAAATCTCCCCTTTGAATCAGTTCCCTTTAAAGTCAGCACAGAAAAGTTCAAATATATAGGGCCAATTTTCTGCCTCTGATGAATAATCTGAAAGAGGACATCAAAAGATGGGATCAGTTGCCCCTTTCCCTGGGCGGAAGGATTAATACAGTAAAGATGAGTGTGTTACCTAAGTTCCTATACTTGTTTCAAAGCATCCCAATTTTTTTAACTAAGTTCTTTTTCAAAACCTTGGACTCTCTTATCTCTGCCTTCATCTGGAACAATAAAAGTCCACGTATTCGAAAAGCTATACTTGAAAAACCTCGCCCACAGGGTGGCATGGCACTCCCAAATTTTATCTTTTATTATTGGTCAGCCAACATTAGGGCACTAATGTACTGGATGAAGGCTGTAGATGGGCCTGATGTCCCGGAGTGGTTGACTTTAGAGGGTTTATTTTGTGCTCCCACTTCTCTGCCAGCACTATTATGCTCCAAACTCCCACCTCAAAAGCCTACTTCATTTTACAGTAATAACCCCATTGTTATACAGTCAGTAAAAATATGGAACCAGTTTAGACGGTCATTTGCATTGAACGACTTGTGTCTCTATGCTCCAATTGTCAGAAACCATATGTTTATCCCCTCAATGTTAGACGGAGCATTTGATGGCTGGCGTAGGGGTGGGATTTCATCTCTACATGATCTCTATGTGGATAATGTGTTTGCATCCTTTGAACAACTGGTGAGCAAATACGGTATTCCTAGGTCACATTTTTATAGATATCTTCAAGTTCGGGACTTTATTAAATCACAGCTCCCAGGGTTCCCTCAGAGGCCCTCTGCGTCCTTGTTGGACACTATCTTTAGCCAAGGAGCTGACCTCAGGCGGATCATAGGGAGAATATACGAATTTCTTAATCTGCATGACTCAGCATCTCTAGATAATCTCAAGATTAAGTGGGAGGAAGATTTAGGAGAAGAAATCCCAGAGGAAAATTGGCAAAAAATGATACGTAGGATTCATTCTTCATCCATCTGTCAGCGTCATGCTGTCATACAATTTAAAGTTGTCCACAGACTCCATTGGTGCAAAGCTAGATTGTCCAAATTTAAACCCAATATCGATCCACTATGTGATAGATGTAAGCAGGCTCCTGCAGATCTACTCCATATGTTTTGGACTTGTCCAACACTGTACGACTTTTGGAAGTCTGTGATTGACACATTATCTAAAGTTATTGGACAACCACTTGACTACTCTCCCTATATTGCAATATTTGGTACTATGCCACCGGAGGTGTCAATAAATAATGTCAAGGGTAACGTCTTGGCCTTCTGTACATTGTTGGCCAGAAGGCTGATACTTTTTAAATGGAAAGACCCGCTTCCTCCCACTTACTCACATTGGATAAGAGAAGTTATGCAGTTCATTAAGTTAGAGAGAATTAGATATTCCCTTCGGGGTTCAATTGAAAAATTTGACATAGCCTGGCAACCTTTCATGTCATTCATAAAGAGCATGAAGGCAGAAACTGTAACCGCAACATAGTGCAATTATATCTATTTTAGTTTTCTTTTTTTTTACTTTTCTTTTGTTTTCTTTTCCTTGTCTTTGTCATGTGTTTTTCTTTTCTTGTTACAGGTCTGTGGGGTGGGTGGGTGGGGATTTGTATTTGTATGTTCATGTTTGTTTGCATTAAGAAAAAAGATAAATGATAATAAAAAGACCTTGATCAAAAAATAATTGCACGCTGTGTTTCATTTGAGGCATTTTGTTCGAAACGGATCAATCCTGCAAAGTTTGGAGGCCAATCTTAGCCAATCAAGATGGAATATTTAATATGGGTCAGATCCGTCTTGATCATATGAGTGTAGAGATACTGTGTACTGATTTGTGTTAATTGTGGGTAAAATCTGAAGGAGTAATATCCAAAAATGTGTCTTACATAAGTCTGCCTCCTGGTGGCGCTATAAAAGGCTGATGTGAAAAATGAAAGGAAATGTTTTTTCCTTGGCCTATAGGGAGTGCCGCTTACAAAGTTTGAAACTGATGGGTGGAGTTATAGGTAAAACCACAAATTGGCCTGTTATAGCGCCACCATGAGGCTGATTAAAATGTTTTGAAGTGCCATTTCTTCCTCGGCCTAGTGGGAATGTGTGTGTGCGATTTCATGATTGCACTCTGCGTTTGTGATTTGAGGCATTTTGTCCAAAACGGACCAATCGTACAAACTTTGAAAGGCAATCTCAGCCAATCAGGATAGAATATGGACAATCAGACACATCCATGTCGATCACATGACTGTAGAGATACTGTCTACCGATTTGCATGATTTTTGGACAAAATCTGTAGGAGTACTGGCCAAAAGGTAGTTTTGCACAAATTGGCCTACTGGTGGCGCTAAAACAGGCCCATGTGAAAATGTGGGGCAGAGGTTCTGAATTGGCATCCAGGGAGTGCGCTTACAAAGTTTGAAACTGATCGGTGGAGTTATGGGTAAAACCACGAATCGCCACTGTTATAGCGCCACCATGAGGCTGATTTCCAAAATTTGATGTGGCATTTCTTCCTCGTCCTAGTGGGAACGTGTGTGCGCGATTGCGTGATAATTGCGCTCTGCGTTTGTGATTTGAGGCATTTTGTCCAAAATGGACCAAGCTTACAAACTTTGAAAGCCAATATCAGCCAATCAGGATGGAATATGGACAATCAGACAGATCCGTGTCGATCAGATGACTGTAGAGATACTGTCTACCGATTTGCGTGATTTTTGGACAAAATCTGTAGGAGTAGTGTACAGAAATGTGTTTTGCAAACATCGGCCTCATGGTGGCGCTAGAACAGGGCCATCTGAAAAATGTGGGGCAGAGGTTCTGAATTGGCATCCAGGGAGTGTGTGTGCTCATTTTGGCAGCGACCGGGCCAACAATGCCGGAGATTAGCTGGTGGAGACAAAAACGCCTAACTGTTTTTTGAATAAAACATGTCATACAGAGGGAAAAAAACATTGTTCAACCTCTTTCATTCACTTATTTCACATTTTAACCACATGAACCCTAGCACGGGGTAAACATTCAACAAATGGCATCTCTACAAGCTCACAACACCTCACGTTGTGACACGATGTGAACAACTATTTGTATTGAAAGGAGCGAAGAAGGCGCGGACAATGTATAGAATGGACAATGTATAGAATTCAAAAATAGATATATACAAGCTCACAGCATGGCACCGAGTGCCGCGCTGCAAGCTTGTAGATCTGCTATTTTTCAATATCATAAGTATAAAATACCAAAGGGCCTTCCACCTTGGGCCCTAGTAACTCAGCCCCACTTTTCCCCCCCTTTTGACAACCCTGATTTAGCATCGTTGTTGGCTAGAAATCTGGACATAATAGTTTGTTGTGGAGACTTTGAACATTTTTGTGGGGTTATGAAGCTGTGATTATGACTTTTCAAGTGAAAATGTCACGGGATTTTGTTTGATTCATGCAGAACGGTCTCTTTGATAGAGCCGAACTGTTTACGTTGCTACTTCTAGCCTCGCATGGGGCCATTCTGACATGCTGCCATTCAGACTTTCTAATTGTGGCGACACTTCCATAGATGTTAGGGCTAGGATTTGTTGGAATGGGGGGGTGTGGGAATGGCATGGCTGCATGTTGGAATGAGGATGTCTGAAAAAAAAAAGAAAAACAGCTGGAGCAGGCTGCAGCGGTGCGTGCGAAATGCCTTCACTGTGCCTTCACTGTGAATTATGGGGAGAATTATACACTTTTATTGAGATTTATACATTTATTACACTCTTGTTTTCAAACACACTAACTTTGATGTGTGATATTTTGGGTTCCCTATATGACAGAAGGCTCAAACTTTATCAGGGGCTGGGGAAGAGTGTAATTAAACATTACATTACGGTATATAAAAGCAAATTCTCTGGTTCCTCAGGCATGGCAGGGCCGTACAGCGGGATTTCTTCGGGCTCCTCGGGCATCGCAGCAAATGAGTTAAGCAAACTAATTGTTATTATAGGCTGACATATTTATATCATTTCTTAACAGCATGCTGCTGGGGCATCTTGAAAATAAAAGAGAAAGATTTCATCCTAAAGTGAGTGATGGCATCTCCTTTCTAAGTTCTAGCTCATCGACTATCATGGAAACAAACGTAACCCACCGAACAAAAAAAGAGGATCATAATTAGACCATCAATGCAACAAGAGAGCTTCTCACATTTGGGAGAAGGGCCTTTCCCTTTGGGCTCAACCTTATTCCAGGAGAAGGTCTCTGGATTGAATTTCCACAGGTCATTGAAGGTCAGGTTTGAGTTTTTGCCACCAAATATGTACAGCTCTCCATTCTTGGCAAAGGCTGAATGAGCCCTGCGCTTTTTTGGAAGAAGCTGTGCAGAAGGTGTGCTCAGCCAGCAGTTGGTCTCTGTGTCAAACACACTGATGAGATTGTAGTCGACCTCATGCCCATCCCAGCCCCCAAATACAAACATCTTTGTCCCTATGATGGTGGCAGAATGACTGGATGAAACCGGTGCTAGAGTGCCTCTGGTGTTAATTAAAGACCAAACCATTGTGGTGGATTCCAACTTGTAAATGTCATTAGTGCATGCCAAGTGCTGGGTCATTCCCCCATAGACATACATGACCTTCCCTAAGGCACAGGCTGAGTGCCATGACTTTACCGTTGGAACAGTGCCAGTAACATCAGGCTTAAACCATCTGTGGGCGTCAACATCAAATGCATAAAGAGCGTTGCAGTAAGAAGTCCCTCCCCTGCTAGGAGTCCCTCCCCAGATGTATGTGAAATTGCTAATCAGCACAGCCGTGTGGCCCTTCTTCAAGCATGGGACCTCAAGAGGACGTTCTCCTCTTCCTGTTGTCTCTGGGGGCAACATCCTCCAGCGCAACGACACTGTGTTGAAGATGTGGACTTCAACCTGATTACTGATGTTCCCTTTAAAGGGCCCTCCAAAGCCATACACCTTGTGCCCGACTACCACCACAGCGTGGATGTCATTCATTTGTCCTCCTTTCAGATGTACAGTCCATTGCAACATTCTAAATATCAGCACTAATGTGAATATATGCGACAAATTACAGAAATATTACAAGGCAGTTCAATCCCAAGTCGCTAAATGATGTTTTGTTGATAGCTAAATGCATTTTAAAGTACAATAATGACGATGTTGTGATGTCATCTATCTACAGTTTTTCGAAATTTACGTGTGTCTCTCTGTGGCCGGTAGAACTCAGAACGCATCTGACTGAAAGGTCTCAAACTTTTTTGTCTCATATGACCCCAGTTATGCATTGTGAATGGTAAAACCTGTCTGTATCTCTCAGTTGCTGTCCACTGTCCAGTGTGTTCATCTCTGTCTGTGTGTCACTCTGTGGCCGGCGTAACTCAGAAGGCATCTAACCGAACAGTCACAAACATGTAACTCTGGGTGCATTTTCACTGGGTATGCATTTTCACTAATGCAAATGGGATTTCCAGTAGAGGGGTGGTTTACGAAGCTATCAAATACTGATGTTGTACGTTTTCCAAGTGTTTTTCCATTGTATCAAATACTGACGTTGTATGACGTCATGTATGTCTATCATCATCATCACCGCTCACTTCACACAGGTGTGATTTTAGTATTATATAGGGATGTTAATTGTTCAGTTGTTGCTGGTCATGGCTGCCAGTTCCCACCTGATGTAGTGTGGAAGCTCTGACTGCTCCAGACCGTACTGAACTAGAAAAGATGCAATTGAAAATTGCAAGTGTGGTTGCTGACGGTTGGTGACGTGACTATATTCTATAGTAAGCTAACTGTCATGTGAAGCTCAACCTATTGATTCCCTGTTGATTCCCTATTGATTCCCTACTGATTCCCACTCCTATTGATTCCCTATCTCTGACAGAAGTCTCTCTGTCTGTTCATTTCCAATGGCAGCGGAAAGGTTACCCTAGAAATAAAGTTTCCCCAGGACTATAATGTGTTGCCCTGTTGGGCAACCACACTAACTAGAAAAGATGCAATTGGAAATTGCAAGTGTGGTTGCATATTTATTGCCTGTGTAGCCCCCACAGTTAGTACCGGCCATGAACCAGTGACAACAGCCCTGCTAATCGGGCTCAGCCCTATTAGCACGACTGGTTGTGCGTTGGACTGGCGAGTGGGAGTCCCGGGTTCAATCCCCGCATCCGCGTAGCACTACAATCTGGCGTTGTCGGCAGGATGAGGAGCGTGGTATCCTCGCGTGAGGGACAGGTCCACGTCGTGTGCGGCGGTTCGCGGCGTGAAGTGTGAAGCGCGAGGGCGCGCTCAAAAGATCAGGGGGGTGTTTGTAGCCCCCACAGTTAGTACTAGCCATGAACCAGCGACAACAGCCCTGCTAATCGGGCTCAGCCCTATTGGCACGACTGGTTGTGCGTTGGACTGGCGAGTCGGAGTCCCGGGTTCAATCCCCGCTTCCGCGTATCACTACACCTGGATAGCTAGAAATGATTATCCATGCCTTTGTGTCCTCCTACCTTGGCTATTGCAACCTCAATAAAACGTCCATAGATCGCCTTCAATTCATCCAAAACACTGCAGCAAGACTGTTATCTAGGTCCAGCAGAAGGTATCACATTACTCGAATTTTGGCCTCTTTGCACTCTTTGACCTGTCACCCAAGAAGGTGACAGGTCATCTGTTGGCAAGGTGTCCACGACCAGGGCATCTTCAGCTTCAGTTCTGCGCATGATGAAACTTGAATACAGACCATGTCTTGTGTGTAGAGTTTGATACCTTCAAGGCTTGTCCCAAGTCATCAAGATGACCTGTCACCTTGATGACAAGATATTATTTTATGGACATGATCCTTCTCAATAAACTAAAAGCAAAACATATTATATAAGTAGCTATTTCTGGGTTTCAGCCCGATCATTTCATAATTTATGCAAATATGCTTAATGACAATAGGTTTAATAATTTAGTTATGGCAAGATAAGAATTTTATTTTAGATCAACTTTCTAAGTTAAAGGGGAAGACCACCCATTTTCAATATTGAACTATGTCATTAATATACCTTAGAGGAGTTGTGTGGAAATAATAAAAAAAAGTTCCCCCTCTTCTGTGTTGCCTAGAACTGGAGGATTGATTTTGGGGTTTGTATTGTAAAGTACAATGTGTGATGTCATCAAGTTGTAATTTGCAATACAAACCCCAAAATCAATCCTCCACTTCTAGGCAACACAGAAGAGGGGGAACTTTTTTATTATTTCCACACAACTCCTCTAAAGTATATTAATGACATAGTTCAATATTGAAAATGGGTGGTCTTCCCCTTTAAGAAGAAGCAAAGTTATAGTAATTTCCTGTTTAGCGGAATAAATAGCTACCGTAATTAAGCAAATTAATTGTTATTATAGGCAGACATATTTATATAATTTCTTAACATACTTTTATATGGCATAGCCTGTGTGTGTGTGTGTGTGTGTGTGTGTGTGTGTGTGTGTGTGTGTGTGTGTGTGTGTGTGTGTGTGTGTGTGTGTGTGTGTGTGTGTGTGTGTGTGTGTGTGTGATTTTTGTGTGAATCAAACTTAAATGTTACATATACGAGATACAATAAACTGCACAAAATTCGACTCTGCATATAATGCGAGTTAATGGGAAAACAATGATTGTCCCAAAAAAGTATTAAAAGCTACTCATTTGAAAAGGCTATCATGTTTCAAAGTACTTATATGGACCCTACAAACAAACGTATACAAAAAAGATTTATTCACTTTAGGTGTCCCTCACTTTTGGTCTAGCTCATGGACTATATTCCCTGCTCTTTTAACAGTAGTCACTGTTTCCAGAAGTGCATTATTCAATATATAATTATGCGTTTCATCAGACATGCCCACCTATATAAGCCCATTGAACTTTAAACTCCATGTTAACCACATGGAGTTAATGACCAATGGAGTTAAACACCCCTTTAAATGATTTTTTTCACATACTGTATATTGTCTCCAATTTTAGGGAATCATAGAGGAGGTGCTGGAAGAGAATGAGTACTATAAAGCTACATACACCAGGTGAATTGGGAATGTTCATATGCATTATTTCTATTCTCACATGCCTCCAAATCCACATGTACCGCATTGTTTTATTAAACTGTAACTCTTATTTATTCAGGTAAGCTTACATTTAAATGCAAATTAAAAATATTTTTTGAACTCCTGTTTCCAATATTCATAACCCTTTGTTTGTTTTGTTAGGAATGACCAGGAAATAATCAAGAGTTGCCAAGGCTCTGGGATAAAGAAGTGAGCTGTCTCTCCTGTGTGTCGCCATACTCCTTCATATGATTCTTCATTACACACACACACACACACACACACACACACACACACACGCGCGCACACACACACACACACACACGCACACACACGCACACCTTTACATATACTGTACATCTGGTTGATGACATTCTTGTCTTTGTGGTGTTCCAGTATGCTGCCCTGTGTCTGTGTGAGGTTTATGTGTGTTTTGGCAGGTTTCTCTGAGTTAGCACTTTGACATTCTCAGGATTCTTCAACCACATGATCCCCATATAGCGTTCCTATTCTGGAAATGTCATAATATCGAGTATTTGGCAAAGAAATTGGTAAACATTCACAGCGTATCATTGTGAGTTTGTAAATCCGCTAGTTTCGGCACAACGGACGCAGCCAGGAAGAGATCCGCGGGGGACCCCGGTCAATGAAGTATGGGTTTAAGTGGTTAAATGGCTTTACTGTTCTAACCTCTCAATGCAGAATTGCACGGTACACTTTTCTTATAACTGAGACTCAGGACAGCTCAAATGAAGCTTTCTAATGCACTTTCAATCTAAATAGGTGGTCAGTTTAGCCAGAGATAAGCACCCTGTGTTGTAATTTAACTTGAAGAGGATTTGTTTCTGCCCCAGTTGTAATCATTTAAAATACAGATTTAAAGTCCACCTTAAATTTAGGCCTAGGATTATTGAATGCTGAAAAAATAGCAGATCTACAAGCTCACAGGCAGCGCGGCACCAAGTGCCGCGCTGAGAGCTTGTAGATCTGCTATTTTTGAAAAGTTGTGAAAATGTGAAAGAATCTTTGAATATATGTATTTTTTTAAGTGAACGTTTGTAACTCAAATTTTGCTTCTGGGTGGTCCCTGGAACTAAATATTTTGAGATGGGGGCCCGTGGCCAAATACATATCATTTTGGGGGTCCTTCACATGAAAAGTTTTGAGAACCTCTGACATAGTAGTCTCTCAAGAACAGACTAACTGAGCTCCAGTTTATGTGAAAAGGGCCTTTTCTTGACGATGGCTAGCCAGATTGCTGACATTGAAACATGGGTTTTTCAAAAAAACTCAGAAGGATTCAAAAGACTCTTATAGAATGGCGTCAAAATTTAAATTTTCACGATTTTTCAAAAATAGCAGATCTACAAGCTTGTATATCTGCTATTTTTCAATAGTTAAAGCATTCAATAATCCTAGGCCTAAATGGGTTAAACTGAAGCTGCTGTATTCACAAGGCAAGTTTGAATACATCAGGAGTAGCAGTGTGGTTCCTCAAATATCCTGCAGAGGGCAATGTCACCCATGACATTCAGAGAACAGCTGTGGAGTGGTGAAATTCATGTGTATTGGACAGCACAACTGTGAGAAGATGAAATAGTCACATTAAATCAATAAAACAAAGCTTTAATATACCAATAACTATTTGAAATATGATCTACCCAGTAATATTATATATGAATATGCCATGAACATCATCAAATAAAAGACATTTGTTATACTATGATCTGTGGAATGTTGACTTGACATGAAGGAGAATAATAGCACTTATTGGACCAAGCTAACCATGCAAAATGGAAAATGTAAACATGATTTGAGTAGGCACATTTGCACAGTTGTTACAGTCCATAAGACACCTGTTTACTGACACATTTGTTACCTACTGCGGTGGTTCTCCACCTTTTCAGGCAGTGACCCAAAATAATCAATCTATAATCAAGCTGATCGGTTATTTTCAGATGTTTCCTCTTTCTTATATTATACTTTTGATACAGTAATGGTCTTTTTTTTTAGGTAATAAAAAGGTCTTAAAAGTCCTTAAATTGTAACTTCAATGTCATCATGGGACATGGGGACACCCCTTGACCCACAGGTTGAGAACCACTGACATATACTGTACCTCTGCAAATTAATGATTTTAATTCCATATAATGCATTACGTAATCCTTCACTGTCATGGAATGTACATTGTTAAGTCACACACATCTCATTTAAAGCACAACCATTCAAACCAAGAATTACTACATGTAATTCTTTGTGGTCTAGACAGTCCAGTCATTGTTTTGTAAACACAACGCCAAACACCGGAGAACAATTCCTCAAGTTCTGGCATCACTGTGAAGTCCTGAACGTAAGGAAATAGCCAGCATAGATCAATGTCCTTTTTCACATCGTTTTTGAATGGCGCCTGCTGCACCAACAGGGCTGGATTTCTCACAGCAACAACAGCTGCAGCCACAGAGGGGTGCTGTTGAGCAGCCTTGAAATGAGGGGACAGGGATTTAATGTTTTCCAAACTTTTTAGCTCAAGTCCCAAAAGAGAAATTATATCTAAAAGCTCACAACGCGTTGCTTTGCACAGCGTTGTGAACTTAGATCGGCTTTTTTCACTACTTCTTAAACATTTGTTTAAAAAGTAGAGACAACACGCGTTTCAAACTAATAGTTCTTCCTCCGTGT
The DNA here is from genome assembly GCF_963921795.1 of Nannobrachium achirus. NCBI lineage: Eukaryota > Metazoa > Chordata > Actinopteri > Myctophiformes > Myctophidae > Nannobrachium > Nannobrachium achirus. The sequence goes on along the minus strand of NC_137811.1, from coordinate 38,245,094 downwards.
TGTCGTGTCTCTGTCTGTGAGAGGTAAATAAAATGTGAAAAGGACATTCATTGTGTGCTGTCTGTTTCCTTACTTTCATGACATTGTTGAGCCGTGCACCTTAAGACTGCTATTTAACCTAGAGAGTTGCAGGCCTTCTGCTTTGCACTAATTTCCATCACTGTCCCACAGTCAATGAAGGACACATCTTGTGGGTCTGAAGGATGTTAGGGTTTTTACACTTAATTTTAAATAGATTGTATTGTATATATGTGTTGTAATTTCTGAGTCAAAATACATATCTTATCCCCAGAAAACCTCCTTAGGTGTTTTGTCACATGTTTTCTGTGGAATGACTCCAGGCATCATGAGTTTAACACTATTTTTCATTATTTCATTCTTGTAACTGTAGTAAGAATGCACTGTTGACCAAATTGATAATACATGGGGTGTCTGTTGGACACCACTGTGGAAACTGTGGTTAACCCATGAAGACCTGGAATAATTTAGCACCGAGTGCCGTGATGCAAGCTTGTAGATCTGCTATTTTTTGAAAAATCATGAAAATGTGTGCAAATCTTTGAATATATTTTAAAGTTGTTTTAAAGTGAACATTTGTAACTCAAATATTTGCTTCTGTGGGTTCCCTGATACATAATATTTTGAGATGGGGTTGGTGGCGAAATACATATAATTCTAGGGGTCCTTGACATGAAAAGGTTTGAGAACCACTGACCTAGAAACCTCAAAAACCTTAGAAGGATTTGAAGACATTTATAGAATCGGGTCAAATATATTCAAAGACTCAAAAAATAGCAGATCTACAGCTTGCAGCACGGCACTGGTTCCACACTGTGAGCTTGTAGATCTGCTATTTTTTAACCACACTGTTTCTCAACGTCGGACCCCACCAGGACCCTTGAGGGTTTGTAACTCTGAGGGCTCTATTTAGATTTTCTTAAGTACCAGCTCTTGTGCCTTAACATAAAGGCCACTCCATACTGTCATTTTGTCGGAAAGGTCCAGTTCAACTAGAAAATGATGTCACTCGCATCTTCTGGAAAACATTACCCCAAATTAGAGTTTGGAAAGCTGTACGTACGTCTGAAAGTCGGAACTCTCAGACGAAAGGTTCGGTGGTCGGAGACAGTATATGGTCAGCATAAGAGATGGTACTTAAGACAATCAAAATACAGCCCTGAGAGTGTACAAATGGAACCAAATGGACCATTAGGTTCCATTTAAATGAACACTACTGTACAGTGCACTTGGGGTCCCAGAGATGAAAAAGGCCAACACTTCCCAGGCCAACAATGGGGGATGAGGGAATGAGACTATATACATGGGGAGATTGGAAATTGCTCAGCTGGTGAGAAAACAAACAAACAAGCAAACAAGGAAAAAAAGAAAAAGACAGTTGATCACAAAACACAATCAAAATAATAATATGAGAGGAATCCTAAAATAGAGGGACATTACTCTTTAAGAAAGGCTCCATGTGAAGTTAATGCTTTTTAACATATTATATCGTCTCTGTCGGGTGGGAACCTCATATGTCCAAAACAGAAAAGCCCAAAAAGTTGCTAAATTGGCTAAAAACGCGTCGCTTCGGGCACATTTCAAGCTCATGGATCTGCTACTTTTTTATGCTTTTGTGTGACGCTGTAGTATGATCAAGTAGTAGGGTATTCTTTTACGAAAAAAAAAAAAAACACAAAACGTTAAAATATGGAGGTTTCTGCCCGAGAGCAACAATATACCATTTGGTTGGCAAAAGACAAGTGTTTTGTCTCATTGACCCCACTGTACTTTCTGTGATTACTGTACATCAAGTCAACACTGCCATACTGCCTGATAGTACACACACTCTTTTAGCCATACCCATCCTATCTTATCTCAAACTCTGTTACACCACTGTAGTACCAGTTATAAACATTCTGTGTAATTATGAGATCTTTATCTGTAAATACTCAAGCTTTTGTATTTACATTTCCCTTTTGTACGCATAACATTGCTTACTCCTCCCAGTCCCAGCCCTTCACACAATCAGCTTCTTTTGTTGTGTATGTGGTTCTCATGAGTAGTGAATCATGAATCCAGAAAGCTGAACCTACTACTTTACAACTGCATGTTAAAGGCTCGCACATTTTTTCAGTTTCTCTTGATTCCATAAGTTGGCTAACTTTTCTATTCTAATGCTAAAGGTATTGCTATTTATTGAGGTAAGAAATTAATCAATGTGATATATCATGCAAATATAAATACAGTTGAGGCAGAAACTGAGGTAAAATACGAGAATAAAAACCCTCTGGACCAGTGTTGTATAGGTGATTTAATGTTTGGGGGGGACACTATTTTAATGATGTCTCACGCACGTTGCTTAACAGCTACACGTTGAGTAAGCAGACCGTTGATATGCAACCCAGGCTCATTCCTAAGTTAAGTGAACATACGGTAAGGGTTGTTTTACACTTAATGCATGTGCGTGCGTGTGCCCCTGCTTAGCTTCACGTAGCCAGGCTTACTCATCTGCGAAGAGAAAAGCCTGGTGACAATATGAGGCAGAGACAGTTCTAGGTGGTGGGGCTGAATTCTCCCGGAAGTTGACTATTTTTTCACAGTGCAGTGTCCCTGCAAACGTATTCCCTGCTGAAAAAATCTGGTCTACGTCTCCTGCTTCGTCGGTTGCGCTCGCAATAAACAAAAACATTGATTCAGGCGATGTTACACCTATAAAGAGCGAGTTAAGAGCTACAATCTATTTTTGTTTTTGTTTTCGCTGGGGAATGTAAACAGACCCGCACCGCATGACGTAACTTCCGAACCCATTTAGGCCTGAACACATTATGACGCAATATTTTATGCTTTAACTATTGAAAAATAGCAGATATACAAGCTCACAGCGCGGCACCGAGTGCCGCGCTGCGAGCTTGTAGATCTGCTATTTTAGAAAAATCGTGAAAATTAGATTTTTGACCCGATTACATAAGTGTCTTTTGAATCCTTCTAAGATTTTTTGAAAAAACGATGTTTGTATGTCAACAATCTGGCCAGCCATCGTCAAAGAAAAAGGTCCTTTTCACTCATATGGAGCTCAGTTAGTCTGTTCTTGAGAGACTACTATGTCAGTGGTTCTCAAACCATTTCATGTGAAGGACCTCCAAAATTATATTTATTTGGCCACGGACCCCCATCTCAAAATATTTAGTTCCAGGGACCACCCAGAAGCAAAATTTGAGTTACAAACGTTCGCTTTGAAAATACATATATTCAAAGATTTGCACACATTTTCACGACTTTTAAAAAAATAGCAGATCTACAAGCTCGCAGCGCGGCACTCGGTGCCGCGCTGTGAGCTTGTATATCTGCTATTTTTCAATAGTTAAAGCATAAAATATTGCGTCATAATGTGTTCAGGCCTAAATGGGTTAAACACAGCACTTCCGCTAGAAATATTAGAACCAACCAGAAGGCATATTGTGGCCAGGGTGGCTCCTGCTCCAAAAGATTCGGCACAGCGTTTACCCACGTGACACGACCAATACAACACTGCTCTGGACCCCTCAGCTCATACGAAGCTATTAACCACTTAAACCCCGGCATCCGCATTAGAAAATAGCAGAGCCACAAGCTCACAACGCGCCGTCACGTTTAAGACGCGTTGTCAGCCTGTAGATCGGCTATTTTCAGCGAAGATATGAGTGAAAACAGAAAACGCACACTTGCACAGAGCCCTGAGGGACTCCGGTCAACCAAGTATAGGGTTTAAGTGGTCAAACAACATCAAGCTATGTGGTCATTCTTTTTGAGGGATTTTGCTGGAGGTATTATACTGCGACAGGGTTTTTTTTCTTTTTGTTTAGTTTTGTTTTCTTCACATGAACAATCCTGTGTCTAGGTACTGTGTAGAGAGGGAGAGCATGGCTGGGCTGTGGTTCTGCTCGGCAGGGCCACCGCTCTCCACAGGCTGCTGCTGCTTCTTCTTCTTCTTCTGCTTCTCCAGGTACTCCAGGTCCTCCAGCATCTCCTGGATCAGGGGAGGCATGGAGACAGGGATCTCCATCTGCAGGGTGACCACCCGCTCCGCCCCTGCACGCACAAACACAAGCCTGCTTTAGACACAAGTCCTTTAACAGCACTGTTTCCCAAACAGTGGGTCGGGAGTCTTGGGACTCTCGGGAATCAAATTTTCTTTTACTACATTAAATAAAATAAAAAAGTATAGCCTATATATATATATTTTTTTTAAATTAAAAAATTAAAAACGTTATATCCACGAGTTTCCAACGCCCCATAGTGCATTGCGCAGACGTCTGCACCGAGCTTCCGCCGCCGATTTACAAGCTCACAACGGGTTGCATCTGCGACGCGACGTGAGCTTGTATGTCTGCTGTTAAACCCGGAAGTTTGGTCCCGATGGTCTCCAGTAAACTCCCGCGGAAACTTGTGGATACATTTTAAAAACAAATAATATAAATATAATAAATAAATGAATGAAATAGACAATCTACAAGCTCGTGTAGATCTGTTATTTTCACTAGTTTGGGTCTCGGGCAAACGTCTAATCTCTCTTTCGGGAACCACTGCTTTAACTGTGTCCTACCGCCTACGGCCTACGCCAACAGTTGCTGCGTTGTTGTGATCAGCAGTTGTTGGCACCATCGTAGGATGGAATATATATATTACACAACAAAACACATACACAGAACACAAGGGGTTCAAGTCCATTAACAGCACATGATCATGATGATGCGTTATGGTATGCTATATACCAGGGGTTCCCAAACTTTTTTGTCTCAGGGCACCCCATAAATATTTTCTTTAATCCGAGGCACCCCTACATAATAATTTTCACTCCCAGCACCTTATATTTATAGCATATCGTCGTTGTCGGGTGGAAACCTTGTATGTCCAAAACCGTTCGTTTTGTATTTATCATCTATAAAATGTACTAAACTAGTGAAAACAGCAGATCTACAAGCACACTGTGTGCTTGTAGATCGGCTGTTTTCACTAGTTTTGTGCGACAGTCTTGTATGATGAAGCAGGGCTTTGCTTTACCAAATGACGTACAATTGGAGATACAAGGTTTCTGCCCGACAGTGACGATATTTTAGTGATTATGTTGCGAGGAAAACGTTGAGATAATTTTTTTTGAAATGACTGAAAATAACCCTAACTGAACCCTAACCCTAACCCTAACCCTAAATTCCAAATATTATCAAATGATCTCGCAGCACCCCTGGACTGCCGTCGCGGCACCCCAGGGTGCCCCGTCACCCACTTTGAAAACCCCTGCTATATACTTTGTTACAAACACAGACCTGCATTTAGCATTTAGCAAGTTACAAGATGAAATGCACAGGGAATGACACATGCAATGACGCATAATGACCACAGGATGGAGTTTGTGTTACATAGCTAGACTCACACTCATTCACATTCATTTACAGCACCAGCTATAGACATAAACATTGGTTCTCTGACTTAGACCAATAAAACTTCCCCAAAACAGACAAAACTATTTTCCAGCTTTTTTTGGGCAAGGAACATGCATGATCATTTCCCCTTGCACCCTTCCAGCAGCCACATTAGTAAATATTATAAGAACATATCATTTTTGTCAGGTGGAAACCTTGTATGTCCAGAACCGTTTTGTATTTATCTTTTTAAAAATGATTTAAACTACTTTTGTGCGACGGCCTTGTATAAGGCTTTACTTTGCGAAAAACGTAGTCACATTTAGAATTTGAAGATACAAGGTTTCCGTTAGCTTGCCAGCACGTTATCTCTGACCTTTAGCGCTGATGCTGCGTAGGTCTGTGATCTTCATGAGGGCCTTGGGGAACATGAGGGGCATGCTGGGGCGCCGTTTACGGGAGTAGATCTTCAGAGCCTCCAACAGGGGCTCCTGGAGCACCTCCACCTTGGACGGCTCCTCCAGGTCCTGACGGTCTGTTGACAGTGACAGGACAGCAGCAGTGGTGAAGATTGTGCGAGATAAATAAGCAACCAGGGTCTACCAAAACAAGCCCAAAAGAAGCGACTTGATGACTATACACGAGCTCGCAATGAAGATGGGGCGCCATGACCCCCCCCCCCCCCCCCCCCCAAAAGAAAACATGATGATCAGGTATTATGATTATACTAAGAGGAAGATAAAAAAAAAGAAGAAAAAAAAAGTGAATAGAACGTGTTAAAATTACGTTTTTATGTGGCCACACCCAACAGTTCATTAAGTATGCCTGGTTGTCAGGTGGGTGGTCTGGTGACCCAGCTGAAGTTAGCCACACCCACAGTGTTGGGTGAATGGTAAAAGGGGAGGAGATTATTATATGATGTTATTAACGCAAGTGTTTTTCGACTGGGCCTTTTGACTCAAATCAAAAATACACAAGGAAGACATATTTGCATATTATAACCACACCTGGGGGTCATTTAGAGTAATGTTAAATCCGTATACACATAAAAATCACACCCGTGTGAACTGAGCGGTGGTCGTGGAGGCTGCGCAACAGCAAAACTAATATATAATAATAATAATAATTATAATAAAAAATATTTAAAAAATATTTAAAAAAAAAATTATAAAAAAATATATATGGGGGGGGGGGGGGGGGGGGGGGGTGCTTGCTTGTGTGTGAGAGAGAGAGCCATCCATCCATCCATGTCACTCCATGTCATTGCAGTTGATGCTCAGGGCAGACTAGACTCAACAGCACCTCTCTGGTCATCAGAGGTACTTAGGCTACATACGGCTACATACGGACCCACCCACCCACCCACCCACATAGACGGATACACACACGGCCACGCTATGGAGACGGTGTGACCACCGCTCAAAAAAAATGAGAAAGTTAAAAACTATGGCACCACCTCTCTAAAAAGAAATCTAAAAAAGATATTTGGAATATTTACAAAATATTGTACAAAATATATCACTGGCACAACATATTTTCAGATGGGGGTCAGTGCAGTGGACACTGGACAAATGCATTTTCATTTGGGTGTCCTTGACATGAAAATGTTTGCGAACCACTGTTTTAAAAAACATTAGGAAGCAAGCCCAAATAAGCAACTACACTTTAGAAACAAGCGCCCCAAAAAAACCAATCACCAATATGTACAAGCTACGTTTACTGGCTTTACTGGACTTTTAGTGATTCTTGGTTTTCTGCCATTAAAGGTATTTTTAATATGCATATCATTTTCAGACATAAGTATACTTGAGACATTTATATTTCAAAGTAAGTTGAAACCTGAAAAGACTTGATGGGTCATCACTGATGGGACTGTTTTAAGAAAATATCTTTGTGACATTTTGTCTCCTTGATGTTCTAAACATGGGGATCAACAATCTATTCTAGACAATATATACCTGTAATAGAATAGAATAGTTTGATTATAGTACAATCTACTAATAGGCTTGAAAAATATCAACAATTACAGACAATGTTCCTTTGATAAGCTCTGTCTGCATTTAGACGAGCATCTCTCACTGCTTGCTATCCTTCTTAGAGAGAAAGACCTGAAAAAACGGAACTAGAAGAGTGTAAGATTAGTGATGAATTTGACATTTGAATTTGAAAGATGATAAGTAGGAAAACAAAGTTGTAGGCTTGTGCAGTATGAATGTGCAAAAGATTTAGAACTTATCCTATTACATAATAGTCACGTTGCCATGTTTTTTTTAATCATTTTTTACTGTAACATCACCATGCTTATTTACATTAAACTTGGACTATATCATGATTGGGTAAATGCCTATAGTTGTTTACACCCATATGCTGGAAAGGCAAGCTCCGCCTCTGGCTTACATAACCACGTTGTCTCTACTATCTGAGTGAGTTGAGGACAACATACATTGCAGGACGAACTTGATGAACTAAACTTGAATATCAACAGCAGTACCTCCAGAAACCAGGCAGATGGCGCTGAGGAGACCGCTCTCTGTGTCATCCATCTCCAGGGGCAGCAGCTGGCCGGCGAAAGTGAAAACCTGGTCTGTGAGAGGTCCAAATCCAGCATTATGGATCTGGGTGCGAGTCAGGGTCAGCCCATCTGAGAAGGTCATTGTGTCCTGATCAGGGGTGTAGCGCGTACAGATCCTCAAGATCTACAGGGGAGGCGAGAGACACAATGAGAGAATTGGACAAAAGATTCAAAAAGACAGACCCCCATAAACTGTGAAACTAACCCCTGTCAGGTTCCCATGAACATGTGTGGCCTACAGTCAATGGATCATTTTAGGAAAAAGCATGGTCAGAACCCGGTTTAGACCTCTCTGATTGGAATAAATCTTTTGAAATTCATAATTAAAAGCCTCAAAATATGCATTAACTGTCTGTACGACAGTTTGATATATTCATCCGTTTCTGTAGAGGGCAGACAACAGAGGATGAGCCAGATCAACGATGACAGATCTAACGAGGACAAATATAAGTAGGCTATGCAAGAGAAATCAAAGAAAAGAAACAAGTAGGGCAATATGAGACAGATCAGGTTAATCATTATTACATTTACAACAGTAATATTTGTCCCAGCAGCATGCCTCATTAGACAACACCCCCATGGCGTAAAAACAATGTGATAGGGCTTTGATTTTACATTACAATCCCGTGGGGCAACCAGACAGTCGATTACCATTGGCAGAGACAGAAAGCTTTGATGACAACAGAGGAGGACACAGTCTGCAGAGAACAACAGAGGAAATGCATGCAAGGAAGACAAAAGGAAACCTGCACGCGTGCATGACGCAACAAAGGTCTCTGGGGATGAACACTGTTCTACTCGATGTGGGCAGTGTTTTTAAAGATGTCACGCGCACATCGCTTAGCACCCACAGGTCAGTTAACAGGTCAGACAGTGGTGTACTGATATGCATACAGGCGTGTTCTTTTGTTAAATCAGCCTGGTGTGACATTACAGCTTTTGTAAACGTTGTCGGAGGTGTGCCAGCCAGTAAACTGGTGCTGTGGGAACCAACACGTGGGCACCGGTCACGAGGACGTCCCACACTAACATCCGTGGATGTAATCAAGAATGACGCAGGAGCGCAAAGCACAAACGAGCTGTCTGGATGTATGGAGAACCAGGATGACTGGAAGCGACGATGGAAGGCTCGTCTGAGGACGACCCAGAGAGAGAGTTTTACATCGATGCATGTCCGTGCACGTGCACCTGCTGAAAAAGATTTGGGACAGGGTGTACACGTGTGACACGACCAATGCAACAATGGACTAGGTCTGCTTTAAGTGATGAGCATTACACCCGCACAAAGGCCCTACTTTATCAACATGGTGCAGATCAAAATTTTGGCATGCGCCAAAATTTAGGCAAGTGTCAGCATTTATTATCGCAACGTGACTTTGACATTGGGTAGGATCAGATCTCACGTCAAGTTCTGAGGTGGTGTAGGGTTCATCTTACACCACTTTGTTCCATTGTAGACATGCGAAGCAGCATTGTCTAACTATCTTGACACATGTATCCACTCCAAAATGTATATCTATCACACTAATAAATAATCCCTGTAAAAATATAAAATTTTATAAAAGCATACTGTACATCATGAACATGCTCGCCGATTTTATTACAATGTTACAATGACAAGCAATTAAAATTTATAGATATGTAAGAAATCTAACAACGTGCTTTAACAGTCATTCAGATAAGATCGCCCGCTCAGAACAAGGATATATTAACGCTCCCATATTAGGCTAGGCTATATGAGCGCTGAGCATTTTCGGGAGTCAGGACCAACAGCACGGCTGTAATCTTTTCGTTTTCGTGGACCGTCCGTGATCGTGAGGTCTCCATACAGTTAAGTGAGTCCTATAAAACCCACTCCAAACTTGGCTGTGCCCAGCCCAGCCCAGTGCACTCTGTGGATGATTTATTTGGGCCACCGGGGAGATATACGTATACATGATTGCTTTATTTTAGTGTAAGCACTAAAATGCGCTCGTCACCGATATTGGGTTAAATTAATATCCAAACGTAATTCCATTAATGACGATGTGACTGCTGGTGTGGTCATGGTCGTGTGTCATGTACGTAGGATGCCAGCCTCCTTTACAGAATAAATCTGAGTGAGGCGTGCGGTAAACTCTTTCCTATTGGCTTTCCTTACGTTGCTATGTAGTATTCTGTTTGTTCTGGTCGCAAAATCGGGGCGTTTCGAGAACATTTAAGGGCGTGTTATTTAAATTCAGCTGGCAACGCTGGGATCATATGTATGCCAGGGTTGGCCAGGTAGGACGATTTCATAAATGCCACTTCAATGTTGGCCTACGCAAATATCTGAGGACAAAAATACACTGATTTTTACACTCCATTGATAAATGAGGGCCAGAGAGTCTCAGAGATTTAGCCATTTCTGGAGACAGACACAGCTGACAAGGTATGTTCTATCTCTCAATATGAATGAATTGCTGTCTGATTGTGTTTGTTGTCGCTCAAAGAGGGATTAGAGGCTTGTACCTCCTAACCTTCTCAGACAACCTTTCTTCATAATTGTCCATGGAACTGCCAAAATGAAATGTGTTTTTTATTTTTATATTCTAACAATAGTATCTACTCAGATATATTTTTCCTTTTAGTGTTAAAACCGAAGACCTTTTTTGTGGTAGAAGCTGAAGCCCTACCAGAATGTCCAGACAGGCAGCTTTAAGAAGAGTGATCTGGTCAGCGATGGTAAGGCCGGTGAAGCCGGGCACTCTCTTGGCAAACTCCACCACCTTGATGATGCACTTGGTGGCCAGCTCACTGAACTTATCCCACAGCCCAAGGTCCAGCTGGATCCTGTGGTCAGAGCTCGAATTCTGCAGTGGGACGAGAGGGGAGAGGAGAGAGACAGACAGACAGACAGATAGAGAGAGAGAGACAGAGGAGTATTTGTTAAGTTAATTTTCCAATCCAATGCAGTGTACAGAGATGCTTTCCCAATTTTAAAGGTATAAAAATGTACGGTAGGCTTTCCAGTTCTTGATGGGTTAAAGTTATCTGAATCACTGTAGTGTGACATTTCAAAAATAGGAAGTTCAGTCATTGCTCAAGTGGATTTAAATACAGTGAATTCATTATGGATCCTATTTAACACACAGCATGTCATAATACAATCTGACAACAAAAACTGTGATTGGTCACCACCAATGGTTTCATTTATTTTTAGATCCTCCATCTATTGATTAACTCAGAAATCATTTTAAATGCTTCATTCAGTGAAGTGAGAATTCAGTGTATTCACTGCACCAGTGTGGTGATCACCAGTGTTTTACTCAAGGATACAGAGCCGCTGATATTGGCAGATTCTACAAATGTCTTCTAAATCCGACAAAAAAACAGTTTTCTGAAAAACGTACCGGTATGTTTCTATATCAGTGGTTTTCAAACTTTGTCATGTCAAGGACCCCCAAAATGATATGTATTTGGCTGCGGACCCCCATCTAAAATTTTCTTTTTCCAGGGACCCCCAGAAGCAAAGATTTGAGTTAAAAATGTTCACTCTGAATTTGGGTCTTGCCTCATGCTAGATGCAGAATAGATACACGCATTGTGACTCACCGTGGTGTATTTCCCCAGCTGGCAGAGGGATGGAAAGGTCTCTCTGTGCGCCCTGCAGATCTTCTCCACAATCAGGCCCAGTTCTGCTGTCAGCTCATAGGTCTCCATGATGGTCATCTTCACCGCTTCCTTCTTCTCCTTCCTCTTGTTCCGGTCATTCCTCACCGCTGGGGAAGGCATGAGATGATATAAGGGCACTGGGTCCTAAACAGTGGGTCGTGGACACATTTGTATGGCTCCCTTTATTTTTGGTTTCCTACATTTTGTTTTTAATAATTCATTAACATTTCCCCAAAAAGCAGTCATTTTATGAATAAATCAAAGAAAAAGCTAAGAAATTCCATAAATTAGAAAAAAAATGTTTAAGAATTAGTGAAAATAGCCGATCTGCAAGCTCACAACGCGGCGCGAAACGGCGCGTGGTGAGTTTGTTTGGGTCACTACTCACTAGTTTGGGTCCCGGGCAAATGTCTAATTTCTCTTCTGGGTCACGGGCTAAAAGGTTTGGGACCCACTGCTATAGGGGAAATAAGTGAAAGAGATTCCAAATGTCATGCTCATTGCTATCCAATCCAATCCAGTTGTTTTATTTTCTTTCTCTGACTTGAAATGTTTTAAAAGTTTGTTAAGTGTAAAAACATTTAAATTTAAATAAAATAATGTCAAAGACAAAATAATGATCCTTTGCAGAATATGAAGACGTGAGGTTCCCATCTGAAACAGCAGTATACTGTTACAGTATGTTCACTTACTACACTACACACGATAGGCCTGATGAATGAGTATGCATACAATAGCTTATAGAATCAGCGTTTTATGGGCCATAGGCCTATAGTACAACTTTCTATTCTAGGCAAGTCCATGAACTTGGCTTAAGGTAACTTAAACCAAGTTTCATAACCGCTGCGGTATCTGTGTCAACACGTTTCGCGATCTGTGTCAACACGTTTCGCTGTAGCCCAATGACTGAAGCCCAATGATTGGGCCGGGCAGCCATTCACATGTTGGGAGTTCCATGTCTTACGTAACTACTGCCGCGCTGCCTGACGTTGAAGTGACGTGCCTGTGCACTCCTATGAGCTGGACTCTCCTCCTCCCGCTCTCACTGGATGCTCTATATCCACTCCGTCATTGTGTAAACACCAGCAGTGAGATCATATTACATCTCGATCACTGGATATGGGCTACAGTGGCAGCCTGCAGGAGTTATGCAGTACATTGTCCACAAGGCTAACACATGTGATGTAGTATTTATGTAATGCGTGTGTCTAGAGTGCTGAGGGCTAACAATGAAACATGTGCCCACAGAGCCATTCCTACTACTTCCCAAACCCTTCCCCCTCTCCCACCACATTAATGACTTTGTTATATGTGAGTCAACCGTGCTGTGGGTAGTAGTGGACTGCTTGATGTTTTTGAAGGATAATAATTGTGTTAAAGAAGCAATACTATTTTTACCTGACTACAGTACACCCAACATCAAAATATAATATAGCCTACTATCCTTCAAAAACGTCATTATTTAATCATTTTTATGACTTTCTTATGGTTGCCATCTTCCTCACTCTTAAAATCAGCATATTGCAATACAGAGACGTGTTATGTCTGAGGCTGTATATCATCGTTGTCGGGTGGAAACCTTGTATCTCCAAGCTTCAAATGTGTACGTTTTTTTGCAAAGTAAAGCCCTGCTTCATCGTACAAGGCCGTCGCACAAAAGTAGTGAAAACAGCCGATCTACAAGCACACAACGCCTCGCGGTGCGAGGCGATGTGTGCTTGTAGATCGGCTGTTTTCACTAGTTTAGATCATTTTTAAATTGATAAATACAAAACGAACGGTTTTGGACAGACAAGGTTTCCACCCGACAACGACAATATGCAAAGACTTCATGAATATTTTATCGATAGGGTGAGGTGACAATCTTGACGATTCGTGCCTCACTTGCATTAAAGTACACCAGACACTTACACTCCTTAGACATGCCGGCAGCGACGCATTTCTGGAGACGACAGTACTGGCAGCGGTTCCTGGTGATCTTATTGATGATGCAGTTCTTATCTCTGTGGCAGGTGTACACCATGTTCTTCTGCACACTACGTCGGAAGAACCCCTACAACCACACAATGCCAAGGAAGAAAGGATTCATTTCGTCGTTGTCGGGCAGAAACCTTGTATCTTCAAGTTTTACATTTGTACTTTTTTTTTCTCGCAAAGTAAAGCCCTGCTTCACAATACAAGGCTGTTGCAAAAAAGTAGTGAAAACAGCAGATCTACAAGCACACAACGCCTTGTGGTGCGAGGCGTTGTGTGCTTGTAGATCGGCTGTTTTCACTAGTTTAAATCATTTTAAAAAAACAAACGGTTTTGGACATACAAGGTTTCCACCCTACAACGACGATTTGTTTTATTATCAAATTTACCACAACCATTAAATGTGTAGTTAGTTACACAATACACAGACATTACTATTTGCAGTAAACCCCCAGTGAAGTGAACACAACTTACTTACTTTATTCGATTAAATATTAGGATATTGCACAGCATTACCAAAAAAGAGCATTAAATACACAAATATCACTTTATATGGTGATTGACTATGGAGTAACGTACAGTAGTTCATCAATAAGAGGAAACAGATTATGAAAGAGACCACGCATTTGTTGTGTCTGTTGTGGAGGCCATTATCAATAGTATTGATTGAAACACTATGATCCTGACATGGAGGCAGTTTATGAGGCCAAAGTTCAACTCTACTTGGGTTTGACAAAAATAAGCACAGCAGTCAAATGCTCCCATGAGTATTTAGACGTCCATGATTTCATTCATTACACAGTGGATCTGCAATCTGGGGAACTTGATCTCTCATCTCTCTTGAGATCTGATTGTTGCTCTTGCATTCTGTTTATTGTTTCTCTGCCTTGTTGTGTTCTCTAACTCTCTCTAGTTTCTAATCTATAGGAAGACTTTCCTCAGTTTCCTCAGGTCCTCTTCCACCATTCCATACTTTATGTTACCTTAGTCAGATGGCTGAGCTTGAAACGCATTGCTTGTCTACATGTTTTATAGGCAGCAACCTACTGTACAACTGCACTTCTATTGAGTTATGCAGTTTAGCAGGAGCAATACAAGTTTCACTTTTTGCAAGCAAGAACCTTCCAATCTCTTGTATTTTGTATTTGTTACAATTGCAAATACAATGTAATAATACCAGTGAGACTCCCTAATCGGGAGATAAGCGACCGCCAGGTCGCATAATGTTGTCTGCCAAAAGTAACCTCACGGTGGCGCTATGGGGCATGTGAGAAATCAGGGGCGGAGGTTGTGGTTTGCCAGCCAAGGAGTGTGTGTGCAAGGTTTTGGCATGGATAGGGGCACCGGAGATAAGAGTCTGCAGAAAGCAACCTGAAGGTGGCGATAGAAGAGGCCCATGTGTAAGTAGATTTATATATTTTGTGTTACCTTTGGAGTAGGCTGCTGTTACAAATACATTTAATTCCAAAATGACATAGCTTCTATTTCCCCCCAAAATAGGAATGCCAGGTTGAAAGTGGTTAATGGCAGTATGGTTGCAGACAAGAAAACACTTGTCTATAACATGTGTCATACTGTATGTCACATGTAGATGGATGGGAGTGGATTAAGATTGAATAGTGTCAATCTAAAATCAGATTATTCCACAGAAAGCATTCAGAGGTGGAAAATTATGCATAATGTAACTGAATTTGAGGTTAGATGCAAACACTAGGGGGTTCCAAATCCAATTGCTATCCCCTGGGACTCCAAATGACGTCCATGACCCCTGAATCTTAGCTGAGTGGTTAGTGACTCCCGCCTGGGCAGCCAGAGGCCCTGGTTGTCGCAGGTTCAATTCCAGGCCAGGCCAGCAATGTGTCAATATGCGTCCCTGAGCAAAGACTCTTAATCTCGAATTGCTTTCCTAGTGCCATTCTACTGCGCTCAATGCTCCAAGTGATTATAGGATAGGTAAATGCAGAGTTTCACATAATGTGCAAATATACAGCGACAAAAGAAAAAAACACCCCAAGGGGTTAGGGTCATTATTATTATTTATAATAATTAGGGCTGTCACGATTATGACATTTTACATGACGATTATTTGTCACTCAAACAATTGCGATTAACTTTTAATTGTGTTTTTGTCGTTGACAATTACATTTCTGCTTTAAGTTGCACATGGTAGATATCATATGACACATAATTACTGACATATTTGACAACTTTATACTTAAAAAAGAACATTGATAGTGGAAATAGCCGATCTACAAGCTCACAACGCGTCGCATCTGCTATTTCCACTATTTTTGACCTTTTATTGAAATATATGATCATTTTTCAACATGGAAACGATTATGACGATTATGAAAAATAATCACGATTATGTCCAAAAATCACGATTGTGACAGCCCTAATAATAATCTTACCTTGCAGCCCTCACATGCGCTGACACCATAGTGGTAGCCCGAGGACTTGTCCTGACATACAAAGCAGGGCTTGTAGGTTCGAGGAGGGGGGAGCGGGGAACGGGGACTGGCGAATAAGTCTTCTGAACCAGAACTAGAGCTCTGACTCTCCACTGCTGCTAGCACATGGTGACAAGGAGATAGAAGGGGAAAGAGAGAGAGAGTCACCAGGGACATACAGAGAATGTTAGAGGCAGGGCTGACATTTCTAAAAGGGCCTTTTGGTGAAAACATCGAAAATAGCAGACCTCCAAGCTCACAACGCGTCGCGCTGCGACACGTTGTGAGCTTGGAGGTCGGCTATTTTCGATGCTTGATTTCTACACAGAGAGGGCAATTCTTTCAACATACGACGCTGCATTCAAGTTCAGGAGAGTTTGGACAAGGCAATTCTCTTGAATGCTGCCTTCAGGTATGACATGGAAAGAGGGCATTTGCATTTCTTTCACCATAATAAAAACTGCATTCATGGTCTGGAGAGGGAACCTTTTTACAGACGGGTAAAAGGGCCGGGGCTCAAGCCCCCTTTTAGGGCTATGTGTGCACGTGCCTGAGTAACACTGAAAGCAAAATTGTCAAAGGAAAAAGAATGAATGATGTGTGGTCAACATTCATCTGATGCAGTGTCTGAACTCTAAAATTATGAGTGTTCATTTAACTCATACATACATACATACATACATTTGCACACTGTCTAAAGTTTCAAATGTATAAAGGAACACTGAGGATTTTATGGTTTCAAGAGTTTTCAATCGTATATCCCAGGTTGTATCAAATTGTCTCTCCTAAAGAATCTGTGAAGGATTAATGATCTTTCATTGTGTTCAAACTCAGTGACGAGTATCAACAAAATTAGCACTGAAAAGGTTTATGCTCTTATTTTTTCAATAACAATAGTCTGAAAATGATACATGCAATTAGATTTATTTATTTACTTATTCATATTTTGTTTTATTTTCGGTATCTTTTCCACTAAAGTTGAGCATAATGTTATTTTCCAACAATACACAATACACCAAACGTTTGAATTGCAAGGACCCTTCGTTTGATATGCATTTGGTATATGCCACATACCCCATTTGGTTCCATTTGTACAATCTCAGAGTTACAAACCATTAAGGGTCCATTTGGCTCTTATTGATTATCAATCTTAGACAGGGACCCCCTGGAACGCCCCCAAGGACCCCTAGGGGTCCTCTGACCCTACTTTGAGAACCACTGCAATACACTGACACAGTTTACACTTTGTAGGTGCCCAGTACAATCCCAGCTTCCTATTGGTGCCCGAAGCTGCTCCACTGAACCAATGGGAGATCAGATCAGACCGTCCTGCATGACTGCTTAACAACAACAACCCTATTCTGGGACAAACATTTGGCGAAAATAGAAGATCTACAATCAATGGTCTACAGATATGTAGATCAGCTGTTTTCACTGGCAAAGGGATTTGGTGTAGAGGGAAAAAAGGAGTAGGGTTTAAGTGGTTTTAAGCTGTTTTCACATAAAAAAAAAAAGAAAATGTCTGCAGAAGGAAAATACTATGATTATCATTTTAGATTGTTTGGGTATGAATTTGTGTTGGCCCTCTTTCAGATGTTGTCATGTAGAACGGTACACAGTATCTCTGTAGCCTTTAAACGAAACAGGTCTTTCTTACATTGATGCTCCTACATATTATTATTTAAGCACCAGAAAGTTACTTTCCATCCCTCATATACTGTGTGCACAGTGCACACCCCATAACCCACACACTGCACATCATTTCGGAGCTTGGACGGGTAAGGACTAGTCTATACTATAATTTTGCGAATGTCTGTCTGAGTGAGTGAGTGAGTGTCTGTCTGTCTGTCTGTCTGTCTGTCTGTCTGTCTGTCACAGCGTTTCTCCTCAGTGGCTGGAGCAATTGATCTGAAATCGCATCACCATTAGCATATGAACACACCTGACATAACTGTGAAGCCCGTTTGTCACTTTCACAAATCGTATGCTGTATATTAGCATTTTTATGGTGTATCTATTATCTATTCTGCATCTAGCATGAGGCACATCTATTCTGCATCTAGCATGAGGCAACATGTTTAACCAGCTCTCTCTCTGTGTGTGTGTGTGTGTGTGTGTGTGTGTGTGTGTGTGTGTGTGGGGGGGGGGGGGGGGGGGGGGGGGGGGGGGGGGTGTTGGCTGGCCCTCTTTCAGATGTTGTCATGTAGATCGGTACACAGTATCTCTGTAGCCTTTAAACGAAACGGGTATTTCTTACATTGATGCTCCTACATGTTATCATACAAGCACCAGAAAGTTACTTTCCATCCCTCATATACTGTGTGCACAGTGCACACCCCATAACCCACACACTGCACATCATTTCGGAGCTCATATCTTTGAACGGGTAAGGACTAGTATATATATATAAAGCTGACACCCTTAAGTGTACCTATTTGTATAGAATGATTACATTATGAACTATGATGCTATAAAATACAATGCACTAAAAGACAGTGCCATGTTCACCCTAACCCTGAAATGTGTATTTCTATAGATACAAATAAAATAGCATTTAACAGATAAGAGATCTTTGAATCATGTCATGATTTGAGTGAAAAGGCAAGACAGTCAGCAACTGTTATCTTATCTGAGGCTGTTAAAATAGCCTTGTGAGAGAATAACACAGGTAGTTAATTGTCATTGTAGGTCTTATCACCTGTAGAGACAATACAGTCTAAAGAATGTCAAATGTGTGGTGATTGTTCCACCACATACAATGAGGCGATCAACAGTCGGTATACATTATAAAAAATGCAATTCATTATTACTTATATGAGCAAAGTACGAGCTAGGGCAGTGGTTCTCAAACCTGGGGTCGGGACCCAAAGTGGGGTCCCCAAATTATTTTGTGGGGTCCGTTGAGTGAGGAAAAGAAAAATATTTTTCTCACTCAACGGTAAACAAACCAACATACAGCATAAGTGTATACAGGGTATCTGCACATTTATAAAGTGACAATTTTTGACTTTCAAAACCGTTTTAATACCAAACTGGCCACACTGTCAATAAGTAAGCAAGAGGCAAACATTGTGAAAATAGACGATCTACATGCTCACAACGCCTCGCAGTGTGAGGCGATGTGAGCATGTAGATCTGCTATTTTCACAATATTTACCTGTGGAACTGAGTCACATTAAATGTAATACCTACAATTCCGGTCCCCAGTTCAAATATGTTTATTTTGGGGGTCACAGCCTAAAAAGGTTTGAGAACCCCTGAGCTAGGGGTTGGGATCCTGATCCTATAGGAACCGGAATCAGTTCTATCACATTTGGAACCGCCTGCAGAACCGCTTGGAACTGTTTTATCACACAATCTTCCGGTCTGCTTTACAATTAAAATTAATATGTACGCAAGACAAGTCTGCATGAATTTGTGTTCATCAAAAAAAACATAATGAAGGAAGCAAAATTATATACAGGTATATATTTTTAAATACATAGGAATCGTTAAAAGGGAACCTTCAGGAATTCAGGCCGCTGAGAGGGAATCTTTAACTTAATACCGGGAGGCATATATGTCTCATTTTAGATTTTAGCGTTGGGATATAAAAAAATAGCACATATATGATTCTTGTACATCTGCTATTTTTGAAAGATCTTGAAAGAGTGAAACTACTTATTTAGAAACGGCCTCCGGTCTTAATAGGTTAAGGAATCGGAATGGTTAAAATCCTAAAGGATCGCAGCCCCATAGACTACGGGCTCATACTATGGGCCATAGTATGATGAGCTACTCTTACTTGCATTTTTCTTGGATAAGCATTATGGCCATTTCACGCCTAGAGAAGCATCCCACCCATGCACATTTCTCACACGGGGGAGAACAGGCCATGCCAGCCTCCCTGCTGTCTCCTAATCATCTCTACCATTAGGAGGACAGAACCTCTGACAGAAGAAAAAAAGACACCCAAGAAAGACATTTAAAAGGAGACAAAAAGAGAAAAATTGCTTATCTCCATCCCCTTGAACCAGTGGCCTCTAGTTGAACCTGGAAACTCCAGGTCAAACAAGAGGACACCCCCATTAGCCAGCATTCTCGCCCAACGCAAAACAATGCAGGAGCATGCCACGACTGACTGATGAGGAAGAGAGAGTGGAACACAGTGTATTTGTGTGTGTGTGTGTGTGTGTGTGTGTGTGTGTGTGTGTGTGTGTGTGTGTGTGTGTGTGTGTGTGTGTGTGTGTGTGTGTGTGTGTGTGTGTGTGTGTGTACGGGGAGGTTATGCTACGCTAAGTGATTCGAATGGGGGAAGGGAGTGAGGTTACCCCAATTTAGGTGGTGTCGTTTGATGTATATGACACAATGCCTCATTTGTATTAGAGTAAACCATCTGCATCTGCAGAAAATGTGAGGGTATTAGTGTTGGAGTGTGACAGATAAACAGGACGTTTCGGTCTTTGTTTTGTTTTGTTTCAGAGAACTTGAGGAGGTGGATTGGATAATAGTGCTATTATTACTAGTGGTGATGAATGACAATGGTTCACCATGGAAGATATGTGATGTCATTCTGTGCGAATCACCTTGTTAGTTAAAATATAATAAAATGTTTAATGAGTATTAGATGAGTAAGTAGGGTGTGTGTGTGTGTGTGTGTGTGTGTGTGTGTGTGTGTGTGTGTGTGTGTGTGTGTGTGTGTGTGTGTGTGTGTGTGTGTGTGTGTGTGCTGGTGGTGGGGCTCAGTCTGGACCTTGTCTGACCTCCTGAGTTGGTGACCGTCCAGTGAACTCAGGGTGACCCCAAAATGACCATCCTGTCCTGTCCAAACTACAGTCCTGGCCACTGACAACATCCAGGCCTCCAACCGGCATGCCTTTATAGATACTGCATGCTGCTCTGTTATTCCAAGCATTATGTGCTTGTGGAAAAAACTACAGAAAATAATACCCCGAGAGATGATGAACACTGAATCATCATCAACACTGATGATCATTGTGATCCTTGAAGAGCAACATGCCAAGAAAACAACCAACCCACACTTGGAATAAAATCATGAAATATATCATTACTTATAATACATACTTATTTCTTAATATAACATATTTTAAATAGAAATGTAGTGATGTGATGACAATTAACCGTTTATGATTAGATTCAAATCAAAGCATATATTAAACAGCAATTCAAATAGGCCTGTTGCAAATTGGTCCATTGTCTGCATGTCTAGCCTAAATTATATTTAAAAAGGTATAATGATTTAGCATTTGTTGAAATTGTTTATATTATAACATTTTAAATAGCCACATTATTTAAGTGTAAAGATACAATATAGGCTATTGTAGGTCTATAGGCCTAGTGACTCGCTTGTTTAAAGTGTTATATAACACCAACCATTTGGAGCGAATAATTCCCCCCCACAGATGTAGATGTCTGCTTTTGCAATGAGCCTTATTTTATTATAGAATAGAATGAGTTTGCTGCTTAATTGTACAATTGTCATACAGGTAACTCACAACAGGCCTAATATGCATCTATATAAAGCTATATCAAACATAATTTCTTATGATGCAAAACATATTAATAATTGACATCAATCACCAAAAGGATAACATTCTCGTAACAGTTAAGTTTAACCTACATTGCGACGTCCGATGATGTACTTGCCAATCCGACTCCGTCTCTGTTAACTCACTGAAGCAGGAGGCAAAAGACTGTTCCTGCTCCTGCAGCATGCAAGGGCTCGCTGTATAAAAATCCACAATCTCCACGTTACCAACAGCGAGAAAATCCATATAGTCGAACATCTTCAGCGTTCATTCAAAGCGATCGGATGTCCTTTTCGAGAGGTGTCTTCTTCATAACAATCAAGTGCACAAAAAAAATCCTAATTTGTGTAGCATGTGCAGCTCACCCGTGATTTCTACAACAGAGAGTGCATTTCAGATAAAACTTGTAATTGATCCAAACGGCGTTTCAATAATAAGCGTCTGAAATATCGCACCGAAAGGGGCGTGAGCAGCACACACGCTTCTATTTTCCATCGACGTACAATCCGTAGCCTACTTGTCTTGCGTCTCCTCCTCGCCCAGCCAACACACAACACTACTACTCCGCAAAGTCCGCTAAAACAGAGCGTGGTTATTTTGCATAACAAAGTTTGTTTGGGAGTTCTTATCTCCTCTTTGTTGACGAATGAGCCGCTGTCTCAAAAGCATTGCAACCTACTTCATACTAGTTATGTCACACTCACGGCGACCGATAGAATTACCTAATATATGCGACTGAACTTTCCATGAACCTTCTCCTAACCTTCAGATGACCCAACCACGGTCTGACATCACCAAGTACCAGGATTTTCTCCTCAAAAGTGATGGTGATCAGCCTGTTCGTGCTAAAAAAGGGGTCTAAAGTAAAATTGTGGCATAAAATACAATAGACCTATGCATGAACACTTGGTTATAGTCTATTATTTGATATTTATATTTTTTAGACTTTTGGCTACCACATTCAGAGACACAGTGCAGATGATGAGCTCCATCTAATTCTAAACTAAAGTCTGAACAATTATAGCCTATTTTAGATTTATTTTTGTCTTCTGTGTTTCACTTGGCGCTGTTGCTGCTACACCTGGAATTTAGGCTGCTGCCAAAAAATATGTATCTGTTCTTATTTTATTATGAGAAACATTTAAAAAAAAAAAAGTGTGTGTGTGTGTGTGTGTGTGTGTGTGTGTGTGTGTGTGTGTGTGTGTGTGTGTGTGTGTGTGTGTGTGTGTGTGTGTGTGTGTGTGTGTGCATGTATAGACATGTATATGTAGTCTATATCTTGTCACTTTGCCAAGTTAAAATGTTGAGCAAAATAACAAACAGGTGAATTGTAAATTCATATGAACATAAATACACTACAGTAGCCTATATAATATTACAAGCCTCTATAACATATTTTGCATTTCATTTGCCAATAAGGATATGTTGTCTCTAATATGATAACAGCGAGAGTAAAATGTTCTTACACATAAACAGGAACTATCTGCCTAAAGTCTTTAAGACGTTATCTAATTGTACACTAATGTGCAGGAAAATATCCAGGTTTTTAGATTTTACGTGATCTTATCAAAGGCATCACACAAACTGGCATCACAACAAAACAAATAATATAGGGATATTGGCATATTGCTACAGCATTGGCATGCTCAGCTGGTCTATGGGGGTCCCTACAAAAATCTATTCTCTTTAGCTTCCGTTTCTCTTCATCTACGTCTACTTTGATCCTCCCTCCTTGACATAAGTAAGACTAATTCACAGTTAGAGTGAGTCATAATGAAATCTACCACAAGATAAAGTAGGTCAGCTGCAAGATGGGCTTGATGAGAAGAGGGGAAGAATGGTAGGAAAATCTGCTCCCTTGCAGCATAATGGAATTAATTGGCACATTTATCAGCTTCAATTGATTTTATCCGATTTCCTGGCCCAAAGGCCTATAAATGAAACCAAAAAAGATCATTAACATTAAAGAAAAATGCCATTTGCACATGAGATCCAAAGACAATACATAAAGTCATTATGAACTTCTGCTGATTTACATCCATCCCAGCAACTGGATGCAGGTACACAAAAATCCTCGACGTTAAATTATCCATTTGTAACTCAGAGAGTGTACAAATGTAACCAAATGGATCAAATGGATGGAGTTAAATTAACACTAAGGATTTTTTACTGTGTACGTATCTGTACACTCAATGGAAAACAGCCTTCATCGTCATCGTAAAAGAAGTGCGAAGAAGAATGCTGAAGCTTTTTTTGTGTGTGTGAGAAAGTAGAAATACACTTGGTCTCCCTCAATGCCACTGCTAACCCCATTGAGGCGCGGGGCAGCGCAGCACCAATGGTAAAGGAGGCTAATTAAGTGTGCCTATGCATAGCATGGGCAGACTTATTGTTATCACTCATACTTAAGCCAGACATGGAGACACACATGTATTTCCCCAAAGTTTGGCACGCTACTCCTCCCACAGTTTTTGCACCACACACTTGCGCCATATGTCAAATCGACTGGCTTACGCGGGAATCGTGTGCTATCAACTTGCTAAGAGAAAGGTTCTATAGTTTAATTGATATGAATTTATTAAGAAATTAATTAACCCTTACCTGTCCCCATTGACTTATAATGGGAATCGCATTCAATAATTTTTCTCTCGCAAACCATAGGGGCTACAGTTTCAAGACTCAGAGAGGAGGTTCATAATGATTACAAGGAATAAATAAAAAATAATAGCGTCATTTGGCCTCATGGTGGCGCTATAACAGCCCACTTTACGTTTTGGCCTGTAACTCTTGAACCGTAGATCGGAAAATTAAAATTCTTTTTTCCCTGGATTCCTTGGGTCAAGACGCATCTCCCCATATAGGCCACGCCCATTTGCGCCAGGATAGATTTTCCACCATCTTGAATTTTCTCCAAAACACACTTTTTGCTCCTTTTCCTACATATTTTCTTCAAATGTCTTAAAAACCGGTACACATGATCTATGAAGCCATGCGATAAACATAGTCAAAGGATATTTCGATAGTCCGTACCGTTCGTTCGTAACGCGCTTCCAAAGTTAGCGGGAGGGGCCCGTTTCGCAAACGATAGCCATAAATCACAAACAATAGGTCGAGTCAACACTGAATTTCAACCACAGGTCGGGGGTGGCATACTCAACGAATCCCCAAAAGCATTTCCACTTCGACCCCTAGGGGGCGTCACAAACGCGCAAAACGTAACCGTTTCGTGCCAGAACGCGTTTTTCACGGGGACCGACCCTCTCACAACGCAACGCGGACGACTCGGCGGACAATCTCACGGTCCGAACCGCCACACAAGGTCGCGCATTTAGCGCGCTGCAGGCACACTTGTCAAAATTGACCCTGTCAATTCTAGTTAAGTGTGCCTGGCATGCAATGCCAAAACACTTATTACTCTCGCTCATATTTATTTATTTATTTATGTCTGTCCATACGATTCCCCAAAGTTTGGCACGCTACTCCTCCCACAGTTTTTGCACCACACACTCGCGCCATATGTCAAAACGACCGGCTTACTCGGGAATGGTGTGCTAGTAACTTGCTAAGAGAAAGGTTCTATAGTTTAATTGATATTAATTTATTAGTGAATTAATTTTTCCCCATTGACTTATAATGGGACAATGCAAAAAGTCACATTCAAGTATTTTTCTCTCGCAAACCATAGGGACTACAGTTTCAAACCTCGGAGAGGAGATTCATAATGATTTTAAGAATAAATAGAAAAATAATTACATCACTCATCCTCATGGTGGCGCTATAACGGCCCACTTTACGTTTTGCCCCGTAACTCTTGAACCGTAGATTGGAAAATTAAAATTATTTTTTCCCTGTATTCCTTGGGTCGAGACGCATCTCCCGATATAGGCCACGCCCATTTGCGTAGGGATAGATTTTCCGCCATCTTGAATTTTCTCCAAAACACACTTTTTGCTCCTTTTCCTACATATTTTCTTCAAATGTCTTAAAAACCGGTACACATGATCTATGAAGCCACGCGATAAACATAGTCAAAGGATATTTCGATAGTTCGTACCGTTCGTTCGTAACGCGCTTCCAAAGTTAGCGGGAGGGGCCCGTTTGGCAAAAAATTGCCCTAACTCACAAACAATAGGTCGAGTCGACACTGAATTTCAACCACAGGTCGGGGATGGCATACTCAACGGATCCCCAAAAGCATTTCCACTTCGACCCCTAGGGGGCGTCACAAACGCGCAAAAGGTAACCGTTTCGTGCCAGAACGCATTTTTCACGGGGACCGACCCTCTCACAACGAAACGCGGACGACTCGGCGGACAGTCTCACGGTCCGAACCGCCGCACGGGGTCGCGCATTTAGCGCGCTGCAGGCACACTTGTCAAAATTGACTCTGTCAATTCTAGTTAAGTGTGCCTGGCATGCAATGCCAAAACACTTATTACTCTCGCTCATATTTATTTATTTATTAAGTGTGCCTATGCATAGCATGGGCAGACTTATTGTTATCGCTCATATTTACTTACTTAAGTCTGTCCATACTTTTCCCCAAAGTTTGGCACGCTACTCCTCCCACAGTTTTCGCACCACACACTCGCGCCATATGTCAAATCGACCGGCTTACTCGGGAATGGTGTGCTATCAAGTTGCTAAGAGAAAGGTTCTATAGTTTAATTGATATTAATTTATTAGTGAATTAATTTTCCCCATTGACTTATAATGGGAATCGCATTCAATTATTTTTCTCTCGCAAACCATAGGGGCTACAGTTTCAAGACTTGGAGAGGAGGTTCATAATGATTGTAAGAATTAATCAAAAAATAATTACATCACTCGGCCTCATGGTGGCGCTATAACGGCCAACTTTACGTTTTGCCCCGTAACTCTTGAACCGTAGGTCGGAAAATGAAAAATTTTTTTTCCCTGGATTCCTTGGGTCATGACGCATCTCCCCATATAGGCCACGCCCATTTGCGTATGGATAGATTTTCCGCCATCTTGAATTTTGTCCAAAACACACTTTTTGCTCCTTTTCCTACATATTTTCTTCAAATGTCTTAAAAACCGGTACACATGATCTATGAAGCCACGCGATGAACATAGTCAAAGGATATTTCGATAGTCCGTACCGTTCGTTCGTAACGCGCTTCCAAAGTTAGCGGGAGGGGCCCGTTTCGCAAACGATAGCCATAAATCACAAACAATAGGTCGAGTCGACACTGAATTTCAACCACAGGTCGGGGGTGGCATACTCAACGGATCCCCAAAAGCATTTCCACTTCGACCCCTAGGGGGCGTCACAAACGCGCAACACGTAACCGTTTCGTGCCGGAACGCGTTTTTCACGGGGACCGACCCTCTCACGACGAAACGCGGACGACTCGGCGGACGGTCTCACGGTCCGAACCGCCGCACGAGGTCGCGTGTTTAGCGCGCTGCAGGCACACTTGTCAAAATTGACTCTGTCAATTCTAGTTAAGTGTGCCTATGCATAGCATGGGCAGACTTATTGTTATCGCTCATACTTAAGCCAGACATGGAGACACACATGTATTTCCCCAAAGTTTGGCACGCTACTCCTCCCACAGTTTTTGCACCACACACTTGCGCCATATGTCAAATTGACCGGCTTACGCGGGAATCGTGTGCTATCAACTTGCTAAGAGAAAGGTTCTATAGTTTAATTGATATGAATTTATTAAGAAATTAATTAACCCTTACCTGTCCCCATTGACTTATAATGGGAATCGCATTCAATAATTTTTCTCTCGCAAACCATAGGGGCTACAGTTTCAAGACTCAGAGAGGAGGTTCATAATGATTACAAGGAATAAATAAAAAATAATAGCGTCATTTGGCCTCATGGTGGCGCTATAACAGCCCAGTGTACGTTTTGGCCTGTAACTGTTGAACCGTAGGTCGGAAAATTAAACTTATTTTTTCCCCGGATTCCTTGGGCCAAGACGCATCTCCCCATATAGGCCACGCCCATTTGCGCCAGGATAGATTTTCCGCCATCTTGAATTTTCTCCGAAACACACTTTTTGCTCCTTTTCCTACATATTTTCTTCAAATGTCTTAAAAACCGGTACACGTGATCTATGAAGCCACGCGATAAACATAGTCAAAGGATATTTCGATAGTCTATACCGTTCATTCGTAACGTGCTTCCAAAGTTAGCGGGAGGGGCCCGTTTTGCAAACAATAGCCATAAATCACAAACAAAAGGTCCATTCAACACTGAATTTCAACCACAGTTCGGGGGTGGCATACTCAACGAATCCCAAAAAGCATTTCCACTTCGACCCCTAGGGGGCGTCACAAACGCGCGAAACGTAACCGTTTCGTGCCAGAACGCGTTTTTCACGAAGACCGACCCTCTCACAACGAAACACGGGCGACTTGGCGGATTGTCTCACCGTCCAAACCGCTGCACAAGGTCGCGCACTGCAGGCACACTTGTAAAAATTGACTCCGTCAATTCTAGTTTATGTCTGTCCATACGATTCCCCAAAGTTTGGCACGCTACTCCTCCCACAGTTTTTGCACCACACACTCGCGCCATATGTCAAAACGACCGGCTTACTCGGGAATGGTGTGCTAGTAACTTGCTAAGAGAAAGGTTCTATAGTTTAATTGATATTAATTTATTAGTGAATTAATTTTTCCCCATTGACTTATAATGGGACAATGCAAAAAGTCACATTCAAGTATTTTTCTCTCGCAAACCATAGGGACTACAGTTTCAAACCTCGGAGAGGAGATTCATAATGATTTTAAGAATAAATAGAAAAATAATTACATCACTCATCCTCATGGTGGCGCTATAACGGCCCACTTTACGTTTTGCCCCGTAACTCTTGAACCGTAGATCGGAAAATTAAAATTATTTTTTCCCTGTATTCCTTGGGTCGAGACGCATCTCCCGATATAGGCCACGCCCATTTGCGTAGGGATAGATTTTCCGCCATCTTGAATTTTCTCCAAAACACACTTTTTGCTCCTTTTCCTACATATTTTCTTCAAATGTCTTAAAAACCGGTACACATGATCTATGAAGCCACGCGATAAACATAGTCAAAGGATATTTCGATAGTTCGTACCGTTCGTTCGTAACGCGCTTCCAAAGTTAGCGGGAGGGGCCCGTTTGGCAAAAAATTGCCCTAACTCACAAACAATAGGTCGAGTCGACACTGAATTTCAACCACAGGTCGGGGGTGGCATACTCAACGGATCCCCAAAAGCATTTCCACTTCGACCCCTAGGGGGCGTCACAAACGCGCAAAAGGTAACCGTTTCGTGCCAGAACGCATTTTTCACGGGGACCGACCCTCTCACAACGAAACGCGGACGACTCGGCGGACAGTCTCACGGTCCGAACCGCCGCACGGGGTCGCGCATTTAGCGCGCTGCAGGCACACTTGTCAAAATTGACTCTGTCAATTCTAGTTACCCCTAGTATCTCCCACACTCCAGGGAGGAGAGGGTCATTCAGAGGACAGGCATGTGAAACATTCCTGCAGACTACTGCTGCTGCAACTCCCCACTGGCCCAGTCCTCCCATGTCGCCCTCCACCTCTTCTTCCAACACCTCCTTCTCCTCCTCTTCCTTCCCCTCCTCCCTTCCTTCTCTTGCCCTTCTCCTACCCCCTCTTCCCTCCTTCTTCCTTCCAATACAGTATCACATTCTCGCCCGTATGCCCTTGCTTTTAATCTGTCAATCACCACAACACTCAGCTGCTTCCCTTGCCCGCAGTGCTGCGGTGAGTGTCTCAGCATCAAGTGTCAGTTTAACCGAGAGTGTACAGAAAATGACAATTAAGGGTTCATTACTGAATGTGTTTTAAATTGACACTTTGGATTTTCTTTTTGCTAGGGTCGGGAAGAGGTGAACATTACCTCCATCATACATTCAAGTATAGGATTAAACGGTTTCTCTATATGCCTTGCAAGGTCAAAAGGAACATTATCTTTTATGTATTCTATATGCCTGTGTTACATTATGTAATGATGCATTAAAGAGCTTTCCTTCAATTCCTCTCCAGTGTGCTTCTCTTTCTGCATCCTGAGAAAAAAATACTGGTCATTTGCCGTGCCTGTGCTGTGTATTTGATCATATTGTTGAAGTGTAGACCAAGTGGACTTTGCATGACGTATTAATTAAGTTCATTGACTGGACAGAATTGTATGTGTGTACTCTTCCTAGCTAATACAGTAGGATGCAACTGACCCAGTGAAGAAGTAAGGTTATATAGTCTTTTGGCCCAATGTTGGTTTTACACTGAATAAAACATGTCTGTGTTTCTGTTCACCCATTCATCACTTTGTAAGCTGCTGCGGTGCAGGATGTTGTGATGCAGCCACCAGAACAGCAGAGATTAACATTCAAATAGCAGCAGATCGTCAGAAATATTTGATTTTACCTTTATTTATACCGGTGAAATCCCTACAAGTTCTCTTTTATGAGGGAGCCCTGTTCAGTTTAGCAGCAGCAGTACACTTACACAATATAAACATAGGCCTATAATTACATGAAAACAGAAACATTATGCTGTGTTCAAGTCCTAAAGACTTGTACAGACCTAAGCTATTATAAAACCAAGCTAAAAGTACAGTAGAAGAAGCTTGAGTGCCAAGGTTATGGGTGCCACCTGTCAGTGACTCAAGTCTCAGCTGGTGTGCCGGTTTGGGTCGTGACAAAACAGGCTGTTTCTAAAATGTAAAATAGCACCTGTAGATGAGAAACGTCTATATTTAGTTGCTACATGACCTATTTATAGACAAAATAATATAGGAAAAAAAAACTTTTACATAGAAACAGAAGCATTTATAAATGAATTGTAAACTAAGAAATATTTAAAAATGAATGGTAAACTAACAGAAGGCAAAAGAAATAATAGCACACTTATTAAAACCATTTAGGGAAGCAGGTCCACTATCCGATTGAGTCTGCCATGCAGTGCCATCAGATCGGAAAAAATGTTTAAATGCCGTGTTCAAGTCCTTAAGCTTCACATATGTCTGCAGGTGATTCAGCACACATGAAGCCTTGTTTGCCAAGTTCAGTTTGAGCTTTATGGACACTAG
The DNA here is from genome assembly GCF_963921795.1 of Nannobrachium achirus. Taxonomy (NCBI): domain Eukaryota; kingdom Metazoa; phylum Chordata; class Actinopteri; order Myctophiformes; family Myctophidae; genus Nannobrachium; species Nannobrachium achirus. Next base: position 38,214,457 of record NC_137811.1, on the reverse strand, counting down.
TGAAGTAGCAGGGAGTTGCTTGAACATAAACTGTAGTTGCTGGGTTTGTATACCCACAAAGGTAGGAGGGAAGCAAACCAAGGATGGATAAGAAGATACAGTATAGAACATGTGGTACATATGATATCCTGTGAACATAATAGGGCAACAATGTGTAAATATGTAGATTTGTATTATTTATGTTTGAGCTAAGATGATAGTACTTTCTCATATTCCTTTACACAGATAAAGAACTGTCTGAATCCTAAAATGAAGAGGAAGCTACTTTATCAACTGCCATATTCAATGTAATCAGTTGTTGTGTGTATGAGAAATAACACAATGTATTCATATGAACAGAGAATATGCTGAGCCACACAAAGGTAAATTTAAACATCAAAGGAAAAACAAAATGGACAGAAAAGTCAGACAACAATTTCCTCAGTCTCAGTGCATGTCATCTTTGAGGACTTATTTATTGGTGCAATATATCTTTTATTCTGGCTGCTACACAAGCAGCAACAGGATGAGAGGGAGAGAGCATCTTTAAAGGGGGTGGCTTTCCATCAAACTTCCTTTCAAAGCAGCATTTGATTTTCTAAAGGGTTGTGTCTGACCTATTTAGCAGCCAACAAAGAAAAGCCATCTTCTTGATTGATGGATGGTTGCCATGGTTTTTTCTTTTTCTCTCTCTCTCTCTCTCTCCCTCTCTCTCTTTAAATTGGAGCATCTGAGGCCAAGGAAAATTGGGACACAACCATATTCTCTGGTCTGGAACCACACTGCAACCCTAATCTATAGTGGATCAAGCAGAAGGTTATATAATATTCATGTCTGCACCATAAATAAAGTGCAACAATTTGTCATTATTATTTCAAAAATATTTAAGCACTATTAATGCTTACTTTTATTAAGAGTGACATTTTCCACCTTTAGCTAATTTAACTTTCATTGTAGCTTAACACTTACTAAAAGCCATCTTAAATTCTTGCTATTGTATTATGACAACAGAATTAATATTTTTCATCAGTAATAAATGTTTAGTAAATTAAATATTTTTCGATGTGATAGATGTGCATAGAAGATGCACGATGCTCAACACTCAGTTTTGAAATTCTTATCCTTTCTATTGTACAAAGCAAACAAAATCAAAAGATCAAAAAGAGCTAGGCAGAGACCAGGGGGGTGAGACCTACTAGTCAAGGCTGACACCAGAACAATTTGAATCCTATCATAGTGAGGGCCCAAACGTTTATACAAATTCTCTGGCAATAATACAACATGAAAATGTATTTATTAATTTAAGTAAACTACAAATAGTCAATACCCTTTATTACTCTATAATACAAGTCATACATTTAATCTGAAGCCCTGCAGTTACCGTTTAAATGACTTTGGAAAAGCTCAAAAAATTGTGTTTGTCTAGCACTGTTAACAACTGTATGCTATAAGTATTCTGAGGATACAGCCACATGTCTGATGCATCAGATACAGACAGTGATGTGTTCTACCTGTAACCCACGTATACGGCGTCTGCTGTCGGAAATAGAAATATGAACAGCCCCTGCCTTCGTGAACCTTTCAAGTAGCGTATTTGATAGGCATTATGCACCGGCGTATGCCCAGGCCCCACGAATAGCCACAGATCATAGATTATAGTATGCCCTCAAAAAAAGTCTAGAACACACCACTGGATACAGATGATGTGTCAGATGATATCTGATCGACTGGGCAGTGGTTATCCATGACCAGAACATGACCCAGGTTGACTCTAGATACCTAAGCATACACATGACTGAGGGTCTTTGATGTCAAGTAGAAGTTGTTGCTCCTCTTCTACCATGCCGTAGAGCAGAGCATTCCGCCATGCAGACCGGTATGGCATATGCGTATGGTATTAGCCTGGTTTTTGGCAACCTTAGTACAGCTGAAAGCCCAGATTACCATGCAGTTTATACAAAGAGACGAAAATCGTGGGGGTCGGGCAGCATCCCACTCTCACGGCTGTCATATGATGAGGCTATCATCAGACAGGCCCAGAAGATTATTTTAGACCCCACCCATGTCCCCCACCCTGAGTAACAGCTAGAGATTATTCAGAGCCCCCCTGTGCTAGCGGAACCTCCTTAAGCACTCCTTTGTCCCCCTGTCCATGCATCAAAGCCCAAAATGACAAGCTAGCCAGAGCCAAACCCCGTAACGCTGATTGTATTTTAATGTTTTAAATGTACATGTGAACATTTTTATGGTGATTTTATGTTGAGCTTACTGCACACTATTACGTCTACAATGTGTGTCATTCAGAGGGGAATATGCAATTAGTTGGCAGTCTGCATCTGTATAGGTTTGATTTCATTTTATTTTTTAACAGAAAGGCCTGTGGCCTTGTTGATAGTTGTTAGATTAGTTCTAGTTTACTTGAATTTATTACGCACTAAAACACAACATAACTCACAAAAACAAGAAATTGCTTACCTACATTAACTTAACATTAGTTCACATAGATTTGTGACATGCATATACCGGTCAGGATCAAAGCTATTTCTAACTAAGAATTATTTTTGGAAAAGTATTAAAACTCCATGATGTAATGTTGTATTGATTGTTATAAATCTCAAATACAACATAAATTTGTATTCAGCTAATCTATTTCTCACACTTCACTTAGCTACATTTCTTCATTTGATCCGATTCCCTGTAGTCATACCGTCCCACTTCAAACACAATAGTGATTGAAAGTAACAACAATGAAACATCAGTCTCTCTTTTTAGAATTATATTTGGTTTAGTTAGGATCACACATCCTGAAGTTACATTCATTTGGAGAGGGATAGCTGAGGTCAGAGGCAGAACAGGTTTCATTAAAAACAGCATTTCATTAAACTGGTTCAACTTTTATTCAAACCCCCAGTGAGAAATTACTGCTATACCTGCATTATGATTGATTGAAGAATTTATTAGAAGTTTGCATAGGAAAAGGCCAAGAAAGCCTATGGCTTGTTTCAATTGAGATCCTTTTTTTAAACTCATATAACATTGAATGACAGACAGATAGAACACAGTACTATGCAGAAGATAATCATCAGAAAAACAATCGTAAAAAATTGCAAAATAAATGGTATTTACAATAGAAAGGTCAGGGGGAGGTAAATAAGTATTTGTTTTCATTTACCAGTTTTGAGTAGCCACCTCTAAGTGGCTTTTCAGAGTCGTTTTAAAGGAAGGTAGGGATTGACGTTTAAGGCCTTCGGTAGGGCATTTCACATTTTTTTGTGCCAAATCTGGGTTGGACATGATCTGTGGAGCTGCCTCTCGTGTTGTAATTGTGAACATGGTACATGGGTATCGTAGCCTATCTTATACACCAGGCCCATTGCAAGATGCTTTACTCTGTCAGCTACCTGTGAGCCGCCCCACGCTTAAAAAGTGATAAGCGGTAAGGTATGGTATTTGTTGGTAGACTGAATCATGGCCAAGCATCTTTACATTTAAAAGCAATGCAGGGGCATACCGGCAATTTGTGTTTGTCACCACTGGTTAACCAATTATTACCAATAAACCATATGCATAAGGCAAGGGGGAAAAGAAACATCAGAGCCTCAGGCCAGTGCATCTGTTCTGATATAGGGCCTGTTGTGCGTGGGCATAGACACTTTAGTCATGTTTCAATTGTCATGAGGGTGAGTAGAAGTGACAGGACTTTCATCTACTGTATGGATGAGCTATGCCTTTATTGCAGGCCTCCTCTTCTGGTGGCATGCTCCAGCGTAGTGTGAAGTTAGTCATCTGACTAGCTAGAGCCATATGCAGCTGTGAGTGATTAGAGTCAATCATGCTGAACATGTGATGTACAATACCAGTAAGACTCCCTAATCGGGAGATAAGCGACCGTTGGTCGCTTATCTCCACAAATAGGCCAAAAGTTTGTTTTACCAATTATCAAGACATACGGGCAGTTGACAGTTTGCCATGGTTACTCATTGAAGTTGAATCTCCATATATGGAGATAACCTACGCATCACACTAAGTCTGACCTCACCAGCCCATATTTGGGCATGAGCAACTTTTGTCTCCATATATGGAGATATGATGACATCACACAGTCCTCAGCCGATGATGTGGCGTGATGTCATACAATACACAAACGAGCCCTACAGTATAAAGGGGAAATTCTTGCGCGACTCAGACCTTATCGCCAGGGTTGGCTTATAGCAGCTGTCGGTAGGACCATATATGGATTCTGTTAGTGTGGATCTCCTAACAGGGCATCATCTGGGATACAATCCCTTTTATGCCCATATATGGAGATCCCTAACAGAATCCCTTTCATGCCCATATATGGAGATCCCTAACAGAATCCCTTTTATGCCCATATATGGAGATCCCTAACAGCATCCCTTTTATGCCCATATATGGAGATCACTAACAGCTAACAGAATCCCTTTTATGCCCATATATGGAGATCCCTAACAGAATCCCTTTTATGCCCATATATGGAGATCCCTAACAGAATCCCTTTTATGCCCATATATGGAGATCCCTAACAGAATCCCTTTTATGCCCATATATGGAGATCCCTAACAGAATCCCTTTTATGCCCATATATGGAGATCCCTAACAGAATCCCTTGTATGCCCATATATGGAGATCCCTAACAGAATCCCTTTTATGCCCATATATGGAGATCCCTAACAGAATCCCTTTTATGCCCATATATTATGGAGAAATCCCTGCTCTGAGTATCTGACATCAGTGTGATGTCACCTGTTTATGCCCATATATGGAGATCCCTGCTCTGCGTATCTGGTTGCTATGGTAAACAGTTGGTTGCTAGGGTAAAAAAACATGGTTGCTATGGTAAACAGTTGGTTGCTAGGGTAAACAGTTGGTTGCTAGGGTAAAACCATGGTTGCTAAGGTGGTTGCTAACGTACACTAACAGACCAGCAACAACAGACTGTTGCCACAGCAACGTACACAAAGGTTTGTGTACACATGTGGTGTGATGTCATACTGATGCGGAGATATGAGCAGGGCAAAGGTGTGACGTGTGACGTGTGACCGACGGACGGACGGACGGACGGACGGCCGGTGGAGGTTTTCATAGTAAACTGCTCCCTGACGGTCGCAATCAATGTACAATATCTGACCTTCTCTATCCAAAACAATGAAATAACAACAACACAAAATCACAACAAGCTTACATCATAGTGATCATACATCACTACCATACCTGCTGAAGAAGTAGGTTGTGTATGGTTGGATCCGCCAAGTCAGCCTCACTCTGTATTTGCATCCTCAACATCAACACAGTCTGTTTTGGGCCTTAGAACGTGCATGTGCACAAATGCATGTGACACGCACGCACGCGCACACACACGCACGCACGCATGCATGAGCACACACACACAGTGATGAAAAAATGGATCATTCTCAGGCAAGGATATAACAGATATACAGTAAACATTTACCTCACCTTCATTACAGATGAAAGACAGTTCATGGTCACAGCTCTGTTCATGCCATTTCTTTGTGGAGAGGTTTACTGCCGCACATGTAGGCCTATGTGTGAGGTTTCTGGGTTGTTTTTTTGCCCAGTAACTCAGATGATCGAATTTGGTAGGCGAAGGCCATACGAAAACAAATCGTCTCAAGCCAATCCAAGTACCTCCATTTTCCAGCAGCGACTGTACAACTTCATCCTCACCTGGAGTCTGAATCAATGCCAAATCCGTGTGATTCGCTCTACAGTAACTCCAGGTTCTCAGGAATGGCATGCTGTATTTCACAAGATGGTATGTTTTGTGGTTCCCTTCTAGTCCTGGAAGATGAGATTCATTAGGTGTTATTTAGAAACAAGGGGCACACACACATGTTTGTCACAATAGTTCAAATACTCATGAGTGAAGCAAACGAAGGGAAACCTTCTATCACCGGGGACATCCTTCCAACGTCCTCTAGATTTGACCATTATTGCGCATAATTTACCATTACTTTCATCAGCTGCATGCTGACTGTTCTCCCAGTTGTAAAACTGGGATTAATTTTCATCTACTGCCCACAACCAATAAGAATTGTTAATATGCAGTCCTATCCAGGCCTACTCGTTGAGGGATGGCGTCCTCTCATTCATTATGGACAGTTGGGTTTCATCCTCTATGGCCAAGTCAGTGTTAAATGACCTGCCCAGCATCTTTAGCCCATTAAATAGCCTACAGCTCATGGTACAGAGGCTGCAGTGCATGACATCATGCCAACTGTTTTCCAAATCATATATGGCAACTATGTGCTTTGGAAAATTATCTATTTTTGAGGAACCCTTTGGTTTCCATATTGGTTTGAAAAATCAACTTGAGAAAGACTTGAAAATAGATGATGCAGCAGAACAGTGTATGGTGATTTAATGCTTGTTGAACTTGACTATTGCTAGAAATAACACCTCCAGTAGCGATATCTTTACTAATCCATAACTTATTATTAATGGTGATATTCATAAACATAAGCCAGAAATGTGGAACTTGAAGGTTTATGGTTTTCAATAAATAGCATAGCACAATCATTGTTGTCATTGTTTTCAAAATGTAACTGAAGTTACGGAAAGTATGTCCCGAGTTCCTGACTTGCTGCTGTCCATGCAATAGTAATAGTAGGATATGGTCTGAGAAGTAAACCACTAAACCTCACCTGAGACTAGAAGCAATAGCAGAATCAACCTCCCAACAACTTCCTAGAAGATTCACAAGACAATGAATCAGCTAGACAAGAGATATAACAGATTGTTAAAGTGTTTTGATAGACTGCCTCCTCAAAGTATTTGCACCCATTAGTAAAGTTAATCCAAAACACACTGAGAAGATAAGACAGTATCAACATCATATAACAAATGTATAATCCTTTTCAAATGCAATGAATGAGGAAAAATGAGGATCTTCATTACTTATTCACATTAAGGATTTTGAATAAAATCAACAGCTTTTCAGAGTTCAGAGTTACAGAGTGTAAAATAAAGCTTATCACTTGTGTTTTTATCTGTTAAAATAACATGCCATATAAACTCATATCTTCATGCACTGAAAAATGCTCTGTAAATGTCTTTAAGTGGTTTCATCAAACACAAGATTGCACTGGAGCAGATGGTTTTCAATAAAGTAGGTCTACATACCAAAGTTGAAAATATCCGGAGATTGAGCTCAATACTCTTTCATGGTGGTATCTTATAGAGAGATCAGGTACAGTGAGACCTCTTCAGAGAGTTATAAGCTTTTCCCCCATGTAAATGTTGTATTATTTTTGTCCAGCACTTTGGCCTGTTGTTTTACATAAGCTATATAAATACAATCGTCTTACAAACTTACTATAAGCGATGTAATCTGAGGACATTTGCAAATGTATTTAGGGAAATTGCGATCATCTAAACACAACCTGTACTACAGGTCATGTTATAGTACTGTAATGGTGGCGTTTGGGATTCATTCAAAGATGCTCAAGTAGCCAACACAATTTGTGAGAGTATTGATGGTCCAGCCTCATCAATTCACAGAGGAGAGTGAGTGTACATCTTGAATCTGTATTTAGGCCAGGTGCAGCCGGTTCAACAATCAAGCTGAAGAAGGAAAAAACATTTGCACATAGGTTTAAAGATCCAAAATGTAATTTATTTAATGGCACAACGTTTTGACCTTTTATGTCTTCACTATTTGCCTATTGATGACGTATGGTCAAAACATTACGCCATCAGTGTAAGTATGCAGATGTTTTACTCTTCTTTTCCCAATATCAATACAATAAGAGCAGCATGGATTCAGTCATTTTAGCTGTGGCCATTTCAGCTTTCTTCAAAAGAACAACATGACAAATGGAGCTTGATGGAATGGATTATTATATTCCATATGAATAGACAGTTTCCCCCAAAATGATTGAATTCACTCCCACACAATAATAAATGAGACCACACAGTGCAAGTCCGGGTTTTTCTCTTACTGTATATTAAATCAATGAGCATACAAAATAGATGTCCAGTACAGTACAATAAACATGTGTCTCTTTTCTTTCTCAATCTGAATCTTCATACAATGTAACATCAGTTCACAAATATACTTCAGTAGGTACAGGGAAAATAGATTTGTCAAGCATTCATTGGACAGTTAAACAATAACAATGGATCATGAGATGGTGTTGTGACTGAGTCTCGTGAACTCAGAAAGGATGTAGAATGTTTTGGCCAGTGTCCGGGACACTTTGACATTTCGCTGGTCAATCTCTCTGTCCCTGGAGTGGGCAGATTCTCGTCACATGCATTAGTTATCAGATCAAAACAAAATAACCTTGTCACTTGTAACACTGAAGTTGGTGTTTTAAATATAATAGATATTAAAATGTTTTTAACCCAACAATTCCGCCCTAAAACAACAGCTGAAGGAGTTAAAGTGTCGACCCTAGAACCCCAAACAAATGCTGCCAAAGGGACAGAGAACTTATGGTTCACTATCAGCCAAATATTTAATTAAACTCTTTTCGATAGCAGAGTCAAAGAACTGTATATTTCCAAAGGTATTTAAATCAGAACATCTAATAATTGAATCACAATAGGTACAAATATTATGATAACTTTTAAAAGTAGAGCTAAAAGAAAAATATAGCTGTATTTTCTTAATTATTAATTATTATTATATATTATTATTATTTTTTTACAAAGGTTCAATGTCCCAAGGTTTGTTGAAAAATTCCCCATGCGATCAGGCGAGTCAAAACACATCAACACGTTCCCAAGTCATAATTATAATTTAGGGCTTTACAGTCAAAACAAGACGAACTTGACTCTTCATCATTTGTTTACTTTAACAAGACAAAAGAATTTGGGTTAAAGGAGACAGCATTCTGGTTTTGCCTACCCTAGTAAACTAGACTCCTCTGTCTACGAGGCTAGGTTTGACGCAGAACCAGCCGTGGGGGCCATAATTTCCTGCCCATCCCCGATTACCTTATGTAAGGTGTTCGTCCCTCTAGACCTGTGGAGATGTCGGAAACCGGAACCTCCTTAAGCCAAGTGTTCCTTCCTTTTTACCCTTAAGGTTAGTTATTGGCTGCTTTTGTCCGAGTCAATTTCTGTAAGAAAACACTTTACAGCGGGAAAAACGTGTGTAATGTCTTTTGATACTCACGAAATACCATATAGAATTTCAACCTCCTTTTGACATTTCTCCTTTGGACAGACAATGAGGGGGTCTGTCAAATCATTCTCAATTATCATCGAAATATCTTATCTGTAAGACAAAGGAAAAGAAAAGACAGGAAACAATCAATCAATACTGTAAGTAGTAGTTTTTTTTTTTAAGTGTTTAACATCATAATGATTCCCAGAACAGAAATTAAACAAAATACTTTATAAAATACTTTAGACCGTATCAAACATTAAACAAGGGAATGTTGTTATTAACTGGAAGAGAGCAGGTCTAAATAATCTCTCACACACAGACCATCTGTCCTTGAAGGCTACAAATGTCTTCTAGCCACACATACGCACACGTACGCACACGCAAGCAGAGACAAGAGTTGGAGAGAAAGTGGGAAGTTGATAAGGTAGTTAAAATCAATTAATGTTATAGAAAATCAAGTTAAATTCAAAATCAATGTAAAATCACTGTAAAATCAGACAAACAGATAATAGGCAATCAGATAAACTCCCCCCTTGAACACACAATGTCCATTGTGTGTGAAAACATTAAAGCATAAATGTACTTGTTGTTTTTAAATGAAATGATTTTTTTTTTTTTTATAATCAATAATCATACAATTAATTAATAATTAATAACATTTTTTTTTTTTTTTTTTTTTTTTTTATAATGAATCCAACTACTGTACTGTATAATCCTAACATGGCCTAAGATGGGCTGGCTAAAATAATCAAAAGTGGGCTGTCTACTAAGGCCAAACACTGTGTGCCCGTCGTCCCCGCAGACAGCCTACCCTACCAAAATAAATCAAAGAAGGTAAACTGACAAATTAAACGCCAAAACTATACTAAACCAGCCCATTTTTTATTTTTATTAACAATAATTAATACTATTCAAAGAGAGTAGTCAATATAATACTATTAGAATGAAGGTTACCGCCCTTAGAAACTTTGTGGCTGCAGCGATGTGGTCTGGTTGCAGCGGGCGTGTCACACCATAGAGTTCCATCAAGGGTCAGAAAGGCCAGGGAAAGGCAGCCATGGTTCTGCTCCGCCCTGGACTCCAACAACTGCAGGCTCTATGAGTGGAGAACTGACAACAATACTAAATTAGGCATGAAATACAACTACTAGGGTTGGCACCGTGATCAGCCGATCAACGGGGTGCCACACATCTGAAGTGTCAGTGTCAGTAGTAAGTAGTCTGGTGGTGGTGGGAAAGAGTAGTCATTATCATAATCATCAACAATAGCCAAGTTATCTGGGTGGCATACGTGGGTGGCCCAATGGGCCTTTATCTAGTCATGATTGTACTTGTACCTGACCTGACTCAGTTGGGGGACCGGGACCCTGTGTAGCAGGGTTCTGCTGCTGTTGGGCCTGCCACTTCTTTCCACAGCTGAAACAGGTGATTGTGTGTGTATTGTTCTGGGCCCTGTTAGTGTTTGTGTTGATGTTGTTACCTTGACTCAGTCCTTCAGGTCCATTCCCGGCTGGGGGATCCCGCTGATCACCACTGGGACCCCTCTTCGGGTTATGTGTTCGGTGGAGTGTCACTTGTCCATCATCCGACATTACGGCTCGCAACTTAACTAGTGGCTTGGGCTCTGGAACGATGTCGTTGTAATACCTGGCTAGTATTGTGATCTTATCTGTCGTTCTCAATCTCCATAGCGGGTCATGCATAATGATCGCCTGTCTCAAATGGGGGCGTAAAGCGTCAATCAAAAGCTGATTAAGCACACTGGCATATCCTGGCAGCCCTTTTGTGAAACCAGAGTGGCGGTCAAACTGAGTGGTGAAGTGATGGACGAAATCAGAGACGTCCTCACCCTGCCTCATCTTAATGTTAGTGATTAAGGAAAAGTCCACGTTACCCCTAACAAGGTCCTTAGCCTGATTAATCATAACCTGTACTGCGGCTTGATGTGGGGCGTTCCTGACCTCACCTGCAGGGTTACTACCTTGGGCCGGCACGGGCCGCATACACTGGTATGGGTGACCGTTTGCCTGTAGCCAATCTAATCCCACAGAAATCTGATAAGGAAAAGCGTTAGGTGTGCAACACATAGTAATTAGTTTTTTAACTTCCCAGGTGTCTAGTCTTAGCTCCACAATTTCTGCCTTTACAGATTTTTCCCACTCATCAGGGTTGCTGTGGATATCGGGTAAACGTTCAGCCGTGTCTCGAGCATCCACTGGGTACCAATTACGGTACACAAATGTAATTTTGCCATCCTCTGGGTACGCCAAAAGAGAATCGTTAATTTGACTAGGTGTGGGTGTGTGAACCTGTTCCTGACGCTCACCTGTGTACACTTTTTCCTTAGTGAGTGTATGGCCATTCTTAGTGGGTGTTGGTTTTGGTGGTTTGCGTGGAACGCCGGGGAGGGGCGGATTCGTGTGGTCAGCGGGATCTCCCAGCTCGACCTGATTACAAGGAGGAGAAAAAACAACTGAGTTATTTAAATCATTGTCACATCTTTCTCCTTCATGTTGCCTCCCCCCTCTCTCTACCCCCTTCCTATCAGATAGAAGTGTAGGTAATGAGGTTTGCATGTCAATGTGATGTCGTGCATTGATACCCCCCTGGCGTGGAGGCCCGTGAGTCACAGCCACAGGTGGGGGAGGTTGTGGTGATGGTGTTCGTCCAGCCGGGCCGAGCTCACTGTTGTCCTTCACCTCTGGTGTGGCACGGTGTCGTCCAGCCGGGCCGACCTCACTGTTGTCCTTCACCTCTGGTGTGGCATGGTGTCGTCCAGCCGGGCCGAGCTCACTGTTGTTCGCCCCTGTTCTGGCACGGTGTGAGGAAGGCAGAGGCTGGCTGTCCGATTCTGAAGGCCTCTCCTTTTCTTTTCTCTCCCTCGCTGCCTCTCTTTCTGCAGCCGCCCAGCGCAGCTGCGCCAGAGCGAGAATCCCAAGCCTGGCGACCTCATTTTCGGCTCTCTTCAGACTTTTCCGTTGTGAGATTTTATCGATATGTTGATACAGTACTCCAGAAAATCTCGTCAAGTCCTCAGTCGTGAGAGAGTCATCATATCCGAATTCCTTTCTCCATATGGGCAAAAATGGTGCAATTGTTGGGCACCTAGAAACAACCTGTTTCATTTCCTCATTGTCTATCTTAGCCGTTAAAGCTGTTATCAGTTCATTCTCCAAGCTTTGGAGAGAGGCTTCAAACTCAAAGTTGTTGTTCAGTTTGTAAAGAGGTTGTTTAGATTTCGGCAGGTGTTTTCTACCTCCCTGTGCATTTCCCATTTTTGAAGCTGGTCGGTTAGGAGGAGGATGAAATCGAAGCTAGTTTGCTTGTCACCTCAGCTGGCGGATTAGACGGAATAAAAAAATAATAAGACTAAAAAAAGACGAAACACACCAGATAAGACACAACATGTAAGCGTAAAGCATGAAGATTTCCGTCAGAACGTTCTGTTCTGGAACATAAAGGAAATCTACCAATTAAAATAACCACGCTATTTCTTATGTGATTAAGTGGCTTGAAACAGCCGTATTGGGTTATGCACTGGCCAAGAGATTCTCCCTTCAGAACAATTGCTTTTGTTCTGGGTACACTAAACAAAATCGTGTAAAGATTTCCTTCAGGACAGAAATAACTTTCGTCCTGGCAACACTAAACTGGAGTCTCGTGCTAAATAACACCAACTAATAATATGGACAAGCATGAATCTGTGACCAACAGTCTGCTATGTCCTCAGAACAGGAAACCGCAGTCCCTATTCTGTTACTCAAACGTGCAACAAAAAGCAACAAAACAATAGACAAAAAAAAACATTAAACATTAAACAATCAAAACGCAGCTTGGGCTAGAGGTAGCAATTCTCTAACTTAGCCGGTACAAATCTTTAAGTACTTGACCCATCTGTGATTTTCAGTCCAAAAAGGCATGAATAAAATCAAAACTTACACTGTGTGCTTTATACACACTTCTCAAGTCCCATGGTAATTTCTCCGCGCGCAGGAGGAAAAACGAGTGGGAGAGAATCCTTTCAGTGATAATCCGTGGGAGTCAGGGGAAATGTCTGATAATATCCTCGGCTGGTTGTTTCTCTAGCAGAGATGAACGAAGACTCCAAAACAAACTGTCCAGCAGCTGTATCGAATCCATAAACGTCAACTCAGTAGAAATCCGCAACTGGTTCTAGCAGCGGAAGAGACAAAATGAGTCCAACAAAGTCCCCAATATCTCCTCGGAGCTAATCCGGCAATCGAATGGGCCAATTGATGGAATGGATTATTATATTCCATATGAATAGACAGTTTCCCCCAAAATGATTGAATTCACTCCCACACAATAATAAATGAGACCACACAGTGCAAGTCCGGGTTTTTCTCTTACTGTATATTAAATCAATGAGCATACAAAATAGATGTCCAGTACAGTACAATAAACATGTGTCTCTTTTCTTTCTCAATCTGAATCTTCATACAATGTAACATCAGTTCACAAATATACTTCAGTAGGTACAGGGAAAATAGATTTGTCAAGCATTCATTGGACAGTTAAACAATAACAATGGATCATGAGATGGTGTTGTGACTGAGTCTCGTGAACTCAGAAAGGATGTAGAATGTTTTGGCCAGTGTCCGGGACACTTTGACATTTCGCTGGTCAATCTCTCTGTCCCTGGAGTGGGCAGATTCTCGTCACATGCATTAGTTATCAGATCAAAACAAAATAACCTTGTCACTTGTAACACTGAAGTTGGTGTTTTAAATATAATAGATATTAAAATGTTTTTAACCCAACAGAGCTCTCCTCTCACCTAGACAGGTGCTAAACATTGACTGTGTACTTAATTATTTAAGCAGTGTAAACAATGCTACAGAGCCATGTGCAACTCTACCAGTGTAGAGGCATGCAAAGAACACATTATTGTATTCCCTGTTGTTATGATGCTCGTCAGATGATCTATTCATAAAGCTGACTATGAAACGCGATTCTTGAATTTATTTTCTGTTAGAAACCATGATATTATTGATGCATTGATAAAGATATATCTTTATAGCTATATGACTGTGATTGTTAGGTATTTTAATTCCTTTAGAAAGTAATCCATTTCCAGAAGACTCAGCTTCCACCCACAGAGTAAAACCACAGTAGGAGTCAGAGTCAAAGAAGAGGCAGCACAAGAATAAGTCAGTTTGAAATAATTGTATTAAGAGAATAGTTCAGAGTTCAGCGTACAGTACAGCAATTCACCCATAGTGCCTTCTGCCTAATAGACAGTTGACATGATTTTTATATAGTTAAGACAGTAGGATGGGTCCTAACATGATGATGTAATATCGTGACAAGTGGTCACCTGAAATGACCTTCATCAGTGGACAGAACACCAGAGATGTAAAAGAGTCTTTGATCTCGAGTCAAGTCCGAGTCACGAGTCATTGATCTCGAGTCACGAGTCGAGTCGAGTCTTTAGTGGGTCAGCCCGAGTCGAGTCACGAGTCTTTCATCACGAGTCACGAGTCGAGTCACGACTCATGAGTCACATAAATACCAAGTTAGCTGAAGTAAAATAGCTGATGATGAGCTAAACATGTGTGTTTTATTTCGCCGTTTTAATATTTAAATCTTACGATGAAAGGTCCATGCAGACGGCTGTGTCTGTGGCACCAGAGAGGAAAGAAGAAAGGAGAAGTAAAGGCCAATATTTGTCGGGCTTGTCATGCATTATAGTGCTTAAAATAAAGATTGTTCACGAGTCTTATGAGCTCGAGTCGAGTCGAGTCGAGTCTCGAGTCTTTGAGGGGCGAGTCCGAGTCGAGTCTCGAGTCTTTGAGGGGCGAGTCCGAGTCGAGTGACGAGTCTCCAAAAACGCGACTTGAGTTGACTCGAGTCGCAAGTCTTTAACTCGAGTCCCCATCTCTGCAGAACACAACAGAGTTGTGTAATCTTGTTGTTGACAGCTCCTGCCGTCACAGACAGATCTAAAAACTCATAAAGATTGTTTACTTAAACAGTGGAAGGTCAGACAGACACTTGTGCCGAGTCAAGGTATCAGAGTTGTTGTTTTAATAACAACTAGTCCTTACCCGTTCAAAGATATGAGCTCCGAAATGATGTGCAGTGTGTGGGTTATGGGGTGTGCACTGTGCACACAGTATATGAGGGATGGAAAGTAACTTTCTGGTGCTTGCATGATAATATGTAGGAGCATCAATGTAAGAAATACCCGTTTCGTTTAAAGCCTACAGAGATACTGTGTACCGATCTTCATGACAACATCTCTGTAACAGGGCCAGCCAACACCCCCCCCCCCCCCCCCCCCCCCACACACACACACACACACACACACACACACACACACACACACACACACACACACACACACACACACACACAGAGCTGGTTAAACATGTTGCCCCATGCTAGATGCAGAATAGATATGCCTCATGCTAGATGCAGAATAGATAGTAGATACACCATAAAAATGCTAATATACAGCATATGATTTGTGAAAGTGACAAACGGGCTTCACAGTTATGTCAGGTGTGTTCATATGCTAATGGTGATGCGATTTCAGATCAATTGCTCCAGCCACTGAGGAGAAACGCTGTGACAGACACTCACTCAGACAGACAGACAGACAGACATTCGCAAAATTATAGTATAGATGTTAGAACAACAGGGTTTGTTTTGGAACATGGAGTGGCAAACAGCACAATTAATAGATGAGCTGTTATGTACAGTAGTTTGACCTTTAGACAAAATTGGTACAAAATATTTTATTAATATTATATTAATAATATTAACCAAACTTTTCCAACAGTGATTATTCCTTTCTTATCCACTCCCTGTTTCCATTCTTGTTATCAGATTGGATATTGATTCAATTGTTATTCCTTGGAGATTTTAATTTGATTAACAAAATATATTTTGTACAGTATTTGTGTTATATCGTAATGCTTCCAGGAAGACCATGACAGTGGTTCCAGAAACAATCAGTCTTGTCTTAGGCTGTACAGAAGATACATTACTTAAACATAAACAAAATATGTGCCAAATTATTATTGTTATTATCTGTTCAATACACATTTTTACACAAGTCGAGCAGCTCTACACACAACAAATGTCTCTGTTTCTTCAGCATTTCTCACACTGAGTGCATTGACTACATTGATATATTGAGCCATTGTTTGCCAAAAGGACATGTGTTACATGGTAACATGATATACAGGGGTCATCAATTGCCTATGTCCGTACATGAACAAATGTGTCTGTGGCAAAGACTTGGCCTTGTCTGTGAGAAATTTAGATCGATTTTCCTTTTTACACACCATTATAATGTTCTTATTTTGAGTTATTCTGAGAGGAATTCAAAACATTTAAATTAAGCATATAGTAGTGCCACTTCTTCATAAATTTGCTTTTGTTACAACAACAAATCCCTGCTCCCAGTTGAGCCAGATCATCTATGGTAATTTTGAACCATCTTTGAATGTAAATGACACATCCTTGCAAATGTTAGGGCCGTGTGAGTGAGAGTGTGTGTGTGTGTGTGTGTGTGTGTGTGTGTGTGTGTGTGTGTGTGTGTGTGTGTGTGTGTGTGTGTGTGTGTGTGCGTGCGTGCACGCGCGTGCGTGCGTGAGTGTTGTATGCAAAGGTAATCTGTGCAGGCAGGAGCTCTATGAGGAACCATGTGTCAGGCTTTGACAACATGCTTTTATTTAGAAAAGAGGAGAAACAAGATGAATGGTGGCACATATTGTACGGTAGTACTCTCTCTCTGAAACCTTCATGCAGTGCATATGATTTTCAGGCCACTGTGACCAAAAAAAGGAAAAGCACAATGCATTTTTAACAAAGATTTTGGATATGGTGAGTCACAAAACAAGCACATGAACATTAATCTCTCACCTACGGCCTGTCAGAAATAATCACCCTTAACAACAGACTCCAGGGGACCAAAAGATAACCTCTGTGTCCACTCACTCACTCTTTTAAAGATAAAAATGTCATCAATCAAAATGCCATCAGAGGCCTAAACAAGCCTCAAAGATGGCCTTAGCTGCTGGACTATATCTCTTCTTTGGATGCTGTTAATGATGTGTCCCAGACTCGTTGTTAGGCCTGGCTTGTAACTTCTTTGAGGTCACAATGTTATTGAAGGATTTCACCAATGTATTTATAATAATGTCCTACAAAGGCAAATAGAAATACGTTTTTGTATGATTTAAATAGGCATAATGGGGTTAGATGATTACTCTTTTAGTAGGTCTATATATTTTTTAATTGTAGGTAGGATAGGAATACTTTTACACCATTTCCCCCGTTTCACTTGCTCTTTGACTTTGTTAGACAGTATTCTTGTAATTTTACAGACACCCCAAAGCTGTTAAAATATCACACACAGCAAATGAAATTATTTTAAGTAGACTAAATGTTTGTTAAAATGTCCATAACATTTTGGCAAATAGATATCTTAAGTGCCAGGATGAATGTCAATCTTAATATTTTTGTGTTTTTTCATAGAAACGCCCCTAGAAAAACACAAGTCACAGGGAAATCCTAGAGACTAACAAACATTTCCTCACAGTAGGCCGATAGCAACACCTTGTGGAAAATCTAAGGCACTGCAGTTTCAAAGCTTGATATTGGACTGAAAGGGATTGGATTGGACTGAAAGTCAAACACATTCTAACAACTGGATGAGATGATGGCAAAGTAAGATAAATACTAAAGTATCAGGATGCTAGCTTTACTAAACCTAAAGCTCAACTTTCAATAAAGGCAGACAACACACAATTAATGTATCACTTGTATTTATTTATACTATAATATATTCATAATTCCTATGTTCATGAAAGATATACATGGCTATTTACATATTGCAATGTTGCCAGTGGAAGAAACATACATTTCAATAAAATAGATGAGTAATATATGTCGCGAAACAAGTGCTGTGCTCAAGGCCCAGAAAGTTGTATACAAAAGTTTCTTAAAAAGTGGAAGTTGAAAAAAAAAAAAAAAAAAAAAAGTAAAAACACAAAAAGCATGTAAAAGCATGAAGCATGATTGCATTTACATGTACTCTACTCTCCCATTACATGTAGCCCATACATGCATGATGATCTAGGATACTGTGTGGCTTTTGAGTTAGTCGGTTGGTAGCTGTTCCATAACACCATGTGCAAATGTAGTGTTGCTAAAATGGCGTCATTATAGTCTCCCCATATGGAGGCATATACTGTAGGCAGTTGACAGGGGCTTAAACACAACCCCTCAAAAAACAATACAACACTATACAGATAAACACTTCACATCTTTTCTATATACATTATATAAAACTGTAATGTTTATATATATTTATATATCTATATAAATAATGGTTTCCCAAGGCAAAGGGAAGAGGAACCATGTCAAGTTGTTCGTTTAAGGATAGCCATGCATTAGCAGCAATCGTCACACAATCATATATACAGTTTCTGATAGTTTGCCTGTCTTAAACATTTATTGGTCTTAATATTGGACCAAGTATAAGGGCGCGCAGCCGTGCACATCAATTTCTAACATGCTCTCAATAAGGTATGGTCTATCTATGGTACTGGTTCTCACATTCACACTGCTCATTAGCAAATACACTTTGGAATTAAATGGCTTTTGGAGAAAAATAAAATCAATAATGCGTAAAAACCAAATCGGCTTTCTGAACTTTATCCTCTCATATAGCCAAATAAGTACTCTTCTTGCTCTCAAAAATAGAAAGGCGCCTCTAACTCTGAAAAACTAGGAACCTCTGTGTGCAACAAGCTTAAGCTGTCTATTTCTTCTACAAATACAGTACATTTCAGATTCGATCAGACCCTCCTCTGGCCTACTATAACAAAAATATAATAAAAAATAACTTTACAATACATTCCAGAAAGAAAACATCATCACTGGATTGGTCAAATGTGGTGGGCAGGGGAAATACGAGGCAGACTCTGGCGGCGGCGGTGGAGGTCGTGACTGTGGGTAGGAAATACTGTCCTTTAGTCAAAGGAGATGAGGTGAGAACAGAACTGTGCCCTTCAGAAAACCTTTTAAGGGTGCACTTTGAAGGAGAGCAGTTCCTCTGAGTGCATGTTGTTGAGAGAGCGCAGCTCGGGTAGCTTGAGCAGCAGCTTAGTGAAGGTGGTGGCCGAATCGTCGCCGTGGTTCATCATGACCAGGTTGCGCAGTGCCCGGATCAGGTTGTCCTGCAGGGCCTCCAACGAGTTTACGTCCCGGATCCCCGAGCGATCTGATCAGAGGACAAAGAGGAAAAGTCAATATTCATGAACAATAATGAATAGATTTTAAGATTTCACTTTAACTACTTTGTTCAAAATGAATTTTCATTTCTATAATGCTGCTGTAAAATACAATCTGATGGGTACAAACAAACCATACAAGCCAACTATATTTATAACACACACACACACACACACACACACACACACACACACACACACACTATATATTCAGTATATATAAACAGTAAATGTCTACTTTTATGTTCCAGTATCCTTACCAGCTGAGACGAGCACCACGGCTGTAAAGAGGCTCATCTCGTCATGGTCTAGCCGCAGTGCTGCCAGCTTCTCGCTGAACTCGCACATGGAGTTGAGCAGCTCGCCAGCTCCTACCGACCGCAGCATCTCCAGGCTGTAGGACTTGCCACTCAGGAAGGTCACCGTTCGCTCTGCCATGTTGAACAGAGAGGCGAAGCGCACCATCAGCACCTACACATGAAGGGGAAGGGCCAAAAGAGAGCAAAAGTGTTATATGGGTCATGTTTTCCTGTAAAGGTAAGAAAAAGTAAAAAAGGACTCTTTGATTTCCACTGATGGACTGAATCAAGAGAGAGCTATATTCAGAAGCCACATCACTAACAGAGTATTTCAAAAGGTCCCCTTGTACGGTCTCAAAGCAAGCACAAAATAACATTTTAGTGATATTTTTAGGCATTGCATGTTTGCTTTCTTACCTCAAAAGTCCCAGCTTTTAGCAAGCTGACCTGGTCATGCTCAGGTAGGTCACGGAAGCCTGGAATCCTCTTGGCGAAGTCCACAACATCCCGTACAGCAGGAGTGAAGCTCATGGAAAACTCCTCCCAGATCTCTTGGCCGAGCTTGTGTGGGTCCACGAAGGGCGAGTCATTCCTAGGACAAAACTGGACAAATAGACAGCAGAGCTATCAGCATAGGTGAAATGCTACAATACGATTCATACCTATGTAATGCCTTCTAACCTAGCAAACCACGTATCTATAGTAGATTCATTTGTAAAGTTTCTAGAAGTCTTGCGGAGACCCACCAGGTGTGCTCGCTGGTCCACACTGCTGGTTGGTCCATTGTAACCGCTGAAGACGGTTGACGTATTCATGTTGTGCTGCCTCTGCTGAAGGCTGTGGCCGTCTTCTGGTGCCTCACAGCTCAGGCTGCTGTTCAGCTGAGGCTGTTGGTGGACTCTCCTCTCTTCCCTGTAGGCAGCATTCGTGATGTGTTGACCGTTGCTGTTGAGACCGCGCTGGTAACTCCCCACGCTGACGTCATTCCAGTGGTTCCAGTTCTCTTGCTGCTCGTCCATGCGGCTGTCGCTTGGCGTCTCCGCGGCAACTGGCACCGGCGAGGGGTAGCGCTGGTCCTGTCGCGGCGACTCCTTTTGGCCGTAAGTGAACACGTCGCGGCATTGCCTGGGTGCCTCATCCTCGCCGCTGTCTGAACCGCAGGAGGAGGAGGAGGAGGAGGAGGAGGAGGAGGAGGAGGAGGAGCTGGAGTTGGTGTCCATGGAAACCACAGACTCCGAGTCCTGGGGACACTGTGGCGACGAGGGGTTGGAGTAGGAGACGGAGGACGAGGAGGATCTTGTGCCGCAGTCGTTGGGCAGGGCCTCCATGGGGAGGGACGGGCTCTGGCGGCCTTGCAGCATGCTGTGTAGTTGGCTGTTGTTGCTCATCATGTTGTTCATGGCGTTTTGCATCTCCAGCAGCATCCTCTGCTTTTCTCTCTTTGGGATGCGGCCAAATCTGACAGCTGCAAAGGTCAATAATGACTGATGAATTGATTGCCAGCATTACAAGGAGCATTCTTTCACTGCCCTGTCCTTCCTGGCATGACCTGGTGTAAGCCCCCCCGAGGGGTCTCCGACCTCACTTGTACACTTGCCCTAAAACATGTAATTATTATTTACTCTAATATAAACATAATATTAATAATGTTCTCACCATCTCTGGACATTCCAACGGCCAAACACTTCTTGAAACGACACTGCTGGCAGCGGTTCCTGTTGATCCTCATGATAGTGCAGTTCTCCATCTTTAGACACTTCTTATACTGGATGTTCTGCTGAATACTTCTCCGGAAGAAACCCTGGAGAAACCAAGAGAATCACACATGCCATTTAGCCTTTTAAAGAATTGTACCACCCTCTTGTTTACTGGCCAATAGAATGGTACTACATTACAAGTAGTAGTTCAGTGCTGTTGAGTGACTGAACGAATCAAACTAGTAGAATGGCTTTGCAGCATTCCAGCTCGTCTCACCTTGCAGCCCTCGCAGGCATGGACGCCGTAGTGGAATCCTGAGGCGACATCACCACACACCTTGCACAACAGCACCATTCCATTGATTTCTGAAAAAGAAGATTAACCACCACTCAATCAATTCCCCAGGTAGCGTACAACTCATGAGAAATATTTGTTTATTTCCTGGACATTGATTGCTTGAGTTGACTTATGAACACATATTTTTTCTTCTTCTTCTTACTACTTACTAGTGATACTGCTCTTAGAAGAGGTAGACGAACGTCCGGTCTTCTCCGCGCCAGTGCTTCGCTGATGCCCCTGCTTGGCAGGGGGAGCGATGTCAACCACCAGGCCCACAGCCCGACTGGGCAAAGAGGGCCGTGGAAGGCTTGGGGAGGTCGACTGGTAGCTGCTATTAGAGCTGTCACTCATACAGGACTCTGGGCAGGACGCAGAGCCAGAGGAGATGTAGGCTATGACGCCTCCTACAGAAGAACACATAAAACAGCCATGATTAGTTGTGGCCAATCATTTCTGGTTTAAAAAAACAGACCATGTGTACCCTTTTCTCTCCAATTCTATATACTAGAATCATTCAGATTCAAGAAATTATAGGCCTATTAGGTGAAACCAGGGTGAAGTCAAACTCTGTTTGGCATCTAAAGGCTAATTAAAGCAACAACAAATCTGCACTCTTTCACCATAATGGCACTGTGGCACATTGCTGTAAATGCTTGTTCGTTTTCCTCCACAATGACACATTCCATTTAAGTAAACTGTTAGTATAAAGTTTAAACAAGCACAATCAATGTTCATACTCTAACAAATAAAACAAGGCTATGGATAATCATAAACATATGCCTTACCCTTAATTGGAGTTTTAAACTATTTATGTATGTTTGTTTGTTTTATCCCTGGGTTGCTCATTCATCAGTGATTGACCTGCTTCAGCTTTCTGGTTTGATAACACGATTACATAAGAAGCTGGGCTTCTATTCTATGGGAGTGTGCTTCCCTGTCTGTACAATCGACCGACTTCCAGGCTAGGTCAGTGCAGCAGTAGGCTACACAGGTTGTAGGAAGAAAAAACCCTGATTGATTATGTAATAACATTTTCTTTGCCAAGCAAGGAAAACATCCACTGACTGGTTGAATTTATGTAATATTTTCTTTGCCAAGCAAGCAATTTCTAACTCACAATTAACAGGAACTGGACATATTGACACAAAAACAAGACCATAGTAGTCCACCCTAAACTTTCGTGAAATAAGTTTACCCTTTTCTATCCTTTCTTAAAAAAGATATCTTAATTGTAGCCTACACAACCAGATATGCTGAACTATTCGATTTAATTGGCATGGTATCTAGCACTTGTTGACTGCAATGTGAACAATGGGAGGTTGATTGATTGAATACTTAGAAGTTATTAGAATTTTGCAATAGGAAAAAGTACAGGACAGTACAGTTAACTGATACACGGTCAACTAAAAATGATTTATACCACAAGAAAGCACAATGTCTTGTTTGCATTTGGGGTCCTTTTGTAGCCTACTCAATTCATAAAGAGTGCATCTGCAGGGAAGGTAATATGGTAATAATAAATAAATAAAAACTCATATGATAATACACAGTTGAACACACACACGTGTGTAATAACACTGCAATTTTGTCGTTTGTTCTAAAAAAGCGGTCGTTATTATACCTAACCCCATGACTACTCCTCGTTCCCCGACCCCCCCGCACGTGGACCTGTCATGCATTCTGTTAAAGAGAGGAACAAATCTAGGTCACACAGGGACTGCTGCCTGTCTCACGTGGACCTGCGGTCTGCGCCCGCACCATACTGATTAAGTAATGACCGCGTCACCGCCTCCTGCGAGCCAATCAGAGGCGAGTCCCGCGCAGCGTGTACACAGAGACACATGGCTAGGCTCCGTGGTCCATGTGAGGGAAGTGGTTGCAATGCTGTTGTTGTGTCAAATGCCCCATTATAGCTACACTGACTGGTACTCCTAACCCCATTTTAATGGCTCCACCAGTCCACCACACAATGCAGCGACCAGACTAGAATATGCGTTTTATCAGAATGTTTGTTTCCAGCCTTTTGGTTTGTTTTTTACCGACGAGTCACAAAGACAAAAGAGAATCCAGAAACACTATTTTTGAACAGGATGAATGAAACCCCATGGCATGCATGATGATGAATCGATGCAGGATATACTATGTAGCGAAGCACGTCAACTATCCTCCTGATAGCAAGAGAGATTAACATTCATATAAACATTCTAACCAGTGCAATTTTTTACGTTTGCTATTTAGTGCATCGACACTGATTATTGAAATTTGAACTCTCTTTGCATGTTCAACACACATCTCCACATAGAGCTGCCTATATTTGCTTTTGTAGTTGATGGATGTTTTCTTACCAGGCTTGGCTATTCCGACGTCTTCAGGCATCTCTGAACTGGAACTCTTCACAGGATAAACTTGTGTGGAATGGATTCAGCCGCTGTCACGATCTCGCCGGTGTCACAACAAGTAGGTCGCTCGAAACTAATACTGCGAAAAGTGTGTGCGAGGTTTGCTCATTCAGTGCATTAAGTCAGTGTTACAGAGTTATAATCTCAAATTCAGAGATCATAACAGTTACTGTTATAGGACCGTCATTACTTCTAATCTAAATGGAAAAAAGTCCGAGTCTTTAGAGTAGACCAGCTCCAGCAGTATTCTTCAAAGCATCAAACAACTTCAGCCTTCAACACAACCTTGACGAATACAGCAAAGTAGTAGTAGGTGAAAAAAGAAAATGTTCCACAGACAGCAAACTGTGTTGTCGCTCCGAAGAGAGTCTCTTGTTGTATGGAGTCCGGTAGTCAGAGAGGACTAAATGTTCTCGGTAATGTGTTTGTCGGCCACTCCCCTTTGCCTGGCCGCTCAGTCACTTTAACCCAGTGACACACTTTAAGACACTGGAGGCGGAGTCAGCGCGGTGTGAACGTAACGGGGGTACACCATGGGTACACTGCTGTCACGTTGCAAGGCACGTATGTGTATGTATGCGAAGCACAGCACTGAACGGTTGAACCTAGTAGCAAGACAAACACATGTGGTGGAAAAATGTACTCACATGTTTTACTTAATAAGTGAAAGTATCAACACTGCCATGTAGAAATACTCCCTCCGAAATTCAAAATGTACAGAAAGTACAAAAGTTATTGGCGTAAAAAACATTTTGTGTACCTCCGTCCTCCAGAAGTAAAAGTAGGCCTACTCATTATGCAGAATGTCCCATTTAAAGTTTTCAAATTATGTTTAAAAACACAATTTTGAAAATAGCAGATCTACAAGCCCACGATGCGATGCACTGTGAGCTTGTAGATCTGCTGCCTTTTTTCCAAAGGCCAAAATGTGTAGGCCTATAGGGCTGGAGTGGTTAATGTATGTTTTGTAATAATAATCAAAATCTACAAAGTAATTAATAAAGTTTTCGAATATTAATTGTAAAGTAAAAGTACAATATTTGGATCTGAGATGTAGTGGAGTAGAAGTCAAAGTATTGGAAATTGTACATACTCCAGTAAAGTAAAAGTACCTCTAAATTGTATTTAAATACAGTACTTGAGTAAATGTACTTTATTTACACCATTGCTAGCAAGACACATCAACGTGAGGATGCGGTTCAGAAGAGTTTGACACATGTTGCTGGCTGCTGTCAAATTAAAACGTGGATTTCGGTATATTTTTTTGCAGTATAAATGGATATAGTGCAGATCACTTCCCAAAACTGACTGAATTGCATTGAAGGTCAACTTTATTTCATGTCAGCCACACAGGGATATTAACAAGAAATTGGGACCCATTTAGAATGTTTATGCTTGTGTGTGAAAATGTACTGTCTATATATATTTTTATTCTATTTTTCTCTCTCCATCTCTCTCCATATCCAAAACAATTACCTTAATTGACACAGCTACCAGTTAAAACAGTTGTAAACATACAAAAGAGTCAACAGGCCAGTCAGAGGATACAAACACACTCATGACAAATGACGGAGAGACAATGACATGCATGTGTCTGCTGGTCTCAGATCAAATTCCACTTGTGGTGGGATACACAAAGTTGTAGACAAACTTTGAACCAGCGTTTTATCTCAATCCTCTTTAATGAAAATGACCATTGTGATTACATTTATCCACTGACCACAAGATAAAAACAAAAAACTTCAGGACATGGTTGCCGTAAAAGAAATATCAGTCATAGCTGATGAAGGTAAAATCGACTGATTACAAATGGTTCAACAATATCTTGCATACATCCACCCATAAAACATAATTCCACATCTGAAAAAGCAAATCATTTCCAAACAGAAAGAGGGACGTAAACAAAATGTTCCTTTTCCATTGTTGTCTTTATTACCATATTTGAGGCGATAACTTAATCAAGAAGCAAAAAAAATATACCAGACAATAAAGTACTAAAAATCTGAAATAGAAATACCCCGCCCCCCAAACACAAACTGTTTGGAGCTCCCCTTTCTCCCTCCCCAACACACACACTGCTGTCCTCTTGTGGGCTTATGTTGCGTATCGCTTTGTCCACTGTTTGGCTGTTCGATCATGCTCCGCTCTGTTGGTCGTGTACTGGGTGGCAATGCTTCCAACAAGGGGATCAGCTAAGAGGGGGGAAAAAAAATCCATATTTAGTTTAGACACACAATCCAATTAGAATTTGAAAATAAACAACCTGCAAAGGGGGCTAGGAAAACATAGGCAAAAACAAATACTAAGCACTGAATGGGATATAAAACAATTTGTTCTGCAGAAATGACAATTTCAGTTTGACTGGAAAGAGGTATTTTGATCAACCAATACTGAACAAGAAAAAATAAAGATTTTTTTAATAAAAATATATATAAAAAGACGTGCTCTACCAAAATTAGTTGGATGTCACATAAACAACATTACAGAAAAGAGATCATTAGCTTTCTAACATTCTACATTTGTAGCACTGCACTTAAGGGTGGGTACTCGGGGCTGGCTGGTGCGCCTGGTTCCCCCGGGGGGTCCCTGGAAGTGGCGGCCGGTGCTCGGCGGTCGGCCAGGGACCACCAGGGACCACCGGCGCCGCCACCTGGTGGAGCGGCGCCGGCCAGAGAGCACCCAGGGAGCAGTTAGCTTAAGGTACATGAAACCCCGCCTCTTTATTTATTTTATCAGAATTCAGAATATGAAATTAACTCTCAAATGTAGGCGTGGTTATCTGTTGTTGTGGGGGGAGGGGGCGGAGTCGAGCGCACATATCATATTCTGAAAGTAGCCACAGAGAAGCTGTACGCACTGCACTTGCTGTCCGCATTTCGGAAACAAAATTTAAAACTAGCCATTGCAGGTATAGAAATTATAAAGATTCCGCAACTTCTTGGAATATTTACCGGTAAAAATGTGCAAGTCTTTTACAAACAAGCCATCTGAGATTTTATCCATGGTTTAACTTTCTCCACCCGTGTTTGTGGACACTTTTACCGGCCATGTCCTGCTGGACAACCGGAGCAATCAGAGCGCCGCTGCTGATAGTACTGTTCAACATTAATCCACAAGCCTACGGGCAAATTGAACCATATTATTGCTCCTTATGACAAGTGACTTATTGATATAATATATATTAATAGAAAAAGTGATTTTGGGTTTCGTGTCCCTTTAAGTGTCTTGCTCAGGGACACTTCCGACACTTTGACCAGGGCTGCAGGGGACCAAGGAGCTTCTGATTCCCAGACGGTCTCTCCATCCATTCAGCTACCAACACCGCTATTGTTTGCATTTAATATGTATTGGTTTCTACTTATGTGAAAGCATCATCTTTATGCTATTGTCTGGGCTCTATTGCATGATACCATCTCTGCATTCTACCTTCTTCTTTGTTGCCATTCTT
This sequence comes from Nannobrachium achirus, assembly GCF_963921795.1. Taxonomy (NCBI): domain Eukaryota; kingdom Metazoa; phylum Chordata; class Actinopteri; order Myctophiformes; family Myctophidae; genus Nannobrachium; species Nannobrachium achirus. The sequence continues at coordinate 38,186,873 of NC_137811.1, read as the reverse complement.
AAGAAATGCCTTTAATATTGAAATGATCAATATGACGACATTTATCCACAAAATGCTACACAATCATCATTTTCCACCGTTAAAGTTAATTCATCTACCTTTTTCAACCAGTGTCAGGTTATATAAAACCAACTGGCATCTTTATTCTTTACCATGGTTGGAGACGATCCATACTGCTATTCATATCTTGGATGGGTTAGGACAAAAGCTTTTCTAAACACAGGAAGCGACTTTAGCTGCACCACTGCAGGCTACTGTTACTGTGAAGTAAAAATATTTACAACACCATAACCGACGTTATTGCCCAATTTCATTATACAAACATTGAAACCCTTATTTATTTTTACAAGGGACGTTTACTGCCTAACTAACCAAACACGGATGACAATGGCTGTGACATCTTGTTTGTAGGCAAACAAAATATACTACAATATTTCTCACAGACAGTTGTGAATGTAAAGCAACATTGATTGAAAATCTTGCATTTATGAATACCATTGTTTTTTGTCTTTCATTAGTATCAAAGTATCTACACCATTTTAATGTACAGATTTAGCACTGGTATATACCAGTGTTTGTTCATACTGGTATATACAGTATGAACGTAAAATATGAACGAAAATAAAATAAAATAAACACAAATATAAATAAAACAATTCACAGGAGGCAGGCAGTGATCACCCCAGGTGCACAGTGCACAACGCCCCCCACCACCTTGTACAATTCAGCAAAGTCTCATCTCAAGTCCCTACATCTGACTCGGTAGAAGAGGTCACTTTTGGCATGAAAGGTTTACGATTCTAGACAGTAGGCTAGTTTGGTATGGAGAGCTTGCAAGGGGGGAAAAAGGTTTAAAATGCAATTCTCCAGCCACAGCCTTACCTGGGTTACAGTCAGTGAGCAGGGAGCAGATGGACAACAACACCTTGGAGATGGTGAGGGCAGGGCTCCAGTTGTCCTTCAAGATGTCTAGACAGATCACCCCCTGGCTGTTGATGTTGCAGTGGTAGATCCTCGTACGAAACGTCACCTGGCAAGACATAGACAACACTGGGTACTGCAAAAAGAACAGATATATACCGTGGCGTGTATATATAGACAGGTAACAAATAAAAGGAAAAACCATCGGGTGCCCGCTGGCCTACTGGTCCAGGCGCATACCACTTAGGCATTGCCACATAGGCATGGATGCCTGGCGCCGCCGCCGGTTCGATTCCCGATCTGGACGACCTTTGCCGCATGTCACTCCCCATCTCTCCCCCCATTTCCTTTCAGTCTACCGTCCTATCCAATAAAGGCATAAAAGCCCAAAAACAAATCAAAAAAAAAAAAGGAAAAACCATTATAAAGGGTCTTAGTAAGGTGTTGGACCGCCACATGTGCCTTGGCATAGATTCAACAATTTCTCTGGAACTTTATTGGTGACCTGTTGGCACTCGTCTGCAGTGATCTCCTCAAAAAGTTCCAACTCTCTGACAGACTTCTCACTGCGCAGATGGGTGGGCAGTGCACCTCATTCATTCACATGAATTTGAATTGTGGGCAGGCATGCACGGAAATAAATATCTAGTCTATAAACACAGTGTACTCAAGCATTTATGGAAACCAGAATCACACTGGATAGAGGAATTCTCAACCAGGGGTTTGTGAGCCCCTAGGGGTACTTGCCAGTACTGCAGCACAGGGTTCACACAATTGTGAGGAAAATAAGATGTTTTAAAATATATATTCTGTACAAAAACGTTGTAATGACTTTTAATTGTAATAACAGTTTTGAGACCGAGTTTAAAGTGAGACAGAGAGTTGTAATTGTTCACTACATGTGTAGCCTACCTTTTAAAACTGCAATTAAACCTATTATTGCTATTGAGAAATGTATTTCATCATAGGGGGTACTTCAGTTGAATCTTTTGAGACATGCCCAGCAAGTGTTCTCACTTGTGCTTACATCCAACATGGCAATAAAAAGACTTGACAAAAACTGCAGTACACAATGACAAGGAATCAAGGATATTGCATGATGTCCATTTAGGGTCATATAATATAGATCCTGTTGTTTTTACGTTGTTGTAAATACTCACCATTGAAACTAGGCCTCTGTAGTGTGTGAATTCATGTCAGTCTATGCATGAAGGTTTTTATTCTGGTATGGTTGTTTGAGCTTGTTATCCATGTGGACCGTTATTGTGTGCACCTGGGGTCAGATATATTTATACACAGCTTAATATGGAGCCTACTGTATAAATTCATCAGGCCACCACAAACCTTAAAGGACAACCTTTTTGTTTTTTTTACAAGGGTTCATATTTTAGATTGTAATTAGAGAAAAGAAGAGATGATTGTTAAAATGTTTTCATTTACTGCCATCTATCATTTTAGCGATTTTTAACAATTTTGATATCAGTGGGTGGACTGGGGGCATGCGTACAAGTGGCTAAATGCGTCTTTATATACACAATAAGCCCATTTCCAAGACACACTAGAATTTGTAATTGGGTAGATGTGACTTATGGGGGCTAGTAGTGTTACTGTAAGTGGTAATATAGTCTCTAAAAAGACATGTACGCATGCCCCCACCCACTGAAATCAAAATCGCTAAAATGCCTAAAACGATAGAAAGCAATAAATGAAAACATTTTAACACCCAGCTTTTCTTTTCTCTAATTACAATCTAAAATATGAACCCTTGTTGTACTGACCACGCTGACCCGTGAAACCAAAACACACAAGAACACATGGTGGGACTACTGTACTGTATTTTACCTCCGGTTGTCCCCTCCCTGTTCTGCATATTCTCTGACCGGCAAAGAGTTCTTGAACTTGAGCCAGACTTATTTGTGCATCAATCTTCGTCATCTATATTTTTGCTGTTTAAAAGTAAAGGAAGATGGGACTTTATTACAGATGTTCCTGCGTTTACTTGATTTCCTGAATAACTACTCTTGCAGGGTTGTCGGAGGATGAATGAGTGAGCTGCTCTTGGTACATGACTATGTCATGAGACAAAGAAGAAGTCGCCAGTACTCAAGGAATCTCCTTTTCACATGATTTAATTCACCTCACTGGACAGGAGGAACATACGCGTTTCGACCTGTTGGTCTTCGTCAGCGTTGTCAGATGTTGCAGACATCTTTCTCTACTTGACTATGTCATACTACGAAAGCAACTAGGCTGAGCAGGTTTGGGGCTTTGTTTGAATTTCATTCAACCTTAATACATAGTAGCTGATTATATAAATCAGCTTTTGTGTTAGTTTGTTTTTATTTAAACAGTCAATTACACTGGGAACCTTAACACACACACACACACACACACACACACACACACACACACACACACACACACACACACACACACACACACACACACACACACACACACACACACACACACACACACACACACACACACACACACACACACACACACACACACACACACAATCTACCCCACCTCTCTTTCCCGCTCTCTTAACGACACCAATTCTGCAGGAGAATTGGGTGACAGTAGTGAGTTATGCGCAGATGCCTTGCAGGGGCACACGGCACATGTTACAACCGGGTTTTGGCTACCGACAGTTATCGATGGCAGTCGAGTGTGCCACAGCCTTAAAAACACAGTAGCAGCTAAACGGCTAAGTTATAACACTTCAGTTCAACAGCAGCCGGTCTCAGTTTTCACTTTGATAACCAACTACATGCTTTACTTCCAAACAAATCTCACATTTGCTAAATCACATGAAACCTACTGTAGCCTACATAGAACTGTTTACGGAGGTGTCAGTTTTTGATCCTTGCTAAAAACAAGTGAACTGGGACATTGCTGTTATCAGACAACAGTAACATAAGATTCCTTATTGTGACTCAGCAAAAGGGAAAAGCCCTCTGGTGGCTGAAAAGAGGCACTTTGAAACGCCAGGAAATACCCATTCATGTGACTACAATGACAGCACGATCGATTTTCACAAAATGTTATGCAAAGTCGGCATCTCCAAGGACATCAGTTTTTTGTTCTTCCTTCGTTTGAAGATAAATGTTTTATGAGCAGACAGAGATTTCTCTTCACTTCTATTTATACAGCAGAAGTTCAAGTATGACTCAATGAGTAAATGTTAGGAATAATAGATTTTTAGATGGAAAAAGTCTAACTGGCATTAAAAGCAATATTGACTGCCATTACAAACAAAAAACGGGTTATGCTGTACACAAACACGACACACGTGCATATCTCCTTGTATGGGCCGTTCTGTCCCTGACATCAGCTGTGGTGATGTCGGTTTCTGAGTACCTTCTATGATGTTAGTCTTGTGTGACGTCAGTCTCGTACTTTACTTTATTTGTTTATTTAGACAGGACATTACCAGTTCATGAACACAGAGATATTATATTGACATATTGCAAAGAATACATACATATGATTTTGGTGTAAACCAGCCGGAGTTAGCTAAGGCTAATTTCCATCCGTTGTCCTGAAGACATAAATCAAGAAACAAAACAAAACCCACGGCCATAGCGAGTAGGGACACACAATTTCATAGAGACGGACATGGGGACACACAAAGCCAGGCGTAGGAGCGGTAAGCACTGCTCAAAAACAAAATGTTTTTTAACCGGTACCGAGTGGCACCTATAACCACCTGTTATACAGTATATATTAGGGTTGTTCGATGTGGCCTAAAAATAAAATCTCGATTTATTTCTCAGAAAAGTTGATTTTCGATTCCGATTTCGATTTTTTGGTAAAAGAATAATACATTGTTTCAACTATGTTGTTTTCATTTAAAAAATGCAAAGACATGATTTTTTTTTTTTATTATTGTTTTACTTTTTACATTTTTTATATAGCCAAATAGCAGAATCTAATGTGGTGAGCCCTGCCCAGTCTGACGTGCGCTGCATGTGCATCAAAGAAATTACACATCAGAGATAAAGTAGTATTAATTTGGTGTCGGACCTTGTCGTCCTGCTTTAGGAGGACCGGGCTGTGCACTTTTTGCCCCGTGCAAGGCTCCAATGAGTAAGAATTACCCTAATTAAAGTGAAAATCGATTTTACGATTTCTTATTTTTTAAATCTTCCAAAGGACAAAATCCCGATTTCGATTAAAAATCGATTAATCGGAAAACCCTAGTATATATATATAAAGTGGTTGCGTGGCAATAAGTGAGCTGTGACATGGACATTTTGAGCTCAGTACCTTGGGTGGTTTGAAGGGGTAGTCAGGTGTGAAGGCAATGTCCAGGAAGAAGACGCCTCCCTCGTAGACGGAGCCCGGCGGTCCCAGGATGGTCGACCTCCACTCATAGATGTTGTCTCCCTTAGGACCAGCGCTGCAAGAAGAAAGACATGTCACCCTCACTAATTACGGTAGAGCAGATTTCATCTCAATAGAAACTCTGGAGACAGGCAGTGTTTTGGGGGGTGTTTTGTTTTGTTTTGGCCCTAACATGATGATGTTGTGAATACAATTCTAGAGGTTGTGAGCCTAAAATAATTCTATATCTATTATACCCCTACCACGCAATGTTAACACATTCACTGCCATTGACCGACAGGGATCCATGTCAATTGGTGTTTTCATCGTTTTATTGTAGTCTCCAATTCCCATGATGCATCTGGAAGTCCTCCTTTCCGCCCAGAACAATGTTATGAAATTCAGAAAAATTGATATATATCGGTTTCTTCTCCCAAATGACTTTTTTGGTCAAACCAAGCCTTTTTCAATGGACCATAACTAAATCATGGATGATTGCAGTTGCAGAGGGACACATGGTGCGTTCATGGAGCCGTCGAAAAATAAGGTAAAAATACTGAAAAACCCTGGCTGGCAGAGGCGGATGAATTAATTCATTAATACCTGGTGGTGAATGTGTACTAGAACGTTAAGCTAAATTATTAGTTGGTTGCCAAAAAATGTCCTTGTTGGTAATGTCCTTGCCGTAGTGCAGGAAGAATTAGGAAACACTCCAAAACATAATGACATAATAGCAGAGTGAATAGAAAATTGTCACAAAGTACAGATAACAGTGTAACACATTGAGCTTTGGCAGCAAGGTTCAGCTTATACCTGGAAATAACTCCATGCCAGGAAGTGGCAGTAGTCTGCAGTGTTAACCAAAAGGTTTTCAGAAACAGTGAGCAACAAAAACAAAGAGTATTTTTTTGCACTACTGTAACTCTGAAACCTGTTTGTGGTCTCGTATGTGCTCAAAAAGGAATTGAGAAATGAGAGTATGGTATTGGTATTGTTGAACACACCCCTACAGTAAGTCTGCAACACTGACATAAAACATCACGTTTTGCCTTTCTCCCTCACACTCATTCGCTTTCTGCCATCTTTCTCTGTCTCAGTATTTGCCCTGACCCCCCCCATCCCCTTTTCAAATGTTATAGTCCCCACCAAGCACCGGCAGAGATGGGTTTGGGTTTTTCGCTATAAAGAATGACATTTCATTCTATGACAACCTCCAATATGACAACCTCCAATTCGTGGCTGCTCAAAGAAAACCTTATGGAGCTAAAAAAAAATAATGAAGTTAATAATACTTAAACGGGAAGGTGACTGTCATGAATCTCACTTTCAAAAAGATGTCTTGTCTATTCAAAAATGTTCACTTCTATTACATCCATTTCTGAAGAAAAAAAACACCCACTACTCAATTTCAGCAGAAAAGTCTTTTAGCGAGGAAAGTCCTATTCCTCTGGGCATCATTCGGAAGACATCCCTTACAGCAAATCACTGATATGCGTCTATGTGTTCCGATCCGTATTGATGTTCTTAAAGCGACTGTTCCCTCTTACAGTACATACTATACATGTTGCCCTGGAACACCCACAGAGAGTCCTGAGTACAATAAATAAATGTAAGTGCTTTTTGATCCAAAGTAGACGTAGAGTTTTTTTAAAGGTGGATTATCGATCAAGAAGACACCCTGTGAGTTTTCACTCACACTCAGTTGAAAAACATTCAGGGCGGCTTGCACCAACACGGTTTAAGCCTTAAACTGGTTTAAATCAAGGTTTATCTTTTAATCAGCTTGCACCAAACCTTAAATCTAGTTTTCATTAATCAGGTTTAGTTTTAAACCATCCTTTTAATCTTGGTTTGAATTTTCACTGTAAACCTGGATTACTGTTAATCCTGTTGCACCACTACTTTAAACTTTGATTTAAACATCAGTAAGGGATTAATTTTAAACCTGCTGTAGAGGTGGTTTAAATGCAAACATGTCATTGACATGAATGGGGGTCCCTCTCCTGTGAGGGAAGCCCCACAGCAAGTAAGCTGCAGACAGCGTTTCACAGCTGAAAACAAACACCTCATCACATCCTTGTAGTACTGTACATCGGCTATTTTAAATTAGCGAACATTTAAATATTTACAGGGACATACAGACATTCGTCATGGAAGCTTGTGGACTTCCCAAGCAACATGGAGACGTTTTAATTTTCGAAATCGCTTCATAATTGACTCAAATGTGACTGTGATCAAAACTGTGGTCTTTTCTTGCTTCTAGCCGCGCATCGCCGCGCCGCACCGCACTGTAGCGTCCGAGCGTCACCGTCGTATGACGGGGAGCGTTATATTTTAGTTATGTTTTGTTTTGGCTGCAGGCGCTATTCTTAACCTAGGCCTGCCCACATTCTCCTAGAAGTGAATAAAAGAGTAACGCTAATGATATTAGGCTCAAGAGAATAGCATATTCCAGTTTGTTTATATCGAAATCCAAGATGGAGGACATTTAAACCATGAATTAATCACAGTTTATGGTTTTAATCACAGGTTAAGGGTTTAATCACAGATTTGTTAAGCAATGCTTAAATTTAAGTGGTGCAACGCACCTCGATTTAAAATAAAACCTAGATCAACAAACCCTTGATTAACCCTAAACTAAGATTTATTTAATCCCTCTTGGTGCAAGCCGCCCTCAATGTTGTAAAAGGCTTTGACGATCAATTCAAGGTAGTCTCCAGCCTCAGTTCAGTTTCTGATAATCTTGTTTATTGACTATGAACACGAATATAAGTATTTACTGTATATTTATTAATAAATTATACAATGAGCCTAGGCTTACTGCCACAAGTTGAATATGACCATGTCTCTAATTTAAAAGGACAACTTTGTTTTTTTACAACAAGGGTTCATGTTTTAGAATTTAGATAGTACTTAGAGCATATATATATTTTTTAAATGCTTTCCATCGTTTTAGAGCATATATATATATATATATATATATATATATATATATTAGGGCTGGGATGCGATTAAAAATTTTATATATATATATATATATATATATATATATATATATATATATATATATATATATTATATATATATATATATATATATATATTTTTTTTTTCTTTTAATGCTTTCCATCGTTTTAGCATTTTACCAATTATTATTTGAGTGTGCTAATTATGTCTTTTTAGACACAATAAGCCAGCAATTTCTTTATTACCATTTACTGTAGGCCTACTAGATCCCATAAGTCACAATATCCAATGAAAGTGGGAATGTCACATGTCATATCCCACTTTCATGGGATATAGTGACTTATTGGGAGCTAGTAGGCCTATGATTTGTTGATATAGAATATCTTTCTAAATATTACAAACAATCGAGTATTCGGTTAATTGGAAAAGTAATCGACAGGATAGATCGCGCATGAATTAACGAGATTTCCACTGTCCCTAAGTTAACTGCTATCTAGCAAAACCACAGCCGAGGGAACAGGCTTGGCAGAATTGGCGGGGAAACAAACAAAGTTCAAACATCCACTGTCAAGTGAATGGCCCAGTACAGGGGGGTGATTTTATGTCTATAGCTAATTCTGACCGTGGTCACAAAATGCTTCAATACAAATGTTCCGTATTAAAAGGTAATTCAAAGGAATATATGACTATGGTTGTTTACTTTTATTAATTTACAGTGTTTTGGCCAGTTTAATTCGTTCTGGCATCAATTGGAGGGACTGAAAATGTTGCATCACATATTAATCCATCTTAAGTTGGAAAACAAAATAGACTAAAGCACCTCTGGCAGAATTAACTTAATATTTAAACATGTGAGCAAACAAATCTCAGAAGTAGTTATTATATTTGAAATCATGATTGCATTTACAAAGTGTGATGAAACCTGAAATTCAAAATGGACATGATGTTGATCCACTGGCAACCTATTTTATTGCAATGTTTTATTTCTTTTCAGTGTTACCTCTGGGTTGAGCTGTAAATTGGCTGTAAAAATTGGCTGTAAATATCAGTCGTATCAAACTCCCCACTGTGACAACTGTCACGATGACAATGATTCATTTCAATTAGGGGTGCACAATAAATCATTCAGTCATCATTTTAGTATCCGCCTAAAAGAACATAAGAATAATAAATAGATCTGATTATTATGAACCAACTAATAAACTATTTATTAAATATAATATCTTGAAATTCTATGACAGTTGATCAGAAAACAGTCTTATTAGCATTCAAAGCGCAGCATAAATCACTGCCATTCTGCATTCAGAAATTGTTCCAAATCAAAGAAACCAAGTATGAGCTGAGGGCCAAATGCATGTTCGAAATGGAGACTCCTAGAACAAATATCAAGAAGAGATGTACATCATTTAGAGCACGAGAAATATGGAATAATTGTCATAATGACCTTAAAATGTGTAGTTCTATTTACCAGTTCAAATGTGTAGTTCTATTTACCAGTTCAAGAAAACCTTTAAAGTTAATGTATTAAATATGTATAAAACTGATTTGTAAATGATCTGTAACCTTAACTGCTGTGCTGCCTCTGGGCAACTGAATTTCCCCCGTGGGATAATAAAGGTATACATCTATCTATCTATAAAATAGTATTTCTATGCGAGAAATGTCAATTGTTATATATTTTACGGAACAACGATTTTGTTTACGATTTAAGAATTTAAAATTATACAAAGGACAAAAAGGGTAGGCACTATAAGCTTCGGCTTCTGCCTAAACCTTTTCGGTTGGATTATTGTTTATTTATTTTATATTGTTATTGTTTTAAATGATTTTATACCTTGAACCGAAATAAAAACCATTAATTCATTCAAAAATAAGGAATGGTCGTGGTATTGGATTTCAAATGTATTCCTAATAAGGCATGCTGATATCATCACATCATATTGTGTAAACCACGATGATGCACTGGTGGAAAAACAATTAACCTACCTACACAGGAGACAATGTCTGCGGTGTCAGGAGAAAGACAATATTCGTACCAATATCGATAACGGTTTATATGACCATGGAAATATGTCAATATCGTACAGTACATCCTTCATTTCGAAAGCATTGCCACTGCATAATAAATATACAACACAATGCAAGCTTTTCAATGAATACACCACAGGCAAGGAATGAATAGACATTTGAGCTGAGATTAGATGAAACATACCTGCAGTTAGGTGGAGGGTCCAGTGTGATATCCGCCAGCTCTTTCTGAATCCTGCAAACAAACAAGAATTATAAATCATGGGCAATGTGCATCTTTTACTTAAAACAAGACAGATGATCTAAACCAGGGTTCCTCAGGGTTTAGATCATCCCAGGGTTCGCTATTTTTGGCAAAGAGGTTTGGTGTAGAGGGGCAAAAAAGAGCACACCAAGTACAGAGTGAAAGGTCAAGTTTATTAAGTATTGACGGTAAATATCTGAAGACACAAATTGATATGAATCCAAAATACACTGACGATTGTGCTGTCAATCGATGAAACCATATGGAATCTATGAAAGGTTGTGGGGGGTCCCTGCTCTCTCAACTAAGGGGTCCTTAGCCTGAAAACATTGAAGACCCCTGGTCTAAACGGTGAGACTTGCACATGGATCTCGTGGCCAGTCTATGAAGTCAGTCATCTAGAATGTGATCTAGGACTTATCTTATATGTTTTGTCCTCAATATGTGGACATGGACTCTGATCTGACCCTCCTTACTAACTTACATCAGTACAAAATTAAAATGAAATATATGAGGCCGGCCTCGATGAGACTATGAGCCGAGTTCTTTGAGGTTTTTATAGACAAAACATAAATGTGCACAATTTCCATTGTGGTCTTTTGAGTGAAATGTGTGGACTTTAAATCATCAAATAGTTCTCTACAGACATCAGTACTGAAATCGATGTGTAAAAAGGACACAAAATAGCCAATTTAAATTCATGGATAATCCTCCAGTAGCAAGTAGAAGAGCTAGCTGAATTAATCCACTTCTGGGTATTCCACTTGGCAGTCGGCTCAAGTAGTTGCATTTGCTAGCCCCCACTAGTAGCTAGCATTAACCCAACGAACCGGTATTTAAGTTAATATGTTAGGCTGACACTTTCATAGCAAGCATACTACTACCAGGTCGGAAGCTGTCTGAGTTATACCAGGGTCAAATGTTGTGACACACACACACATGCTGTGAAATATACTATAGATTATGGGCGAATTCGCGGAATGAGAAAGTTATGAGATGTTTCCGGTGAGTGAATGGATGCGGTTCTCAAGATGTGTGACTCATCTCACTACTAAGAAGCCATAATTGCTATCTGGAAATGTTTTGAATGATCTGTTCCTATCTGGAAATGTTTTGAATGATCTGTTCCTTACTGTTTTTCTTTATTGCGACCGTAGATCGCAGTTTACTATCAGAACCGTCACAGCTTGTCCATTGACGGGTAACGCCTGACACTGTGGTTCCCCTGACACATCACTGTGCAAGTGTGTATCACAGGTATGTCAGATATTCAGAGCAGGGATCTCCATATAATATGGGCATAAACTGGTGACATAACAGTGATGTCAGATACTCAGAGCAGGGATCTCCATATATGGGCATAAAGCGGATTCAGTTAGCGATCTCCATATATGGGCATAAAAGGTATTGTATCCCAGGTGATGCCCTGTTAGGAGAACCACACTAACAGAATGCATATATGGCCAAGACAGATGGCGCGACCAAGGGTGAGTTCGCCTTTCGCCCTTAGGCGTCTTACTGGTTAAATAACATGATATAGTATAGATTATGTGCTCTCACACATAATCTATACGACCATTTCCCAGCTTTGGGTCGGGACCCATTTGTGGGTCATGGACCTATTTTTATGGGTCAACATTTCTTTTCCTACAAAGAATTAAAAATATATATCAAAAATGTTCCACTCCTCCCCCCAAAAATGTTTTAGAAATAAAACAAAATTGAGAATTTTATACATTTTCAAACAAAGAAAAACACATCTAAGAAATTCCATAAAAGAATATATAATAATGAAGTAGTAGTGAGCTTGTAGATCTGCCATTTTCACTAGTTTGGGTCCTGGGCAAATGTTTAATTTCTCTTTTGGGTCTGGAGCTAAAAGTTGGGAACCATTGGTATAGATTAGATTATGTGCTCTCGCACATGGTCTATCTATACAATAATTCACAGAATTTGTGTGTCACACAAGATTTGAGACTAGTCTAGGCAGCCTAGACTTTGTCTACACTGTATTTTCTTATGAACGGCAGAGTGAAAAAAAATCTGCTAGTCAGCATTGGCTAACCACAGATGTATTATGAGGCTACGGCATTCAGCTAATGTTTTAACTCAACCTACACTCTGCCCACTAAATGCCTTAATGCTTATTATCGAAAAAGGAGTATTATGTTGCTACATGCATTACTGTCAGTTCCCACATTCTTCATAATTCTGGACCAGAGATCCATTGACTTTGAAGTTTATTTCGAAAAGAATGTGGACCTTCACTTACGAGTGATGAGTAATAAGACCATTCCTTACTAACCAGTAAATCTAAATAATCTCATAACAGTTTTGTTTTGAAAAGTCAAGCCAATGATGGATGTTTACTACCTTTTAGCGCTGGTGGAAAGCAGCTTGGAGGTCTTGCTCATGGCTTTGCTCTCACGTTTCTTGCAAGGCGTGTCCCTCTGTCTGTTTTGGCTGGAGGACGAGGGTGACGATGAAGAGCTGGTACTGGCACGGGAATCCTCATCCGACATACCGGTTTGGATTGGAGAAGAGCAGGAACCTAGAGTGATAAGTAGAGACAAGATACCGGTGCAGAGGCAAAACAGGGTCACAAATGCATCCAAATTAGGACAAGACCTAGAGAGTAATTTAGTTTAGTATTCTCAGACAAGTGGAAAATGTCTTAAAGCTTGTTAAATTTAGGTAGTGCTTTGGTCATACTGTAACCTAGCACCAAGCCGTAAATCCTGTGGTCACTTGTGATGTGAGCAGTTTCAGTTTCAAACGGTTTCAAAAATTACGTATGAGTATCCAGTTCTTTCTGTAAGGGCAAGTAACATTAGGCGGCTGCTTAAGACAATTAAGCAATTGCCTACTTTATCATCTTGTGTGTTGTGTAGTCTTCTCTGTAGTCTAGTCTTGCGCCTTAGGCTTAGTTTACAGATTGTCACAAGATCATATTGCTCAACAAAGCGACTTTTCAATGAAAAGTGTGGACAAGACATGTAATTTTGTAAATCGGCGTTGGTTAACAGAGTTTGGACACGACATTCTCTTCATTTTCACAGATATTCAGTGTGCATAGTTTGGAAGACATTGCCTGCAACACTGGATTGCATCATCATGACATCCAAGGAATCCATAGGAAAGAATGTTTAATTGTATGACCTACAGTTCTATTGTCATAGGTCAAAATGAAAAGTCACTATGAGGTCAATCTGAAAAATGAGGAGTGTGAGTGTGTATGCAAAATGTTATGCTGTGCGCTTCAGTGGTGGAGAAACAAATCTGCCAAAAAGACATTGTGTTGCGCATCAAACATATCAGAACTGCTATTTTTGACACAACACCGGAACCCATTCCAATTTAATTTAGTTAAACCTAATGATGATACATTTACTGACAATATATAACTCTTGGCTTTTGACACGCTTGTCAAATGGTATGAGAGGTTTTGAAAATGACTCGTTTGCAGTGTTGGACAATGCTGTTGGCTCTTGAGGTGAATCCAGACTTCCAAAATTTTGTCCGCCGAGTTTTTATTTTATACAGATGTTTTGGGGATTTAACATGATCCACAAGGGCTTTAAATCCTTGTGTTCCATGTATTATTAGGTTTGAACAAAGTGAACAAATCACTTTAGCCGGCATATCAACCTTTATATTAACTCCCTGCGGCTGTTTTGACATCATACCCCCGAATGAAACCGTTATTGTCCAACTCAACCAGTCCCATCGGAGCATAATGTCTCACATCTTTGTCAAAATCTTTTTCTTTGTAACCGATCTTTACCTTGATAAACTTTGCCATGTTGGTTTAATGGAAATCTCTTTATCTGTCTGTCATCAATATGATGTCATAGTACTGACATCATGTGCCATCCAATTAATATGATATAATACCTGTACTGCAGGATACAACAACGGATACTGCATAAACTGAGTGGGTTATTGGGCCCAATGCTTATCTTCCCAATGGGCATGACACTAGTTTATCAAATTTTCGATACCTGCATGTAAGGTTATTTTGTAAATGTTATTAGCTGGCAAATGTATATATCTTAATATTAAGATGCTTTTTCAAAGTATTTTTTATTTTACATTTCACATACTTTCTGGCTCAGGCTGCCATGCCCACGGCGTAAACACCTACATCTGGGAGACATCAAAAATCATCCCAGAGTTTCCCAGTTTCATTGAATTGAAATATTGAATTGCAGTAGGCTAAATTACATTATTCATTGTAGTAGGTGGTCAGAAATTCAGACTTTCCAAAATATATTGAATATCCGCATAATTTAGCACAAGTTAGCTTTTCTCAGTGGTGGAAAAAGTACTCACATTTTTACTTGAGTAAAAGTATCAATACTGCAATATAGAAATACTCTGTTAAAAGTAAAAGTCTGGAATTCAGAATTTCCTTGAGTAAAAGTACATAAGTATTGGCATCAAAATGTACCTAGAGAACCAAAAGTAAAAAGTACTCACTATGCAGAAAGTCCCATTCAATTTTGAAAATGTTTTTAAAAAAATGAAGAAAATAGCAGATCTACAAGCTCACAATGCATCACATCGCGACAAATTTTGTGCTTAATTGTAGATTGGCCATTTTCAAATGGACGAAATATGTATATAGGGCTTAAGTGGGTAATGTATATTTTGGAATTATAATATAAATCTATAAAGTAACTAGTAACTAAAGTGTTCAAATAAATGCAGTTAATTAAATATTTGGATCCGAGATGTAGTGGAGTAGAAGTAAAAGTATTGGAAATTGGAAATATTCAAGTAAAGTACAAATACCTAAAAATTGTACTTAAGTACAGTACTTGAGTAAATGTACTTAATTACTTTACACCACTGCTAGCATTCTTTGATAAGAAAGAAGAGACATATCATAGGGGTGACAAGTCAGCTAATAACGTTTATGATTTCACAAGCTTTAGAACAGAACAGCCCAGTGAAAAATCACTCAACATACTGGCGACATATGAGCAAATTAATTAGAGATGCTGGAACTGTTCTCAATCATCAATAATCAGCTAAAACCGAAGCGTTTTCGTCGTACGATTGTATCGCGCGCCGATCTGCAAGCTCACAACGGCTCGCATCGGGCTTTAAACTCTATGGCATCGGGACTGGCTGCGACCTTGTAGATCTGCTATATTCCCAGCAGTCCCAATTGGTTCTTCTCAAAGTGGGGTCCGGGGGCCCCGGCCCCAGGGGTCCTTGAGGGAGTTCCAGGTGGTCCCCAGCTAAATGATAAGTTAGGAACCAAATGGACCCTTATGGGTCTGTAACTCAGAGAGTGTAGGAACGAAATAGACCCATTTGGTTCCTAGGCCTACACTATTGATTTTACAATATAAACTGGGGTCCCAGAGATAGAAACAACATTAAAATGGGGGTCCGTAGCCTTACAATGCATGTCAAACTGGGGGTCCTTGAAATTAAAAGGGTTGAGAATCACTGTCTGCTAGAGCCGTAAAAAACCTTCTCTTATGGGGGGTCCCTGGCGTATATTTTCAAATGGGGGTCCGCGGGCTAGTAAGTGTCAATTTGGGGGTCCCTGACATGGAAAAGTTGGAGAACCACTGGCCCAAACGGCAACGAAAACCAGTTGGGTTTTCAGGCCTGGACCCCAGGCCGGGGCAGACTACTTGCTGGAAAGGAACAGGCGAACTCGCTTGCTAACAACACAGTGGTGGAGAAAAAAGTACTCTCAGATGTTTTACTTGAGTAAAAGTACCAATACCGCAATGTAGAAATACTCGCAGGTTAAAGTAAGGGAATTAAAAACGTACTTGAGTAAAAGTACAAAAGTATCGGCTATCAAAATGTACGTAGAGTACCAAAATAAGTAGAAAGTACTCATTATACATAATGTCCCATTTCAAGTTTAAGTGTATAAAAGATATTTTGAAAATAGAGATCTACACGCTCATAATGCGCACTGTGAGCTTGTAGATCGGCTATTTTCAAATGGCCGAAATGTATGAAGTGGTTTATGTAGGGTTTTTGTAATAACAATCAAAATCTACAAAGTAACTAAAGTAAACTAAAATAATTGTGGAGTAAAAGTACAATATTTGCCTCTGGTGTGTAGTGGAGTAGAGGTACTGAAAATCCGAAATGCTCAAGTAAAGTAGCCTACAAAACCTCAATGTTGTACTTATAAGTACAGTACTTGAGTAAATGTAATCAGTTACTTTTTACACCACTGCTTGCTAACAATAGGCTACCGTCCTTTAACTTGGGCATTTAACGACGCCGAGCGACACTCTACCAGTGTAGGGTGGGCTTATTATACGCGTATGGAGCACTTTCAACCAAAGACACAACGAAATAACGCGTCCCTGTAACGGTCAAAACGAAGACCACGTTAGTAGCATTAGCCACGGGAAAAAAAACTGTTCCGATCCAGCACATAATCACAGCCATTTCCGAGCAACCAACCAACCAACCAACACAACCTCCCACAAACCCCCAAGATTGTCTTGTTGTTGCGAATGCTTGCGTTATCCGTCGGCTGACTTGTCTTGTTGTCAACCGTTCTAACGGCAAATCGATGTTAAACACGTACACGTAAACATAGGCGTTGGTACAACGTTCGTTTTGGGAAATGTTACGAGAAAAGTGATCTATTTTTGTTGTGATCAAACCGTCCTTACCCTCTCTATTGTGTCTGGACCTCCACCACTCTGACTGGCTGGTGCCTATTGCTGCTGCTGCCTTCTGCGGAACGACGGAAGTACCGCGGCTGGCTGGGCTCAGTGGGCTGGCTGCTGCAGCAGCAGCGATGGAGGCTGGCTGACAGTCGATCGAATCCAGATGAAAAAGTGAATCCACCGTCCCGTTTAATACAGGGATCTTCATCAACGTTTTCAGGCCAAGGACCCCTTAATAGCTGAGAGAGAGAGACATGAATCTGGGACCCCCTTTACATATAATTGTATACAGATTTTCATTGATTTCATAGATGGATTCATAAACTTACTAAACTACTTACTAAACTTCGCCTTTCACTAGTCTGTACTTGGTCTGCTCTTTTTTACTTCTACACCAAACCTATTTGCCAAAAATAGCCACTCTCAATGAGAACTTGTAGATCTGCTATTTTTGTCTAAAGTTCTCCTCAGAATTCGAATACAAAGGTTCAAGTTGTTAATTTAAAAGAATTATCCTATCACACAAAGATTTGGCAGCCCCCCTGTAGTAACTCTGAGGACTCCCTAGGGGTCCCGGACCCCCTGTTGAAGACCCATGACCTACAATTAACAGCTGGACAGGCGATCTACAACAGTGGTTCTCAAACGTTTTCATGTAGGTCTACTAATGATGGACCCCCCAGATTTATATATTAGACCTAGGACCTCGATGAAAACAAGTCCTCAGAACTTCTTTGGGTTTTCATTTAGACGTTTTTCAGCCCAAGGAAAGGAAGGACCCCCTAGCTCAGAGAGATATGAAGGGACCCCCACAACATATTGTATAAAATTGTATTGCACTTAGATTAACCTTTTTCATAGATTTATTTGACGTGTTTGACAGCACTATCAACAGTGTTGTGTTGGATTCAATTCATCGTGTAGGCTATTTTCAAATAAACGGTAGTAAACTTGATCTTTCACTCTGTACTTGGTCTGCTCTTTTTTTTTCCTCTACACCAAACCTCATTGCCGAAAATAGCCGATCTACAAGCTCTGCAATGTGTTGTGAGCTTGTAGATCTGTTATTTTTGGCTAAAGTTCTCAGTACTGGGATGGTAGGTAGGGTTCAAGTCATGGGCAGGAAGGCCATGGCCGCCGTTGCCCCTCAGTTTGGCCTTGTGCCCCTCAAACCAATGGCATGACCTGAGGCCACTAGTGGCCGTAATGCCTCAGCTGACTGTACCACTTTCTCCTCTGTCTTTCTTGTCAATATGTAGACAGCACCAGTGTCTCTTTCTTGTCATGTAGACACCAGTGTCTTTTGTTGAGATTCTGAAGGTGCAGGGCTGAGCATAGATCAGATTGTAAATACCATCATTCATCTATTTCACTGCAGATTAGGTTATCATCCCTAACCCTTGAATTCAACAAATTATTTCAATGTACTAAAATCTTGTTTTATTTGATGGCCTTCCTGCCCTGGCATTTGGCCTTTGTGCCCACAAAAAATGGACAACACAAAAGGCCAATTGGCATTGCCCCTAAAATGACGAAATCATATTATACCAGCTTGCAGCAAGCTTTATTTTCCCACAATCTGATAATTAAAAAAAGAATCTGCAAAACATTTTACATTGCAGGCAAAGTCTTTGATTTAACGTATTCACTGGCAAGAATATTTAACCAAACCACTAACCACGCCAGCTATTTTTAGTTTGTCCTTACCTTTGTGAAATGGTCCTTTAAGCTCACACCATTGAGTCCTGCCGCCGGGCCTGGGTTGCAGGGGTAACAGTAACAGAGATTTCCAGTCTTCCCTTTCCTGAGCAACATTATCCACTTCCTCCGGGGGTATCCTGAGGTGTTCCCAGGCCCGTGTGGAGTGTAATAATCCCTCCATCTGGTCCTTGGTCTCCCAGTGGGACATGCAGGGAGACTCTCGAGAGGCATCCGTACTAGATGCCCAAACCACCTAAGCTGGCTCCTTTCCAAGCGAAGGAGGAGCGGTTCTACTCCAAGTGTCTCTCTCGGGTGACTGAACTCTCTCTCTAAGGGAGATGCCAGCCACCCGTCTGAGAAAACACATTTCGTCCACTTGTATCCACAACCTTATTCTTTCGGTCATACTCACACTTCATGACCATAAGTGAGAATAGGAACGAAGATTGCTCGATAGCCAGAGAGCTTTGCCTTCTGGCTCAACTCTCTTTTCTTCACAACAGTGTGATACAGCGACTGTAATTCCGCTCCTGCTGCTACAATTCTCGGGATGATGTCCTGCTGCGTCTTTCAATCATTCGTGAACAAATCATTGTCTTTAAATTGACATCTTATATACATACAGTAAACACAATTGACACAAGGACACTACCACCGGTATTTTATTTTATTTCATTGGATTAATGAAGGAATAAGTACCGTATTTGAAATGCCATATAAATTGTGAGTGGACCATGAGTCTCTCATTCCCTGCATCAGTATGCCATGTGAGCTTAATGTTCACCTCTCAAACATGTCCTGACACTCGATCTTCACTCCATATTGTTTGATAGATGCATCATAAAAACATGATTTATACACCCAATGATAATAGACACTTGAGAATTGGCTGAGTATAGCCCGATTTAACGGTGTCCGACATAGTCAGGGGATATTAATAAAATCTGGGAATAAATTCCTTACCAAGAAATGTCTTGACCAATGTGTTTTGTGTCTAGTAACACATCTAACAAAGACTGAAATTCAGTTTCCCTAGGGGAAATATTTGACAGTTTGGGGTCCCATTAACAGGAAAAAAATACAAAAAACTTGAAGCAGTGCTCTTCCGAGCACAGGTCTCCGTCAGGTCAGGAAGGTTTTGTAGCATCCTGGTGGTGCTATAATAGGCTAATGTGAAAAGGGTGCCATGTCTTCTTCCGCCTTTCACGGCAATTGGCCGCTGTATGCATGATTTTGTTCCAAAAATGTGTTTATCAAAAGTCGACCTGCTGTTGGCGCTATAACAGGCCAATGCGAAAATTGTCACAGAAAGCTCAAGCTGCGTTCATGATTTGAGGAATTTTGTTCAAAACGGACCAATCCTGCCAACTTGTTAGCCAATCAGGATGGTAATGAGATATCTGACAGTTCCATGTTGATCACATGACTGTAGAGATACCGTTTAACAATTTGTATGATCTTTGGACAAAATCTGTGGGAGTACTGTCAAAACAATTCTTTTGAAAAAATCGATCTCATGGTGGCGCTAGAACAAGCCTCATGTGAAAAATGTGGGGAAGATGTTCTGAATTTGCATCCAGGGAGTGTGCGCGCAGTTTGGCAGCAACCAGGCAAACGGTGGCGGAGATTAGCTAGCAACGGACGGACGGACGGACGGACGGACGGACGCAGACAGACAGACAGACAGACAGACAGACAGACAGACAGCATTGGTGCAAAACAGTCTCCCAATGCCTACGGTCGCAGTTTATTATCAGAACCGTCACATCTTGACCGTATCTGTAATGCTTGTCTTTTTTGTTGATTGACTCTCACACTCTGACATCACACTCTAACATCACTGTGATGTCAGGGAAACCAAATCCCTTTTATTGCCATATATGGAGATCCCTGTGATGCCAGGGGAACAAATCCCTTTTATGCCCAAATATGGAGATATGGAGATCCCTGGCATGCCAGGGGAACCAAATCCTTTTTATGCCCATATAGGAGATCCCTGATGTCCACATCACTGTGACTTTGTCCCTTTTATGCCCATATATGGAGATCCCTGTGATACCAGGGGAACAAATCCCTGTCCAGATGGCCAAGACATGGTGCGACCGCTTTTCGCCCTTAGGCGTCTTACTGGTATGATATATCACGGCACATTGTTTGACTGCTGCACGACTATTCTGAACATCAACTTGCAGCAGTCACCAGGGCAGGCAGTCCCTGTAGTAACTCTGAGAACCCCTAGGGGCCCAGGCCCCCTGTTGAAAATGCCTGTAAAATTTAAACCAAGTGTATGACTGTACTTGTGCTGTTTGCATCTCTGTCCAATTATTTAATCAATCAAAACACAGATGTGAAAATAGTTTCTGCCAGGGAGGGAAGGTACCCCCATTTTTCAAAATTATTCAAAATGTTCTTTCTTTTCAAAAATAGTAGACCTACAAGTTCACATTGTGTCACATTGCAACGCATTCTGAACTTGTAGATCGGCTATTCTTGAATAGCAGCCAAAGTATGAAAAAGGGTTGTGGTTAAACAGATTGATGATATATTGATACATTTTTCGGGGGACCACCTGGACCCCCCCCAAGGACCCCTGGGTCCCCGAACTCCACTTTGAGAAGCAGCAACATCATCACCACCACCAACCTCATAATTCAATACAACATACTGTAGTAGGCATACGATCAATGATGAATAACAAATCTTGCTGTAATAATAGATAAAGCTGCTGTGGAAGGGTTGTAGACAGTATTATTTATATCATTCATCATATCTTAACCGTTTTAATAGCCTAAACTGAGCTATGTTTAATGGGACTGTTCATGTGATGGTAATGGTGATGATGATGATTTAAGCAGATTAACAGGTCATCGAATTGGCCATAATGATCTGGTCTACATTCTATGGTGGTCATAATGGCACAAGAAACTCGGACACAGAGGAGAGCATTCTCACAAGCCAACCACAGTGTGTTTTATTGGGTGCTTCAGTAATACAAGTGCACAACAAACCACTCTGCAATTGCAGAGGTGGCGGGTAGCCAGTAAATATACAAGTCCTGCCTCTTTCACAGGCAGACCTATATTTTTGTGGTCTGCCTCAAAAGCCTTTGAAAAAATACGTACAGTACAAACAAAACCAGAGGGAGTTGAAAAGCATGAAATTTCCATTGATGCAAATCTTCCTCCTATTTCATGCAGATAATATACTGATGACAAAAATACAAAATCAAAAGAAAAGAACACACACTAGAAGAAAAAAAAAGTAAAAGCATATATTCTGCATGTTTGTTCCAGGTGCCACTAAGAAAACGAGATTACATATTGTATAGCTGAAGGACAATGCGTATGATAATTATAATATTTTTTTTTTCTCAATACAATACTTCCAACATTCAGATATTGGAAAATAAAAATCCCAATCTACTCTTTGTATAAAAAAGAAGCTTTCAAGTCAACAAGGAACAAAGGACAGTTCTTTACACAGAAAAGGTAAATAAAAAGGTTAGGGAGGGGGAGGGGGGGGACAAGGGAGAGGGGACAGTAGAGGAGGGACAGGTATACTGTTGCACTTAGTGAATGTGCTTTGACAGACTAAAGGGGAAGAGAGGTAGAGAGAGGTAAAATGAGGAGGGACTTGGGTGGTAAAGGAAGGGGGACCGGTTTGAGTGACAGGGAGTCTATGTGGCATATCTCTTTGTCCATTGCTTGGCTATTCTGTCATGTTCCGTTCTGTTGGTCAGATATTGTGTAGCGATGCTTCCCACCAGAGGGTCAGCTGCAACAACAGAGAAAGAGAAGAGTGTGTAAGAGTCAGTGTATATGTAGCCAGGGGCGTCGCAACCAGATTCTGGGTTCCTGGGGTACAAGGATTCACTGCGGGCCCCCCATGAATGTTCTTCACAGGGGCGGAAGGGGTTTAACCCATTTAGACTGGGAACGCATTATTACGTATTATTTTGTGCTTTAACTACTGAAAAATAGCAGATATACAAGCTCACAGCGACGCTGCGAGCTTGTAGATCTGCTATTTTTGAAAAACCGTGAACATTTGTGCAAGCCTCTGAATAGTTCAAATCCTTCTAAGGTTTTTTGAAAAACATATGTTTCCCATCTCAAAATATTTAGTTCCAGGCAGCGACCCCCCCCAGAAGCAAAACTTGAGTTACAAATGTTCGCTTAAAGAATACATATATTGAACGATTTGCACACATTTTCATGACTTTTCAAAAACATATCTATTTTCCAATAGCTAAAGTATAAAATAATTAAGGCCCCTCCACCCTGGGCCCTAGTAACTCAGTCTCACTTTCCCCCCCTTGTGACGCCCCTGTATGTAACCAACGGTCACTGTGGCAGGAACTTTAGGGTTCAAGCACCGTGGCCTGGCTTGAACCATGAACCTGCACAGCTTATCGCAGCTGCGCAGCCACAAACGTTGAGTGCACTACACTGTCTTCTGTACTCCACCGCTTGGGGGGGGGAAATTACGGTAATCCACTTTGGATAACAAAGCAAGGTATTTCAGGATTCATTTACCGCTGAAAGGTTTATTAAAAGGCCAAACGTCATATCATCATTATTTTGTTTTACTGTGAGGATAAACTCGGATGTTTCAATGAAATGCTGGCAGCAGCAAACCGACACGTTTCGACCAGAGGCTTCTTTAGCGTAATTACGCTGAAAAAGGCTTTGTCCAAAACACTGGCTGTGTGCTGCTACACACGCCAAACACAATAACAGAACCTAAAAGGGAATTTACATGAGTACTGGTGATCTGGTGAGTACTGGTTGAGTACTCGTGACACATAAAATATTATTTGTTGAGAAGTGCTCGCATCCCATTGAAATGAATGTGGCCCTTCCTTGAGTATGCTACTGGTATATTGTAGACCGCTCTCTGCTAATATGAAACCAAATCCCTTTTCCTTATGTGCCCGAATAGGTTATTAGGCTTGTGTATTTTCTACTTATTCTTTTCCTCTGAATTTTGTTTTATGTAACGTTAGCAAGTGTAAAGCAGTTATAGGTCCTATTCTCGGTGGTTTTCAAATGTTTTGTGCCCAAGGCACCTCAATGGGCAAGTCAAAATCTCAAGGCACACCTGTAATCAGAGCGACAATATCCTAGGGATGGGACGATATGCGATATTATCGTTTATTGTGATAAAAAACACTCACAATAATCATATCGTGGAGATTTAATGTACAGGTATTGTGATATCGTCCTCTGTCGTGCACTGGGTTCAATTCACCTTTTATTTGCCGAACTGCATATCCGGTACCACTTAAACCCTGTATAATTGGTAAAAGATACTTATAATATACGTACATGATAGTCTTTTTTTTTCACTCTCTATCAAATGTCTTTGCCAAAAAATTGCAGATCTACAAGCTCACAATGTGTCGCGTTTTGCGACTCGTTGTGAGCTTGTAGATCTGCTATTTTTTGGCAAATGTTCCACCCAAGCATCTTTTGATTTTTGCGATAATATCGTAAAGCGTGATTTCTTTTGTCACAATAATCGTGATATGAAATGTTCTAAGAAAATGTTTTAAGGTTTGACTGTTTTTTTTTAAATTATTTTATGATTTAATTTTGGGGGAAATTATCCCAAAAATAGGGATGAAATAAATAAACTAGCCCTCAAACTCAAAAGAGCAACCCTGATTTATCTTGACCAGGAAGCAGTGTGGCTGCAAGTTACAGCCTGGAAGGGGTTTCTAAGAATCAGCCACCTTTGAAGGCCTCAGGGAACATCAACCTAATTAAATTTCCACCCCAAAACTGGAGTGTTAACTATGTCTATTATTATTAATCTTTAAAGTCACAGACGGTCCTGAGGGGGTCATATAGAAGAATCACATGCTAGAGGAAAACCCTCCAGAAGATCTCCACGCAAAATCTACCACAATTAAATGCAAATTGATTGAAATTCATCACGCAAGACTGAATAGAATTGTGTTCTTGTCGTTTGTGCCAACTGAAATCCTTGACATGACCCTTTGCATAACAATCCATCGGTCCCATCCTGAAAATTATCTGAGAACAAGTGGATTGACATCTTACCTGGGTTACAGTCAGTGAGCAGGGAGCAGATGGACAACAACACCTTGGAGATGGTGAGGGCAGGGCTCCAGTTGTCCTTCAAGATGTCTAGACAGATCACCCCCTGGCTGTTGATGTTGCAGTGGTAGATCCTCGTACGAAACGTCACCTGGCAAGGTAGACACAGTTCACAATTAAACCCATTATTTAGATCTGGAAAGCATTATTACTTTAACCACTATTTTATGTTTAAATACTGAAAAATAGCAGATATACAAGCTCACAGCGCAGCACCGAGTGTTAAACCCCCTCCTCCTGTGAAGAACATTCATGGGGGGCCCGCAGTGAATCCTTGTACCCAGGAACCCCCAAAATTATGTGTATTTGGCCGCGGACCCCCATCTCAATATGTTGTTCCAGGGACCCCCAAGAAGCAAATATTTGAGTTACAAATGTTCAAATATATTCAAAGATTCGCTAAATAATAATATATATATATATATATATTTTTTTTTTTCTTTTCTTCAGAAATAGCAGATCTACAAGCTCGCAGCGCGGCTGTGAGCTTGTATATCTGCTATTTTTCAATAGCATCAAATAATTCCAGGTCTTAACGGGTTCATTTGCAGAGTGCATCAAATGAGTGGAGATTTATCTTGATACTGAAACTGAACTTCAACTTACAGAAGAAAAAAATATATGTTTTTCCCACTTTTAGAGCTTATCCATGGTCATAATGGAGATATATTAGCAATAGATGGTAGGAAAGAAAAAAGAAGAAAAGAAAAGAAAGAAAAAAAGAAAGTAAAAAAAAAGAATGATGCATTTACTCCCATAACCCGGAGACGGACCGTCAGCTGAGACTGCGGTCACAAAAAAGTCATTGTAGCTGGACTTTAAAGTTAAACACATACAATGTAAATAATAAGGGGTGTACCTAAATATGACAGTGTATTCTCCCTCTAAATTGTTCTTAAATAGACCAATCAAACACACACCAAGCAATTCCTACCTGAAAGCCCCCATAACCAATTTGTCACACCACAGAGTAACATGTTGTTAACCAACTAGCCAAATTAATGACCAAGTTGCTAAAATTTGCTTTCAAAGTCATGACAAACAAACAACATCTCTGTTCAGTCTACTGAGGGAGTGTTCGCTGAAGCTCTCCATGTTGATTTCCCAAGATGCACTTGGGCACACTTTATTGTGATGTTTATGTCATTATTTGAATATGGGAATGTGCTGGTGGTGGATTGTGTTGTGGGACTTGATGTGTAGTGTTGTGTTTTGGTGTTCATTTGGTGATTTGTGTTGAAATACTCTATTGTTATGTCTATTTGTTCCGACACCCCCTCTCTTGAGTTGATGAGTGGTGGGGTTGTGTGCATTTGCCACAACAAAGAGTGATGTCTTATTTATGCTTTGCATGGCGTCTGGTGGTGAAAATAGCTGATCTACAAACTCACACGTGATCCATTGCAGTGTGCAGATCATCTATTTGGCTTCGTGACAACTAGTGTGAATAAAATGTAGCTAAAACTAAGCTTAGCTGACAGCACTCTAGTTATGATTGGGAGTATGCATCGTTACAGTAAGACTGTGGTGCATAGTCACATTCATCAAGTCAGATTTCAACCCCACCCAAGAAGATCATAATAACTCAGATATGGACACATTTTTATGGGCCCCGAAAAATGCATATCTGTTTCCGCTTCCGGTCCCAAACCGGAAGCACTGTCTTTGGGCACTTAGGAACGGCAGATCGGCGATCCGATTTTGGATTGTTTTCACGGTAATCAAATCTAATTGATTAATAGCTCGGGAAACTCAGTCCTGGCACGCAAATACATCGGGAATAACTCGGGCATGAGTTAATTATTATTATTTCAAAACATTTTCAAAAAACATTCCTAAAAAAAGGCAATGATATTTCACGCAGCAAAGGTCATCAGGAAACGGGATTCTAACCCGCGACACGCTGTCAGGCTGGCATAATTGCAGCCTAGGGTGCCCGGACCACCACGCCGGCAGCCCGGGCCTACAAATACAGTTTTCTTAAAGCCATACTGTGTAAGATGACCAACTAGTGGTAATAGCCCTATAGCAAACCGCGGTCGCGTCCGCGTCTTTCGGACGTTTTTCGTACCTTCAGACCCCCGCGTCTGCCTCCACCTCGCTGAGATCTATCTTTTAAGGGGTCCCTTGTTCCTGTGCGTTCAGTAATTCCAGAGATACGGACTCCTTCACCCTGCCTATAGGCGAAATTACCTAGAGAAGGGATGGTACAAGCGGGCGACAACAAATATGGCTGCCATAGCGACCCCACTTCAAGATGCGCTGTGATTGGCCGGCAGTTGTATAACCCTCGCTGTGATTGGCCGGTAGTGTGATGACGCAATTTTGGCGCGAGATCCGGTCCACGGCAAGGATCTCAGTTTACATATAGAGAAGGCTTTACAGGCTGAAATTCACGGCGCGGATCTTCTAAAACTTTTGTGATTTAATAGTTAGGAGAATTTTAAGATTTGTTTTATAAAAAAAGTTACATAGTACAACTTTAAGTAAATCACACCCGTGTGAACTGAGCGGTGGAGTCTGCGCGCGCGTGTGTGTGTGTGTGTGTGTGTGTGCGTGCGTGCGTGCGTGCGTGTGTGTGAGTGTGCCTTGCCTGTTCTGGCCTGGCCTGAACAACAGCGCCCCTCCCTTAACATGTGTGGTCAGAAAAGGTACTACACCGCTTGAGGCTACATACAGACCCACCCACCCACATACATACATACATACATACATACATACATACAAACAAACATACATACCTACACACACGGCCACGCTATGGAGACGGTGTGACCACCGCTCAAAAAGTAAAACATACAAGTTAAAATTACTCTACTCTCAAAAAACACTACTTAGGTAAATGTAACTGAGTAAACATAATTAATTACCTCTGCATAAATACACAAATTAAATGAATGCCTTGGCTCTCTGGACTCTTGAGAGGCTGTTTTTTTCCTATCAACTCATTTGAACTCAGATATAAAACAAATTTATCTAAACTCCATTTCAGGAAGTTTCCTTCAAGTCCTATATAAATCAAGCCTAAATCTACACACCTAAACTTGAAGGGTGGATTAAATCTTTAGGAAATCGGATGAAATCTCATTGCATAATGGACAATCTCTTCACTTTCACCCACATAATCTTCTATTCCTCCAGTTTCCTGTGTTTGCAGTTAGTAAGCAACTGGCAAGCTTTCCAGTTGAAAAACCCTTGAGAGATTTCTGAATTTCAAATTAAGCCAAGCATTCAAAGAAAGTGTGTTGAGCTGAGAAACTTGGATGGAATACACAGACAAACAATAACCTCAGCGGAGCCTCGACATAATCTGCAAAAAGACCCAGTGGTTAAAGCACACCTGGGAGCAGCACGGCATGACCGTAGTTCTCTAAATTTGGCCACTGCAGCATTTGAGGGTTGTGTGTGCCACGCTAAATGCCATGCTCCACAATAGTTGTTGAGGGATAGGAGAGGGGTCACTCTCTCACTTCCCCTGACCAAACGTGACATTTTTATGCAGAACAAAGGTCAAGCTCCGGCTATTATTGTAGGATAACAAGGGTGCATTCATTTACCACTGCACACAAACTGAATAAGGAGCATTTGAAAGAGCGTGTTTCTCCTGCGCAGTATGGACAATTGCCGTCCATCAGCCAAATGCCTTTAAAATCTTGTCTGTACCTATGTCAGGTAAACAAGCCACCCCTTTTAATAATTACCACTTCAATGCATTGATAAACTCGATAGTGAATTCTGGAATGCACCAGTCAAGTCACTGGCACATCAAATCCTCCCCAGCCCTAGTGCTGGTAAATCACTGTGGATAGAACAAACAAGAAGACTTGAGCGAGTGGTGAGACATAATAACCATTGAAACGGCTGACAAATCAGCCTCACTGACAGCAAAATGTGCCATTGCTCCACAGAGGCCTCTTTAACGCAATCCTGTAAACATTGCTATGCATCTCGCCAGACTTGTACCATTTACATTAAGGTTGCTTTATTTTATCACAGCCGGTGAGGAGCATTAGATAAACGACTTCCCGACTAACTGAATTGTTGTGGGACTTATGCCTCAGGGCACTGTTCACCTGAAACGTGTGAGCAAGCAGAAATGTATACCCTCCTTTTTTAAAGACAAAGGCCTGTCTAATGTAGTTCTCATTGTCTTCCATTTCAGGTCATTAGACCCGCCAACAGAGGGCAGCGTGGTGTATGTTGAAGGCCTATCAAAACAATAACAACCGTGACTCTTGTTTTGATATATAACTCCCGGGACAGTAATTAATAACCACCCGGAGTAAGTGAATGAGAGTGAACACTGCACCAGCAAGCTCACTATCCCCTATAGCACAGTGCAAACTGTGGGTTGTGGGAGACTGGGTCAACATTCTTATACAGCAACTTTACAATAACAATGTAATTACATTAGCCTAGAAAAAAATACTTTTATGTAATTACGTATGTATATATTGTCACTGTCGGGCAGAAACCTCGTATCTCCAAGTTTCAAATTCGTACGTTTTTTCACAAGGTAAAGCCCTGCTTCATCATACAAGGCCGTCGCACAAAGGTAGTGAAAACAGCAGATCTACAAGCACACAACGCCTCGCAGTGCGAGGCGTTGTGTGCTTGTAGATCGTCTGTTTTCACTAGTTTAATGCAAAACAAAGAGTTTTGGACATACAAGGTTTCCACCCAACGACGATATATTTGATAGTCTACATTTAAGAGCAGGCTTTAATGTGCCTTGAGAAATATTATGTCACCTGAAGATGTATATATATATATTATTTTTTTCTCCTTATGTTTTTTAAATCTGAGGGCACTGGGGAAAACAAAGCTTTATTCTTTAGCTTTAAATGATTACAAACATGGCTGTTGTCAGAAGTCAAAAGCGATCATGTCTGAATATTAATACAATGGGTTTGGTCATGGCGTGCATGGATCAATATTTCGGTGTCACTCGGGAACATACCGTACCCCTCGTTTAGCAAAAAAAGACCGCAACAGTGACCTACCTTTACCTCAATGCATTCCAACTAGACACGCGTCCGACCACGTTAACACGCACAGCATAACCGCTTAGAGCCGCCTCAGCACTCGGACATGCGCTTTAACATGTCGTCGTTGTCGGGCGGAAACCTTGTATGTCCAAAACCATTCGTTTTTTTATATCATTTAAAAAAAATCAAACCTCGGTTCGAAGTGGAGCGGTGAATCTGAGCAGCTATACCCTGTGTGTGTGTGTGTGTGTGTGTGTGTGTGTGTGTGTGTGTGTGTGTTGTGAGTGTGTGTGTGTGTTGTGAGTGTGACTGGCCTGCACAAAACAGCGCCCCTCCTTTAACTAGTGTGTTGTGTGTGGCCACTCAAGGTATTGCCAGGCTACGGACACGGCCAGCCACCCAGCCACCCACCCACATACCCTCGGACATACCTGTCTATTGGGAGCGCTTTCACCGCTCCAAAAATGAACTAAACTAGTGAAAACAGCCGATCTACAAGCACACAACGCCTCGCACTGCGAGGCGTTGTGTGCTTGTAGAGCTGCCGTTTTCACTACTTCTGTGCGACGGCCTCGTCTGACGAAGCAGGGCTTTGCTTTGCGAAAAAAAAAAAATTGAAACTTGGGAGATACAAGGTTTCTGCCCGACAGTGACGACGACGTGCTTGGCGGTGGTGACACCTGACACCTCCCCCCCCCCCCCCCCCCCCCCCCCCCCCTCCGTCCCACTTCAATCACCAACATCTGGCCTTCGTGACCTCGACCTTCCACAGGAAACTTCTAATGAGCCTTGCCATTCCCAAAATCACACAGGACAGGCCTTTATAAATAATCCCCCCAGCAAACTGCCCCTCCCCCGCCCCACGCAGCTGAAACTCATCCACCCAGCGAGAGCTCGTCAATTCGGGAAGGGCTCCGTTCTGTTCCGTGAAAATATAAAAGTGTGTTTGTGTGAGGAGGAGGGTGGGGGTGGCATCCCTGGACCCAAGAAAATCCCCCCCAAGTTCCAAAAGAGTGCATTCAGAGACCGAAGGTTCCATTGGAGCGTTTCCATTGTGTGAGACAGTGTATGGCAAGCTACGGGGCAGGGGTGTCGCACCAAATTCTGGGCCCTGGGTACAAGGATTCACTGCGGGCCCCCCCCATGAATGTTCTTCATAGGGGGAGGGGGTTTAACCCATTTAGACTGGGAACGCATAGCATGATATTGCATCATCTGATGCATCATATGATGCTTTGTAGCATGCTGAAATACTAAAATATCTAAAAACACAGATTGAACACAAAAAATAACTCGGGATTGTGTTGATCGTGTCCCAAACAACAATAAACTAAGATCTGCTTGTCCCAGAGGTGAAGTGGTCCTTTAACAACTGAAAAATAGAAGATCTACATTGTAGATCTTCTATTTAAAAAAAAATAGCAGATCTACATTGTAGATTCTACAAGCTGCGCTGCGAGCTTGTAGATCTGCTATATATATATTTCTTAAATCTATGTTTCTATGTCAGTGGTGCTCAAACCTTTTCATGTGAAGGACCCCCAAAATGATATTTGTCCATGGACCCCCATCTCAAAATATTTAGTTCCAGGGACCCCCCAGAAGCAAAATTTGAGTAACAAATGTTTGCTTAAAAAAATACAGATATTCAAAGATTTGCACACATTTTCACAACTTTTCAAAAAGTGTCACGTTGTGAGCTTGTATATCTGCTATTTTTCAATATCTAAAGTATAAAATAATTAAAGCCCTCCACCTTGGGCCCTAGTAGTAGTCCCCCCCCTTGTGACGCTCCTGGCTACGGGTGAAAAAGGACGGCGGTGGAGGGAAGGGGTTAGAGAGAGAGAGAGAGAGAGAGAGAGAGAGAGAGATGGGGGGGGCTGCGGATCACAGTGGGGGTGGGGGAGGGGTGGGCTAAGGGGGGGACGGAAACACTCAAGCCCTCTGGCTACAGAGAGCCAGGCCGGAGCCTTGTGGATTTGTTTGAGTCCGCTGTCAAACACCAAGCTGCCGGTTACAAAGCTCAAAGAGCAAGAAACAGGGAGTATGGAGAGTCACGGAGCATGAGACGTAGAGAGAGAGAGAGAGAGAGAGAGAGAGAGAGAGAGAGAGAGAGAGAGAGAGAGAGAGAGAGAGAGAGAGAGAGACACACACACAGAAGTGAAAGGGTAAATGTGGTGCACCCAGTGGGACAAAGGGAGATTGCCCCTCGACTCATTCTGCGTGCTTGATAATGACCACCACTCTAAAACAATGGTTCTCAACCTGTGGGTAGGATTATTTGGGGGGGTCCCCAGGCCCAGATGATTAACTTAATATGCAAAATTGTTTTCTCACTCAACAGTAAACAAACCAACATAGGGTTTAAGTGTATACAGGGTATGTGCACATTTCTAAAGTGACAATTTAAGGACTTTAAATACCTTTTTAGTACCTCTGGTCAAACATTGGTAAAATAGTCCAATATTAGAGGCAGAAATTGAGAAAATATCAGATCTACATGCTCACAACGCCTCGCAGCATGTAGATCAGCTATTTTCACAATGAAATAAATAGATCAAGTCAAACTAAATGTAATGCCGACTCCTACAATTCCAAGTGCATGTGCAGGGTGGGGGGTCCCCAGTTAACATTTTGGGGGTCATGACATGGCCTGAAAAGGCTGAGAACCACTGCTCTAAAAGGACAACACGTAATAAAACAAAAACCTAAGAATCCCTTAAAGCAGAGCCTGAGACCACTTCAAAATCGCAGGGGCTGAGCATTTCTAAACAAGCTGTAGGACATTTAGGCCTAGAATGATTGAATGCTTTAACCAGTGAAAAATAGCAGATATACAAGCTCACAGCCCGGCACCGAGTGCCGCGCTGCGAGCTTGTAGATCTGCTATTTTTGAAAAAGTCGTGAAAATGTGCGCAAATCTTTGAATACATGTATTTTCAAAGCAAACGTTTGTAACTCAAAGTTTGCTCCTGGGTGGTCCCTGGAACTAGATATTTTGAGATGGGGGTCCGTGGCCAAATAAATATAATTTCGGGGGTCCTTCACATGAAAAAGTTTGAGAACCACTGACATAGTAGTCTCTCAAGAACAGACTAACTGAGCTCCAATTAACTCACTTAGCGCCGAGCGACTTTCGGGGCGACTAACTAATGATGGCGTTTAGTGCCGAGCGACTCGGAGCGACTTTTATATAAAAGCATTGTTTAAGCTTTTAATTTGGGTTGATAGACGGAGCGGAACGGTTAGCTTACCTTCGACTAGCATACAGATGAAAACCGTGAAAAAAAAGGATACGATTATGACGTCACCTTTAAGCCATAGCTTCCTGTTTACGTAGGCCTCTGTTAGCCGCTAGGCTCAATGCAAACCATCCGACCCTCACGTAGCTTCACTAGGTCGGATTTTGATTCGGAAACTTTCTGTGTGGCATCTATATACGTTCCGATGCCCATACCAATGGTGGTTTGAGACGATCAAGCACGAATTGAGCAGTATTGAGCTCAAATGGCGGCCCGCGGCCTGTCCATTGAATGTCAATGGAGAGCATGTCATTGTACCATCCTGTTATGTCATGAACCTTGTTTTTTATTCTGACTTAACATGGGACCATGGAAAGTCAATGGGCTATGGCTCACTCTAGTGGTCATCTTGTGGCATCTGCAGGCACGTGTACCTGTTTATGTAATGTGATTTTGGGGATTCAATATAGCTATTTCCTGGCGTTATAAGCGCAGATTCATATTGAAATCTGGCTCGCTCGGCGCTAAGTGAGTTAAGTGAAAAGGACCTTTTCTTTGACGATGGCCGGCCAGATTGCTGACACAGAAACATAGGTTTTTCAAAAAACCTTAGAAGGATTCAAAAGACACTTATAGAATCGGGGTCAAAATTCAAATTTTCACGATTTCTCAAAAATAGCAGATCTACAAGCTCGCAGCGCGGCACTCGGTGCCGCGCTGTGAGCTTGTATATCTGCTATTTTTCAATAGTTAAAGCATAAAACAATGATACACAATACTGTGTACCCGTTCTGAATGGGGACAGCTGCGTCTACTGGCTGCTGACCTTGGGTGGTTTGAAGGGGTAGTCAGGTGTGAAGGCAATGTCCAGGAAGAAGACGCCTCCCTCGTAGACGGAGCCCGGCGGTCCCAGGATGGTCGACCTCCACTCATAGATGTTGTCTCCTTTGGGGCCAGCGCTGGAAGATTGAGACAGAAGATGCGTTAATATGTTAATCATTGAAGTGCAATGGAATACGATAGCCTGCTGTTCAAACTGCCAGCGGGTGGACAAGAGATTTATGCGAAAGAGCTGTTGAGGAGCTAAATGCCGTCTTCTGACAAGCTAATGAAGGGAGATCTGAGAATGATGGAGAAGCCATGGAGATTTTGGCCCAGTACTATTTATTTTGGCTTTAGATAGATAGAACTATGTGCTGTTGAGGCATTCCTAACACATTAATGAAACAAAAACACGAAACCACTTAGACCATTTATACTTAGTAAAACGGAGTTGAACAATTCGATCTACATCAAATCTCTTTGCTGAAAATACTCTATCTATAAGCTCACAGCGCATTTCAACGTGACTCGTTGGGAGCTTGTAGATCTTGTAGATCTAAATCCCCAGCATAGGGATTCAGCTGGGGTTCAGGAAGTGGTTAAGGACGAACCCCTACAAAACACTGAATAAATCAGTGATCACTAAACATAGAATAATTTTAACTCCAATTAAAAGGCAGTTTTTAGAAGAAGAAAAAGGGACATTTAGGGCATCCGCTGCAAAGTGATTTTTCTTGTTTACAAGATGAGCGCTTACGTTGAATAAGGCTGAAGGTCGCATCTGTTGTGCGGTTCTGGTAATTAATGCATTTCCATATTAAGATGTCCCTCCCCCACAGTTGTTTGTGGTCAGGGGTGTCACAAGGGGGGGGGGGGGGGGGACTGAGTTACCAGGGCCCAAGGTGGAGGGGCCATAATTATTTTATACTTTAGCTGTTGAAAAATAGCTAAATATACACAGTGTGGCACCGAGTGCCGCGCTGCGAGCTTGTAGATCTGTTATTTTTTAAAAGTCGTGAAAATTTGTGGCTCAAATTTTGCTTCTGGGGGGCTCCCTGGAACTAAATATTTTGAGATGGGGGGGTCTGTGGCCAAATGCATATAATATACATATCACATGAAAAAGTTTGAGCACCACTCTGACATAGAAACAGGTTTTTCAAAAAAACGTGCACAAATTTTCAAGATTTTTCAAAAATAGCAGATCTACAAGCTCGCAGCGCGGCACAAGTGCCGCGCTGTGAGCTTGTATATCTGCTATTTTTCAATAGATAAAGCACAGAATAATGCGTAATAATGCGTTCCCAGGCTAAATGGATTAAACCCCCTCCCCCTATGAAGAACATTCACAGGGACCCCGCAGTGAATCCTTGTACCCAGGGCCCAGAATTTGGTGCGACACCCCTGGTAAAGACCCCTTTGCTGGAGCGCCGCCAGCAGGAGAACTGGGACAATGTCCAGATGACAAAGCCTGGGACAATGAACAATCCCCCACCCATTTGGTGTAATTACCAGACCTGATCTTTAATTCTGACCTCCTGATATTCAAGAGCAGTGGTTCTCAACCTTTTCAGGCCGCGACCCCCAAAATAATCATATTTTAACTGGGGACCCCCACCACCCAGACGAGCACATAAAAGTTGAGGCACTACATTTTGTATAACACGGTTCTATTGTGAAAATGGCAGATCTACATGCTCACAACGTTGTGAGCATGTAGATCGGCTTTTTTCACAATTTCTGCCTCTAATATTTGACAATTTGGCCAATGTTTAATTTGTCATTTTAGAGGTATTAAAAAATTACATTGTCACTTTAGAAATGTGCATGTACTCTCTATACACTTCAACTTTACGTTGGTTTGTTTACTGTCGAGTGAGAAAACAATGTTGCACATTAAGTTAATCATCTGGGGACCCCCCAAAAGAATTTGGGGACCCTCCTAGGGGTCCCGACTCACAGGTTGAGAACCACGGTTCAAGAGCACTTGTGAGGACTAGTTATAAAGATGTAATTTACAAAGTATCTCACACGGCGCTTGCAAGGACAGTTATTGTCCCCTTCAAACAGACAGTTTTTCTATGGTAGTTTCGTAATAATGATATGAAACGGCAAAGCATGAAAGGAGCATTTGGCTCCGTGTGTCCTTGACAATGGACAAATAGAATTTAGACATTAGACACCACCTTCCTCCTTCAGTGTCAACACATGCAAATTCCGGCTAATCTCCTTTGCTGCCCGCTCGTATTGCCCCTCTCCTAAGCCTTCTTTAATTAGTTAATTATGATCACGTCTTCTCCGGGGAATTGGTTAAGACTACATTTGGTGTTGATAAGGGGCCCGCAAATCTGGACTTGTGTTGTTCCAGGGACAAAGGAAATCCAGGGACAAAGGAAATCTGTTGGATTCTCTCTCTTTGGCTCGAATAAAATCCTTATTACACACACTGTGTTAATACGGATTGGATGCATTGGAAGGGGCACATTTTGGCCATTCGTTCCTGTAACGAGCCAAATGAATGTTGAGCTGGTGTTTCAGTTTGTGTGTTAAAAAAGCAGGGAGGTGATCGCACACACAAATAAAGAGATCAAACTACACAAGTCTGGACTGCAAATAAAAACGTCATTAGAAGATGCAGGGCTAGGGCGCCTGGTGGCCTAGTGGACCGGGCGCATACCATATAGGCATTGCCATTTCGGCATCAATGCCTGTCGGCGTCGCCGGTTCGATTCCCGATCCGGGCGACCTTTGCCGCGTGTCACTCCCTGTCTCTCCCCCATTTCCTGTCAGTCTACTGTCCTATCCAATAAAGGCAAAAAGCCCAAAAAACAAATCTTTAAAAAAAAGAAGATGCAGGGCTGTGCTGAACAAAGCAGAGGTCAAACGTTTCGGTC
The DNA here is from genome assembly GCF_963921795.1 of Nannobrachium achirus. Classification (NCBI taxonomy): domain Eukaryota; kingdom Metazoa; phylum Chordata; class Actinopteri; order Myctophiformes; family Myctophidae; genus Nannobrachium; species Nannobrachium achirus. Next base: position 38,149,954 of record NC_137811.1, on the reverse strand, counting down.
CTCAAAGGGTCTATCATCAGTGCACCAATGTAGGGATGGGACGATAAGCGATATTATCGTTTTTATTTTTTATTTTTTTGTTTTTTTTGTTTTTGGGCTTTTTATGCAAAAACACACAGTAGACTGACAGGAAATGGGGAGAGAGATGGGGAATGACATGCGGCAAAGGTCGGCCGGATCGGGAATCGAACCGGTGACGCCAGCAGGCCTAGTATGTGGTATGCGCCTAGACCACTAGGCCAGCGGGCGCCCCAGATCTGCTATTTTTTGGCAGTGTTCCGCCCCTGGATTTTGATTATCGTGTTAATATTGTAAATCGCGATTTCTTTTGTCACAATAATCGTGACATGACATTTTCATATCGTCCCATCCCTACTCCAATGTGGGCACGTGGGCAGTAACCCCAGAACAGCATGGCTCTAATCAGAGTGCAATCAATCAAGCTCCCTTGATTGAGTGCAGTTTGTGTGAACACGTGGATATTTGATAGGGCCTGCAACTACTCGTTATTTCCTTAGTGATTATTCTATCTATTACTCCTTCCATTTATCGAGAAGTGGTTTTCTATAAATTAGATTTGTATCCATCCAACTAACCATTAATGTATACGTTGTCTCACAATGGTATTGTGCAAAAATAGTGAAAATACTTTAACTTTAGAATCAATTAAATCGACTAGCGTTTGATTAACTGTTGCACCCCAAATATTTGATAATGTGGTATGCAGAGGAGAGGAGACGACGACTGAGATTCCTATAATATAATACCTTCTCAGAAGGAGGAATCTGACAAACCGCTTCCCTTTCACCTGATCTATGCTCAAGGCGATGTTCCATCCATGACGCTTGGCATGAATTTGTGCGCTCCAAGCGCCTCACGCTAATATTCCCATTACCGTTGTATGATGTAAATGTCTCCCTCTCGGAGGCATATAAAGAGGCTGGGTTTCCTTTTCAAAGCACCTTCCAAATGGAAGCAGACGCTTTCGACCCCCCTTTGAGGCTTTTGAGCTCGTCACCGAGATAAGACGTGACGATAAGAGACGAGCCCGGCGTGGCAGAGGCTCCGCTCAAGCCACGGCGCTGCTGTGTGCGCTGACAGCCGCACAAGAGCCCCCGCGCGAAAGGCTAAGTCAATAGCTTGAATGTGCATGCCACCACTGGCCGTTGCCTGGAGACCTCCGCCCCCCACCGGCTCAGGCAGGGGTGTCGCACCAAAAATTCTGGGCCCTGGGTACAAGGATTCACTTCAATTATTTTGTGCTTTAACTGTTGAAAAATAGCAGATATACAAGCTCAGCGCGGTGCCGCGCTGCGAGCTTGTAGATCTGCTATTTTTGAAAAATTGTGAAAATGTGTGGTTTTTGAAAAACCTATGTTTCTATGTCAGTGGTGCTCAAACTTTTTCATGTGAAGGACCCCCAAAATGATATGATATTTGGTCAAGGACCCCCATCTCAAAATATTTAGTTCCAGGGACCCCCCAAAAGCAACATTTAAGTTACACATGTTCACTTAAAAATATACAGTATATATTCAAAGATTTGCACACATTTTCACAACTTTTCAAAAATAGCAGATCTACAAGCTCGCACCTCGACATTCGGTGCAGCGCTGTGAGCTTGTATATCTGCTATTTATCAATAAATTATCTAAAGGATCCTCCACCTTTGGCCCTAGTAACTCAGTCCCACGTATCCCCCCCTTGTGACGCCCCTGAGCTCAGGGGTTGCATGTGGTGCTTTGTGGCGTCTGTCCCTGAGAGCTGCCTCATTCAGGCGCTGAGCGTCTCTCACTTGGCCATTAATGCGGGAGAGAGAGAGAGGTAAGTGGTGGTGCGGTCACTGCAACACGCTTCCAGCTGGCATGCAGAGGGCAGCAGGATAAAGACTGGAGCTGAATCGTGGCATCAGTGAGTCTTCACATGCAAGCCCTATTCACTGGCCTGCATTAATGTGTGGCTAATAGCGGCAGTTAACCATAATGTTTATGATACCTTGACCCTGGCAATACATCTATAGAAAATGAAGTTCTGCAACCGACTAGTGCAATTCAAAGTATAGTACCTGGGTGGACAAGACATTTCTTTGAAATAAATCACAATGTATTTAGCCAGTGGCAGCTTTACAATGGCAGGTCTAATTTTTACAGCGTGGCACTGAAGGGATCAGCAGTCTAGTGGTTCTCAACCTTTTTAGGCCGTGACCTCCAAAAATTATATTTGAACTGGTGACCCCCCCAGCCTGACATTACATTTCCTGGAACAATTTTCAGGAATTACATTTCGTTTGACAATCTGATAGTCAAAAGGCGAGGCGTTGTGAGCATGTAGATCGGCGATTTTCAAAAAATGTGCCTCTTTCTCAGGTAATTTTTACAATTTGACCAATGTTTGACAATTGTTTATAGTATCCACAACTTTCCAACGTCCCATCGTGCATTGCGCAGAAGGTGTGCGGCAGCTTCCAGCGCCGCAGCCGAGAGTGATCTACAAGCTCACAACGGTTGCATCTGTGACGCGACGCTTGTATGTCTGCTGTTAACCGGAAGTGTCCCGCAGATAATTATGGAGTTATTTTCGATTCATTATTGTGTAAGCACCTTTCTGATGTTGAGCAGTTGTATATTAAGAGTTGTACAGTCGTACCTCTGAATTTGCAGACTTGTATGATGGAATCTGAACGTGAAAAGAAAAAAAAAATACAAATCTCTGTCTACACGTTCACAACTCGTCTTATGCGACCTCGAATCCTTTTCTACACATGCTCAAATTAGTTGAGACTGTTGTTCTCTATTTTGAAACATATTCCTTGATATGTTGATGCAATATTTGGCAAAAGCGAGCAGGCGACACTGAAAAAATGCGAGCATCTGCACATGATGATTCGAGAGGTTGCAAACTGACATCTGTACGTGTAGAGAGTGTTTTTTCCCCCTGCTCACTCACACATTTACTTTTACAGCCTCAACTGCCTTTCTTTGCGCTCGCAGATCCTCAAGTACACATGCTCAAATGTGGTAAACTGTCGCTCACGATATTGCAACATAATTATCGATATGTTCTTTCAAAATCTGGCAAAACCGTGCAGGGGACACTGAAAAAATTCGAGCGCTTCCAATCTTGATTTGAGAAAGTGTACACGGCGATTTGCGAGCGTGTAAAAACTAATCTGAGCGCGAGCAGAGGCAAATTCGTGAGGTGAATCTGCTTTGCAGAATAATTTTGTTACGGAAGTGCGAGTGTGTGTGTGACTGAGGAGAAGCGAGAGAGCACAGGATCAGCCATGGGATCAGCTCTGCGCCTTGTAGGAACTGCAATGATTTTTCTTCACCACCCGGGGGAGCTGTTTTCAATGTGTCGTCAACTCCCCATATCAAGATCGCCTATTAATCAATCGCCAGATAATCAAGAACATTTATTTATATTATTACAAAATTAAAATAACGCCATGGTGAAACGTTGTTGCTGGGGAACGTGCAACAGTGATTAGGCACCGGAACGTATGAAAGGAGTATTATTATTTAGACCACACAAACTAGAGATGGGATTTATGGTTCTTTGAAATGAGCCGGAACTCTGGGATCTGTTCCTTTCAAAGAGCCGTTCAAAAGACTGGTTCATTCTACTAGTTACTTTATAGATTTAGATTATAATTACAAATAACTTCAACCTTATATACATTTATTTCGGACATATATAGGTGCAAACCTGCCATTTGAAAATAGCTGATCTACAAGCTCACAATGCATCGCAAAGCGACGCATTGTAAGTTTGTAGATCTGCTATTTTCAAAAGATTTTTCTGCTTTTTTCAAATGATTTTTCTACATTTTACTCATTGGGAAACCTGTGAAACAGGACATTCTACATAGCCTAATGAGTAGGCCTACGTTTTAATATTGGTATTTAAGTACATTTTGATACCAATACGTTTTTACTTTTACTCAAGTACATTAACATTCCAAACTTCTACTTGATTGCAGTATTGATATTTTTATTTAAGTAAAGAAATTGAGTAGGCTACTTTTCCCACCACTGTTCATTAGAAAGGAACGGCTTCCTACTGCGAACCGGATCCCATCGTTCATTTCAAAGAGCCGTTCAAATACTCGATTCGTTCGCAAACGTCCCATCCATCTCTAACACAAACAACTGAACGTCGGGAACTTACAGGCGACACCCAGGGTAAGTTAGTCATTGTTTATTAGACGATTGATTTCACCATTGTTTAGTAAACGTTGATGTTGCGTCGCTTTAGTGAATGAGTGAAAAGGCTGCCTTGGTTTATATTAGCCATACTGTAGCTTTGGATCAAGAAGATCAAAACTACTGAGCCATAACATTCGCTATATGGACGGACCAGCGCTAAACTTAGACCATAGGTTCTCAAAATGTTTCATGTCAAGGACCCCCAGATTGACACTTTTTAGCCCGCGGACCCCTATGATCATTAATCTAATAACCATTAATCTAATAACCAGTGATCAAGGATGCCAAGTTATGTTGTCAATATCACTATCACAGAGATCTTGTGTTGTGATGTACAGTACCTTTACCTTACCTCTGTCAAGAAGACGTTTCTAGTAACATGCAAATTCATCTAACTGTGAAAGTAAAGTTGTCCATACCATACAGTATGATTAACTTGTATTGTGATGAACCCTCTGCTAATAAAAATGCGTTTTTATTAACATGCTAATTAATCTAATAACGATCGTGATCAATCACTAGACATTTGGTCTCATGATTTGTCTTTACAAGATGCCATCAATCATTAACAGCTGCCAAAGTAGTCAACCACCACAATATTGTAACAGTTGACTTTTAATTTGTAGGCTACTCTACCTGCAATGTCATAATCACTGTTAACCTATTATTGTAATGAACACTCAATCCCATTTCAGTTTACAGTATATGCCCCTCTATCTCTGTATAGGACAGAGAATAATGCATAATTCTCAGGAAGCAGTGATAACATATCCTTGTAATGGTTATAACTTCAGAAAACTATATGTGCTTGATCCAGGTTTTCCCCCCTTCTTTCTAGGCCCAGAAAACCGATGTGTTGTTATACCTGTTACCTGCTGAAATGTACCCGGTCTACCAGGTAAATGTTTTAAATGCACTTTAGGGATGAGGTAAAAAAAAAAAAAAAAAAACGAAAACACACACTGTACATAGATAAATACATGTGGTTACATTTGCACGCACACACACACACACACACACACACACACACACACACACACACAGCAAAGTTATTAACAACTTGGGAATGGCATTGCTCCTGGGCATGGCAACCTAGAAAAGATTGTAATGAAAACATCTGTAACTATTACAATGCAATGCCATAGGTTACATGTATTTGTCATGTTGTGTGGTTATAATTATGTATTTTTTATTATTTCCCAGCTGCCACTCCTGGTGAAAGCACAGCCACCTCCCCTGCCCATTGCCAGTGATGTCTACCAGAACACACCACCATCAGCTTCAGTTTGGAAGATGCCAGCAAAATACAGAACACCACAAGAGACCAACCAAGATGAAATGATAATACATAAAAAATAATAAATACAAATAAATAAAACAGAGCGAGGCTTTTGTACAGGATATATATTATCACAAGCCATTCAACTCGAATGCAACCAGTCTATTGTCAATAAAAAACATCCATAATACATACAATACATGTTAATGAAAAGTAGGCCTATTGGAAATTATAATAAGGGGGGGGGGGGGGCATACTGCACTTAGTAGTATATAGTTTTCTGATTGAAGTTACCTTATTAATTAATAATAAGGTTAATAGGTTACCAGTGATTATGACATTGCAGGTAGAGTACAAATTAAAAGTCAACTGTTACAATATTATGGTGGTTGATTACTTTGGCAGCTGTTAATGATTGATGGCATCATTCAAAGGTAGGCCTACAGATCATGAGACTAAATGTCTAGTGATTGATCACGATCGTTATTAGATTAATTAGCATGTTAATAGAAACGCATTTGTGTTAGCAGAGGGTTCAATACAAGTTAATCTCTAGTGATACTGTATGGACAACTTTACTTTCACTGTTATTAGATGAATTTGCATGTTAATAGAAACGTCTTTTTGACAGAGGTAAGGTAGCCTACTGTACATCACAACACAAGATAATCTCTGTGATAGTGACAACGTAACTTTGGCTTCCTTGATCACTGGTTATTAGATTAATAGGGGTCCGCGGGCTAATAAGTGTCAATCTGGGGGTCCATTTTGAGAACCAATGGTCTAAATTGACTACACATTGAAAACAGCTCCCCCGGGTGGTGAAGAAAAATCATTGCAGTTCCTACAAGGCAGTAGAGCTGATCCCTGCGCTCCCGCATCACAGACACTCTCTGCTCGCGCTCAGATTAGCCGTACGCTCGCGCTCCCACACAGACACTCTCTGCTCGCGCTCAGATTAGCCTCAAATCCCTTCTACACTTGCTCAGATTAGTTTAAACTGTTGCTCTTTAAATTGAAACATATTCCTCGATATGTGGATGCAATATTTGGCAAAAGCGAGCAGGCGACACTGAAAAAATGCGAGCAAATGCACATGAAGATTCGAGAGGTTGCAATCTGACATCTGTACGTGTAGAGAGTGTTTTTTTCCCCAGATTCCATTATACACGTGTGCGCTCTGCCCATTCACGCACACATTTACTTTTACGACCTCAACTGCCTTTCTACGCGCTCGCAAATCCTCATTTTTACATGCTCGCGATATTGCAACATAATCATCGATATGTCCCTTTCAAAATCTGGCAAAACCGTGAAGGTCACGATTTGCGAGCTTGAAGACCGGAATTTGCAGTTGCAGAAAGAAAAGCGTGCAGTGTTTGAGTTTTTTTTACTTTTCACGTTCAGATTCCATCATACAAGTCTGCAAATTCAGAGGTACGACTGCACAACTCTTAATATACAACTGCTCAACATCAGAAATCTCCTCTCACGAATAAGTTACAATAATAACTCCATAGATAATGCTACAGTAAATTAAGTTACATTTAGAAATGTGCACATTATTACCCTGTAAAAACGTTGGTTTGTTTACCGTTGAGAGAGAAAACAATGTTGCACAATAAGCTAAATCGACCCACAGGTCTAGAACAACCTACTGTGTGTCAAATTCTGAAGACTTGTGAGCTCCACGTGGCCCCGGGCTGGCCTTCAAGGACTGACTGCACAGGTAAAACACGCCACAAAGACTCTCGTTCAATGCAGCAAGCTGGGGCCCATGGAGTGATTCGTCTCTAGACTAGTAAGACGCCTCAGGGCGACATGCAACCTCAAGGTCGTGCCAATTCACCCTTTGTTAGCCTCCTGGTTGGTCCCTGACTGACCAACCAGTAGGCTCTATCTGCCTTGTCCCGCCCTGGTTCCGCCCTTTTTATGTTGAATTAACTAAAACATATTTTTTGGAGAAATAAAAACATTTAAAACATGCTGATTCACTATGCTGCCACTGAGCAGCTCCAATTGACTGAAACAAAGTTTGAAATTAGAATTGAGCACACAGAATAACAGTATGAAGCAACTGAATTAACATGGCAGTGGATGGAATGTCCCACTGGATGTCCCACCAAGACACAGCAACCAATGGGTGTGGAGAGGGGCAGGACAATGGGCGGGACTTGACAAAGGGTGAATTCTTGGCCATCTGGCCAGTGATGTATATCGGACCAGTTACCCATATATGGAGATCCATATATAGTACATCCCTTCTATGCCCATACATGGAGATCCCTGTCTGAACCAGCCGCACAGATATGGGCTGTCTCCCTCCATATATGGGCATTCCCATATGAAGTCCTGTTAGATATGGGCTTAATATTGATGACATCAGGGATCTCCATATATGGGCATAAAAGGGATTCTGTTAGAGTGGTTCCCATGACATCACAACATACAATATATTTCATGCCCATACATGGAGATCCTTATCTGAACCAGCCACACAGATATGGGCCATGTCTTAGCCATGATCTGGCCAGTGCAATATATGGATGACATCAGGGATCTTCATATATGGGCATAAAAGGGATTCAGGGGAATACCCATATATGGACTTTTACATAGGTGATGTCACCTGTGATATCACCTGTGATGTCACAGTGATGTGTCAAGGGAACCAACCCATAATGTAAAAATGTGTACACACAGATTCACGTCTACACGCAGACAAGCTGTGACATTTCTCATGGTAAACTGTGACCTTTGGTCGCAATAAGCGTTTGTGTTGTGTCCTTCTGTCCATCACTCCATAGTTTGGCAAGACTGATGTCATCAATATAAGTAACCTCATCAACAGGATATCTGAGAGCCATAGAGAAGCCACTGTGGTCCATAAAAAAAGGTATTTGCTTTGAAGGAAGATCTTTATTTATTAACTGAAAGTCACATGCTAGCAGCATTACATAAAATCTAAACGGTTCATTTATATTTGTACAGGTGAAGGCTTATGGTTCAGAACCATGGTTGTTTGATGATAGCACAGTATACAGTAAAACAGTATACTGTTACGTCCCTAATGACAAGTTGCTCAAGGAGAGAGAAGAGCAAACCCCGCCCAATAATCTGACACCAGACCTAAAATTGTGCAGCCTCAATTAGCCTGATGGTGTAACCTCTAAAACAAAACAAAAAACAGAAGCTCTCTCTCCTCTGTCTGACTTTGGAAAAAACACTCTTCTTCAACTCAGACAGATGTGCCGGACAAATATATGACATTAAACATGATACACCACGGCTCACGAGTTCCGTGTCTGTTGCAGCCCACAATTAGCCCGCACCCTCTGTGCGAGGGAGCAAGAGTGCTACATGTGAGGGAGTGAGGCTACTTCTGCGTTCTGCAATAGATGTCGGCAGAATTCCTTGATTCAGTGAGTATCTGGGTCATTTGTTTCTTGAGTCTGGGATACATTAGAGTGCGGGTGTCCGTGAGAATCTGCCACAGCCCTGTCCTCCGAGATTACAATCATGTGGGAACTCGCTTCGACAGCTGGCTGGAGTGCTGCCTCTGCAATGATACACCCAAATAAAACGTCTCACCGCCCATTCACACCGCTTTCACGCTTTTACTGCGAGGATAGTCGTTCAAGTGTCAATCTCCCACTGTTTTGCACTTCATCATTTTTAATAGAATCAACAATTCTAACTCTGCAAAAAGACAGCCATCGAAAGCAGAACACAAGTAGTCAAGTCAACACATTTTAAACAGTACTAGCGATTTTGTGTATTACAGTGCATGCGAGAGAACAAGTAATTGCATCTAGCATTGATCTTGTTATATGCTTCACTTGGACAATTACAGCCTTATCAATGCACACACAAAAACAAGAGATTGGGTGCTCTGGAAATGCAGGAAGCCACTGAGGCAGCTGATGCAAGGGCCCTTCAGAAAACGGTTTCTTCACAGGGAGAAGAATGTACTACAGGCCTACTTCCTCATTCATACCTCAGTCTCACCTCAATTCGGCACATTATGAACACCATCCAAGTAACAAGACAGGATCCATAAGCAAGGAACGCCGTACTAATTTCCATATATATTGAATGACCTTTCCATCCTATGGTACAGCGCAGCGTGCAAGACTAGGGTGCTCTCTGCCCTATTCAATCATCTACATTACCTCATCCCCAGACACGGGGCAATGTACAGATTATGCCGACATATGATAACCTTTATCTTATGGTATGAGAGCTGGGCTAATCTATGTCAAAGTCGCAAATCTTGCATTTATTGTCTGTCCGTGGGCTAATCTAATCCCCCCGTCCCGTCCCGACATCAGGTTGTGATTAAATTGATGAGGAGAGAGGAGATGCAGTCAGATGATCAGCCCATGTCACTCACGCTCTGAGCTGATAAGAAGAAGAGAGACTTGGGACACCTTCACACCATCATCGTCTCATAGGCATGGACACATTTTAAATATTGGAAACAGCACTATACACGTGTAATAAATATACCTTTCGATTATCCAGTGAATTTGTGCAACCATGTCTAATCTGACGTATACTGCAAACCGACCAGCTGTCCAAACAGGTAAAATATTGTATTTCAGATGGGGCTCATATCCACAGCAAGGCACAACTAATCCAACAGACAGTTGAGTAAGTCCTGGATTACAAGGTTAAGGACCGCATCACTGAAGCATATCCAAGTTGTAATGTACATTGGCATAATATCAAAGATTATGGTGTCCTCTTATTTCAGGCCTTGGAAGAGAGTTGCTCACATTAACAAATGCTAATTTGAAAACTAATGAGTAGTATTAAATTGAATTCAGGTATGTTAGCAGTCTGAACAGCCTCTATTACTTGAGAATTAAAACTGTCAAGATGTTCTGCAAAACTAATTTGTCAGTGTACAAATACTAAAATGTAATTACAGTTACTTTATACAAAGGACATTCATTCAAAGAATGTTTTTTGTCATGATGACAAGAGAAGCAGACAATGAAGGAATGCAGGGAATAAATGTGTTTGTTCTTCATCATATCTTGATAGTGCATAATGTATGGTCAATGAAATATTATCCTGACATTGATAAAAAAAATATATATTACCACAAACAATTCGAAGGGGCAATACAATGCAGACTTTAAGAATTTAGACCTTTTGTCTTTTCACAATTGTGTTGATTTTTGTAAATAGCCTACAATAAAGTGAGATACTTACAGACCACATAGAATGCAATATAAATGTTATATATTTAAAGAAAAAGAAACACCCAACCCTGCATGGTACCAGCACTATAGCAACATCACCATGCACAAAACCTAAACCTGCCCACTTCGAAGCAAGCCAGCAAGCCAGAGGGAAGATGCTTAGCATGGCAGTACTATCAGTGAAAAGCAGTCAGTGTCAACACCCGATGTCAGAAAGACAATAAATAAGCATGGAAAAGTAAACCCGTAATTGAATGTAAATCAGTATGTTTTTCAGCTTGTGAATACCATCGTGCACAAAGTAAAGCTATTATGTGTATTATTCGCCATTCCGGTTCATTCTCCCCCAGGCACTTCTCCCCCCCCCCTAATGGCATACTCATTTAGTTAAGATCTTCCATTCTATCAGCCTGGCTGCTGAGGCTATCAGAACAGGGACTTTAATGAAGCAATCTTCTTTCCCCCTGACCGTGAAAAAGCCCAAAGACCGCCATGTAGCTCAACGGTTGAGGTGACACCATCTTCCTCCGGTTTCTCATCTTTATTGTCTCAAATGACATGGTTTGTGTTTAATCAAGCCTTTTACTGTTCATCTGCACGGTGAACACTGCAATTACTGACCGGATGGTTAATTCCGCAACAAGCCTGTTTTGCAAGGGAGAAGCCTGTATACATGTAGCCTACGCGTGCAGGAGTTTCACATCCAAGGGAATAACACAATTTTACCCCCGAGAAGGCAATTTCACATGCTGGGTTCAATCAATCTAAACGGCCGTTGGTGTTGAGCTGAGGATCGAGGTATACATTGAGGCAGCGGTTTAGAAATCTGTCCTTTCTTTCAGGAAGTTTTTCTTTCCCCTCACTGTGGCAGCAGCTCATGTTTTACAATGCTGTAAATAAAACCCTGGCTCCGTTTATTATCCCCTAGCCCTCCATTCTAATTCAGGGAGATGGTTCCGAGGTACACACATTTTGTTGGGGTAAGCAATTTTCCCTCTCTGCGTCCAAGGTGCTGCCTGCAGAGAGCTTCTTATGCAGTGCAAACGTTTGCCTCCGGCTACAAATGAATAATGTAGAGCATCTATCATTACCATAATACACAAGCTTCGCATGCATCAACGGCACATCATCATGACTCATAGAAATATCACTTAACCCACAGATCAGCGGTGTGTACCTGGAGTGAAGGATGACACAACAAACACCACAAGACGTTTCAGTCCCAACAATGAGGACTTCATGACCTCAAACCAAGGCAACACAATATTGACAACAGCTAAATCCTAGTGAATATTCTTGGCTGAATGTGACAGTAATGTGAACCATTAAGACTGCATAAGCTATTGTCTAAGACCAGTTATAAAATAAAGCAGTTTCAAATAGGGATGTGCGCAGTTAGTCAACTAGTCTTTTAAAAACGGTGCCGCTACTAATCGCTTACTAAATACTAGTCGTTTGAAAATCTATCACATGAGAAATACATTGATTTTCTTATTTTTTTTGTCAGAATGAAACTACAACTACAACAAACTTCGATTTGTAGGATAACAATGGGCTTAATGCCCTACTTTTCTGCAGCATTTAAAATAAGATTTGGTGTGACTGCATTTTCAAATGGCTTTCATATACATATGTGCTCAGTTTGGGCTGTTTTTTTAGTCTTCCCCTTATTTTAGGCTAGTTTTACTAAATCTTCGTTAAATGTCAGTTAAATTAGTCCATGTACACAAAAAAGGAAAAGAAATGCACTTTATATTTGGTGCCTTTTTTTAAACAATTTGCTCCTCGAGAGTCAATAGACTCACAGGCTCTATTCAGCTATGATTAAAGACGACACAGTCTAATCCTATTTTGTCCATTTCTAACTCCAACTGCACTAAAAGGAACCAAATCACACCGATGAGTCCATTTTGTACACTACACACTCAGTTAACCCATTAAGAACTGGAATTGTTTTATACTTTAGGTAATGAAAAATAGCAGATATAGCTGCTATTTTTGAAAAGTCGTGAACATTTTTTGCAAATCTTTATATCCTACTAATAATTTTCCAAACTCACGCTCTAACGCTCTAACGCTCAACTCACTCACGCTCTAACGCTCTAACGCTCACGCTTATCTACGTTTATCTATTCACTCGCTTCAGCAACTGATCCCAAAGTTCACATGGTATTGCCCATTAGCATTATACCAACGCTGACGGAGCCCGAATTTCATTTCTCCCAAATTAAAGCAGTTTTTCTAGCGTTTTCTTAACCACTTCTGTTGAACTCTGCTGTCTGTTGCCAGGGTTACGGTCCGTTCCTCCAGGCCATGGGATCTGTAGCCCCACACACACACACCCCTTTCTCTCACAGTTAGGAATGTTTCTCTCTCTCTCTCACACACTTTCACCGGGTGCGTTTCACATATTTTGGAGCACATATCTTCGAACGGGTAAGGTCTAGTATATATGTATTTTTGAATGCGAACATTTGCTTCTGGGGGTCCCTGGAACTAAATATTTTGAGAACCACTGATTTAGAAGACATTTTTAGAATCGGGTCAACATATTCAAAGACCTGCACATATTTTAATCGTTTTTTGAAAAATAGCAGATCTACAAGCTCGCAGCGCGGCATCTGATATTTTTAGTCATGTAGCTAAAGGCATAAAATAAGGGTTAAAGTGGTTAAAATCTAAAGTGACACAGATTTGCGTTCCAAGTCTAAATGCCTTCAAATTAACGCAGTCTGAGGATTTGATTGCTTCTGGTCTTTTCGGCTGCTTCTAGCCGATCTCCAACATCATTACTGCAGGCAGCCGTTTGGCCGGGCAGCCGCTTGGCAAGGGAACGGAGTTCTAACCATAAGGTCATTGATCAGAATGAGTGCTGCTACCAGAGCACTTGATACTCCACTGCGTCCCCTTGATGCCACATTAGCTTTTTGTTGTCTAGGAGGTAGTAGGTATATTGTACAACATGGATTTTCTTTTTAACACCATGGGCAAATCACCTCATTAAAGAGAGCAATAAGTACTGCTGGTTCTCAACCTGTAGGCCGGGGCCCACTGCTGGGCCCCGGCCTTATTATTAAAAACGATTTTAATAATATAATAGTATAAAGTAATATTACCAGTAAGACACCTAAGGGCGAAAAGCGACCTCGCCCTCAAGGGCGAAAGTCACGCCATCTGTCTTGGCCATATATGGATTCTGTTAGTGTGGTTCTCCAAACAGGAAATCCTATGGGATACAATCCCTTTTATGCCCATACATGGAGATCCCAAACAGAATCCCTTTTATGCCCATGTATGGAGATCTTACATCACTGTGATGTCACCTGTTTATGCCCATATATGGAGATCCCTGTTCTGAGTATCTGACATCACTGTGATGTCACTGTGATGTCACAGTGATGTGTCAGGGGAACCATAGTGTCAGGAGTTACCGGTCCGTCCGGACAGACAAGGATAAGTTTTGACGGTTCTGATATTAAACTGCAACCTACAGTCGTAGGTTGTAAAATGTATAAAAGAATAAGAACTTAAAGTATACTACGTTAGTTCCATTGAAAGTATATTATGTTAGTTGCATTGATCCAAGGTGGAACACAATCGATTGGATGATCATTAAAATAAAGATGCTCTCAAAATGCACACAGATTTCGTTTTCCATGTTACATGGTCAGATGGGTGGCCGGGAATGCTTTCAACATTTTCAAGTCCAGAAAAGGTTGAGAATCACTGCCTTAGGGATGTAAATTGCACAAATTAAGCAAAAGTTCTACAATTAACAATGAATTCCCTTCCTCACGGACAGCCAGCACAAAAAAAAAAGAACAACAAAAAAACACCTCAAACCTACTTGGCACTTGGCAGGGCTTATTATTTATGACTTGACTTTAAAGTAGAAAGACATTACGTTTTAAGATCATATCCCTGTGCAAGTGTTAATGGAATCTAAAAGCAACCGTTTACTTTTGTATTATTTGTTCACTTGCCAAGGATTCTTGTGTTTGCTTTGACATCAGCTACAGATTACCATTCTGTCACAGACTCTCTCTGACCTAAACCGCTGCTGTGAAAGCCGTATCATAAGGGCAACAACACTGACTCCACCACAAAATGTCTAAAATGCTGGTGCTTCATGCATGGTTTCCCCTCAAACCCATTAATAACATTCTGGACAAATGTTTGCCAGAAAGTACCTCGCAAATGAGGACATTGAGAATTCAATGACACGCATGAATCAAGACGGGCATTAGCTGTCAAACAAGGGCTGCGGCGGAAAGCTTTACGGACACATTAACATGAGCTGATGTCTTGAGGTCTGGGACATATGTTACCTTCATTCACTGGGAGCAAGTACTTTCCCACTCTGAACTTACTGTAACAAGACATGAATGACGACAGACCGGGAGTCTAAACAGGAGATGTTGAGAGAATGCTAGCTAATCCAAACACCAGAACCATGTCTTGACCCTTTTCACTGTACAGGTGACATTCTGTTGTTCTTGTACCATGTGTCATTGTGCACTGCATTACTATACATTGCATTTAAGTCTTAAGAGCAGATTCATGTCCACTTTGTTAAGTAATTCTCATTTCAATAACAAAAGCACCATGCTTTTGTTCATATATATATATATATATATATATATATATATATATATATATATATATATATATATATATATATATATATATATGGTGAGGGACAGGCCAATCATGTAACAACAACAAATATGATAACTCTATTCATACATATTTAGACGAGATAGATTTGAGATGGATTGACCCTGAAGGAAAAATCCATAACATAATGAGTGTATATATTATAGTACAAGAACTGAGATGTCTAAGGTCAAATGCAGTTATCTGAACACATTGGGCTATATTTATTCACTTCAGACAGGCTTTCTGTGGAGAACCAGACCTATAGATTTATTCACATATTACTGTATAAGTTACTAGTAGAAGACCGCAGAATGTCCAGGAGGCATTCTGGCACTCAGTCACTATATCCCCTCCTGCCCCCATGTCTCCGCCCCCCTCATGAATATTGATGCCCCTCCCTGCTGTGCTTAATGGCACTCAACACTGTGAAAAATGGTTCTGGGTGCGTCACTCATCACAAACTCCCATAGGAGCACAGCACAGCACATCGCCAACATGCAGTTGCCACAGAAATGAAAATTACCCCATCAGCGAAAAGACAATTAGAGGTCAAGGGACCTCATTGACAAAGGGAAGCTTCTCGGTGACACTTGATAATGATAGAGATACATATATCCACGTCTGGGACGGGAGCCAGAGTGACTGAACACATGACGAAATGACCAGCTGGGTGTCTCGGGAAAAGAACATTCCCTCCATGATGTCATCGGGGAGTGACAGCTCTGGTTTTGGGCATTGTTGGGACACTGCATCATCAAACCAATTAGATGGGGGGCATTTGTGTCACGCTCCTTTTTATCCATTTGTAACTCAAGAGTTAAATTAACAGAACATTTTACTGCATGTCCAGAATGAATTATGAGAGCGACCGCTCTCTCAGTGTCCAAATCCCAATGTGCCAAATGACAGGCATTCACTAGTAAGGATGTGAGAAGGTACAAGCCTTCACACAGCC
Source organism: Nannobrachium achirus (assembly GCF_963921795.1). NCBI lineage: Eukaryota > Metazoa > Chordata > Actinopteri > Myctophiformes > Myctophidae > Nannobrachium > Nannobrachium achirus. The sequence goes on along the minus strand of NC_137811.1, from coordinate 38,133,643 downwards.
AGTACACTAAGAAGAGATCATGCATGTGACACGGAAGAGCTTGGAAGAGCTTGGAATGAAAGGAAATAAGGAGTAAAAGGTAGAAATGACTTTCTTTCCCTCGACAGGAGCCTATCAGAACAAGTAGATGAGGATGATAGAATAGGGTAGAGAGTCAGGGGGAATGATAAGGGAATATTAATTCCTTCCACTCCGATTCAAAAAAGCTATGCAATGGCTATTGCCAATTCCCATAGTTTCCATGAGGTGTAACGGCTATTTTTGGGTTGTTATTGATCATCTGTGTATCAATCCTGGTGGTTAAGGCGGGGGAAGTGTGTTGGTGGTTTTCCTAAGCCATTTTCTTTCTCCTTTTACCCGGTAAAATGCAATGTTAAATGCAATGTTAAATTTAACTCTGAAATGTTAGAATTGACCTGCACGAAAAACAGACCCATAAAGGAAGGACTGGATGTGTCTGTGTGCTGCGTTATTATTTTGTCCAGTAGAACAACAACAATTTGTCAAAGACATCTTAAAAATAGCCTGGAATGGCACCATTAACAGTTGAGAACACAAACAGCTCTGTGCTAAAGCCAGAACCCAGAGAGCTAGGTGGTCAATGGGGTGGATAATATGGCTACATTCTTGTTCAGAACTGACTCCACCAGTTAAACTGGACAAAAAGTCAAACAATCTACAGATCTACAAATTAATCTGCCATTCATTGTCTTGAGCGGCTCCAGATTTAATTGTTCTAAAGAGCTTTGCACACAGGCGCGATTTTCATCCATTGCGTTTTTTTCCGTTTGCTGGATGATTAAAACGCATTGGATTTGGTGTGCAAGGCTGTGCGGAATCCACACTGCGGATCCGAAAAGGAGTCATAAAAGGAGTCAATGAGTTTTTACCGCATGCGACAAGACGCACAAATCGGGGAAAACGCACTGCCGCAGCCACCTGCCGCATGGCAAATTCGGAGCCGGTTTGCATGAGGTCATAGAGTATCATTGTTTTCTTTTTAAAAAATGAAATAGTCCGTTTTTTCCGTGCGAAAAAGAAAAGAAAAAAAAAACGCGCCTGTGTGCAAAGCCCTTAAGCGTTTCGGTGCTTTGAAAGAGAATTACATTAAGTGTGCTTCAACAATATTGATTGAAGTGTCCTAGGCCCTATCAAAGTAATCCTTAAACTGAGTATTGTTCCCTATTATGTGTGTAGGCCTGTCACAGAATGTTGCCTAGATAACAGTTCCAGTCCAGAGAAGTGCTTTTCTTTTCAAATCCTGCTTAATTTGCATCTGATGTAAACACACAAGTGCAAAATATTTGAACTTGAAGTGTATGACAGAATAATTACCATGTCAAATCCTCTTGGATTTCAAAATGTTCTCATTGTTTAAATGCATGTCAGACTATGTCAGGGTGATGAGCGAGCCGTCACAATACTGTGAGTAAGATAGCGCTATGGGTGGAGCTATGGGTGGAATTTAAATACTTCTTGTGCATTTTTGGAGAGGTGAGTAACATAGGATAAACCTGTACCAATTTTGTTTTTGTTTTATTTGAAAATGTAATTGTTTGAAAGGTTTTTCATGTGATGCCAAAGCACAGTTAAAAATGATAAAGGTTGGAAGTACCTTTCCAAAAGAGTCCTACGTTTATTTTGGAAATCAACAATTGTTTTCAGAAATGGGATGCATTAACTTTGAAATACATTAACACATTCCCTGCCATTTAACAATACCTTCGTACTCTCATATGCCTCCAGTCTCCAAAGACTTCCATGTAATTCATAGTGCACGGATCATGCACACCCATGCCTAGATAATGCACCACGTGTGTCCACATTGCTCACAGCTTTCAAACAAAAAAATCCGAATGGAAATCCGTTCAGGCATTCATGAGATAGCAGCCATTATGTTTTCCTAAAATGTAAACAAAGATGGCTGCCATGTTTGAAAGATGGGGTTGCTAAGGGGGTTAAACATGCAATTTCGCGATTGCTATCATGCCTACTACATTTTTGGGGAAAAACATTTTTTGATTTTTTTTTTTTTTTTCAAAAAAAATTTTTTTCTCTGGATTATCGGGCGACGGGCCTGGCAGGGAAAGACATTGAAATAATCTCGGGATTATCGGGCCTGGCACACATGAGTTAAGTCTATAAGGTAGTTTGCAACATTTTGATAATGCTTAGAGAGAGCCATCCATTGCAGGATGCCTCAAAACATGGCTTTAACATTTGGGATGCCATCATTTTGGTAATTATTTGCCTATAGAGTGCCACCATTCACTTGCGCTTTATTTTGAAGAGCCCCGGAAGCCACAATCAAGTCCATGTTGTGGAAATTCACGGTCTGTAATGGCAGCAGAGTATGTTTATTTTGCCGTGAAAAAAACGGTTCTCTGCGTTTTTGGAAGTGGATTCCGAGATGAAGCCGTTTCTTTGCATCAGCAATGAATAGGAGCCTATGGAGATTAGACGCTTCCTGATGCTGGCGGCCGAGTTCCATTTGGCCGAGTTGTTTTGGCTCACCATCGCCATGGCGCCACTGCCCCATAATTCGTATCACGTTCCTGGACGTGTTTAGCAGCGGAAGTGTTAAAGCTATACTGTGTAAGATGCTCAACTAGTGGTCAGTAGCCCTATAGCAAACCGCGGTCGCGTTCGCGTCTTTCGCCCGTTTTTCGTACCTTCACACCCCCGCGTCTGCCTCCACAACGCCGAGAGCTATCTTTAGAGGGGTCCCTGGTTCCTGTGCGTTCAGGCATTCCGGGGAAACGGACTACTTCACCCTGCCTGGTAGGCGAGATTACCTTTTGAGTAAAGAGACACACGGGCGACTACAAATATGGCGACCCCACTTCAAGATGCGCTGTGATTGGCCGGTAGTGTACCATGTGTGCATGATCGGCGATGTGATTGGGCAACGTATACACAACGTATACAGATGATGCAGATTACGTCATTTTGGCGCGAAATCCGGTCCACGGCCAGGATCATAGAAAACATATAAAGAGAAGGCTTCAGAAGCTGAAAATAACGGAGTGGGTGTTCTAAAACTTTAGCGATTTAACAGTTAGGACAATTTTAAGATTTGTTTTATAAAAAAAGTTACATGGTACAACTTTAAGGGGAAGAAGTACCTCACCCAATGAAAACACACATGGATAATGGCCGCAGTCCATTTGACCATTGATGTATTATTTTCTATTATTTCACTTTCAATTTTCACTTTTAATTTAACTATGAGAGTATAGTTCAGAGTTACAAATGAATAAATTAACAATGAGGATGTTGCTGTGTATACACCGAACCAAATAAAGCATTACTCTCTACTTTGCAGTGCACCACGGCATAATCCAATTCACATCTCCATGGGTGATACAAACAACAACACTGTCGATGGTACCGAGGAGGCTGCGTGGTTTTACTACACAATGACAAGGTTGGGGAATTCTCTCCTGCCTGAGCTTCTCACAAGAGAGACAGATGAAAGAAATACATCAGTTGGCCTCCAGCTCTGGGTGTTGAATGTACCAAGGTGAATCTCTTTAACGCGCGACTCACTGTCTGTCTCCTGAAGGGGGGCCAACAGGCTGTGACTCCATTTGTGCTGGGGGAATGAAATGAATAACCTTTCAGGGCCAACCTGGCCAGAAGCAAGTGTTGCGTGGCATACAAATGACGACATTGGCTCCGCCATGCGCACGTGTTTGTGCAAATATGTAAATTGCGCCCCTGATTGTTCACATGAGAAACATGACTTGATAAATTGATTACATCATTGCTATCAAGAACGGGCTACACCCCCCCCCCTCCCCCATTGACTTCAATGACATGGTGGCGCCATCTTGAGAGGTTTTCAGCCGTTGAGTGTGATATAGACCACTAATCTATTTGAGTGAATCAAAAGGAACCACATTATAATTTGTGTACACAGAGACACAGAGAAGGAACACACAGAAGGAATTATCCTGAAGCTTAATTGTTTCCCAGGCAACAAATCCCCTGCCAAGTGTGACATTTCTGCTAGCGATTATTTTACTTTCAAACGACTTGCAGCTAAATCTTTCGAGCAAATACCTAAATCTTTTCTCTTCTCTTTTAGCCTTACCTTTTGAAAATAGATAATTTCTAAGTCATGAAGAAAAAAAATAACCCTATGTTGCAGGTTTTGAAATGAGAAATGCCTGATTTATGCTTTGTTGCACATCCTGCCGTGCACTGAAAATAGCGGATATTCACAACGTTCACAACGCATCACAGCACGATGCATTGTGAGCTAGCAGATCCACCATTTTGGTGTGCGTCACAGACATGCAACGAAGTATAAATCATGCATTAGACTTTCGGATGAGACTCATCAATGTGTTCCCTCAACAAGGCTTTCTGAGATTAAGTACCGTAATTCAATACCACCAGATGAGTAAAAGTAATTTTCCTTAATCGTTTTAAACAGGTGCCCGTCAACATCTCAACGCCCTACAGGGCTCGTCTTCCTCAGCAGTCAAACATCCTGGATCTAGGTTTGGCCTCCATTTTCTTTCTTAATTTGTCTCTGAGTGCTGATTTGGGGGGATAATTAGCGCTGTAATAAACAAAGGCATAATCAATGACAATGTCACTTTGTGTTATTTAAGTTAATAGGAGCTGGCTTCTGTGCTGTGTCCCCACAGGATGCCTTTAGTCACGTTAACAGCGTGGATGAAACACACGTGGTCTGCCACTCGCTAGCGACATACTGTATCTCTTCCTCAAAGGGCCAAGGGCCGTGGCAGTGGCACACAATAACCATTGTCTGTGGTAAATCCCCAGAAGAACGAGGGGGAACCACATCAGACTCGAAACAGCATTTTTAAGTCACACCGCTGCTTTTCCTCTGATGTTTTAATGTGTTTTAAGGAGTAAACAGCCCTAGAATAGACAGGAGTTTCACTAATCTGCCAGAGATTATCATCCCAAACAAAACCCACAGAATAGCATTATGGCAGTGTGGCAGCAGAGAGACAAAAGGCATGTGCACTAAAGCACAATCTTTTGTCCATCATCCATCCATAGTTGGTTTATTCAGGAAACATTTGCATGGTCTAACAACAAGAGAAGTGTGACCATAAAAGCTCCATTTGGGTACAGACAGAGATCTAAAGATCTAGTTAGAAAGATAACATTGACCTACCTGCAGTTTGGGGGTGGGTCTAGTGTTATTTCTGCAAGCTCTTTCTGAATCCTGGAAAAATAAAAAATAAAACATTCATGTTTTAATCTGTTGTTAGAGATCAATTGATTCATCATTATAAAATCGATCAAATTAACAAATGTCTGCTAATTCTATAGTGATCAAGAAATAAAGTACTTAATTAAAAGCACATCAGATGCATGGGTGCGTCTATGCAAACATTACCTACCTAATTATTAATGGGTCATATAATGTCATTACACAGTAATAAAGCTGTCAGTTGCAATCAATATGATAAGCGTAATATGGATTAAAAAAATACCTGCTGCTAGGAAACAATGCACAAATTTGCACTGACTTGTACCTTTATTTTTCATATTTTACTTTGATGTTCCATATGGGATAAATAAATGAAGTTCTACTGAACTGAATGGAAGCTAGAGCTGCACCATAACATTACAGTGGCATACGTAAAGATTGTTGCAATGACATTCAACAGCAGATGCCAAAGGATAACTGAAGGGCAATTGTTCCAACGCTGTTGCCAAGGTGTATCTGCAGAGCATCAATAATCCTCAGTAATATTGACAATAAACAGCATTTCCGACAACGGCAAAGCTTCTAAACTTTACAGTTTTCTTCAGTCTGAAGGCAGTGTGTTGGGGGGCTGCAGTAAGTTAGTGCTACAATACACGCAAAAGGGAGATCATAAAATCAATCTTTTGTCATAAAAATACGCTTGCTCAACTGGTTGCATAATTCTGTCATCGCCTGCCTTTCTGAGAATTACTTGCCTAGTCTGCTAGGGGGCAAGTGGTGCTGCTTGGTTGGGGAAACAGGAGTGGTGCAGTGTATGCACTAAAATCCTTATTGTTCATTTAACTCTTGAGAATGTACACTCGTACACTTGTAAACTCTCAAGAGTTACACGTGGATACATTAAAACGGAGGATTTCACTAGTGTGTATGGTTCAATCTGCTCCAATAAATAAATACGATTCTCAGAGAAGTGTAGGCCATCTACACCATGCAGGACATCTTGAGTATCACTTGAGTATCTAATAACTTGGAGTACCTTTTTTTTTAAAACCACCTTGAGTATCTGACATCTGTATAAATTACCCTCTTTATGTGGGTTCAGTGGCATACTGAATAGCAACACTGATCAAAGTAACAATGCCAGCGGGCCCTATTGGCTTTATTTAACTTCAACTCCCCCCACACACACACACGCACACACCCCACATCCCGGGGGCAGAGAGAGAGAGGCCTTCAAACAAACATGCCCTGCCTAAATACCACGTGTCTGAACCAGACTCACGCTCTTCTTACCTCTTGGCACTGGTGGAGAGTTTAGCAGCGGTTTTACTTGAGATCTTGGTCTCTTTCTTTTTGGGCTGTGCTTGCTCCCGCTCCTGTTCCGGTGGCGCCGCTTCGCGCTGTTCAATGTCCGAGCTGCCCCCACTGGTGCTGGGGCTGTCGTCCGGTCTCTGCACTTCGCTGGACATCTTGGGCCCTGAAAATGGAAGAAAGTTATCATGTCAAGTCACCTCTGGGAGAGATAGAGAGAAGAGAGAGAGAGAGAGGGAGGGAACACTGTGAAATCCCCAGTGTTGGGTCCATTTGTACACTTAAGTCAGTGGTGCTCAACCTTTTCTGGCCGTGACCCCCAAAATAATCATATTTTAACTGGGGACCCCCCCACCCTGACGAGCACTAGGAGTTGAGGAATTACATTTTGTATACCACACGGTTCTATTGTGAAAATAGCAGATCTACATGCTCGCAACGCGAGGCGTTGTGAGCATGTAGATCGGCTATTTTCACAATTTCTGTCTCTAATATTTGACAATTTGGCCAATGTTTAATTTGTCATTTTAGGTGTTAAAAAGTCCTTAAATTGTCACTTTAGAAATGTGCACATACCCTCACTTAAACTTTGTGTTGGTTTGTTTACTGTTGAGTGAGAAAACAAAGTTGCACATTAAAGGACAACTTTAGTTTTTTACAACAAGGGTTGATCATCTGGGGATCCCCCAAAATAATTTGGAGACCCCCCGACCCACAGGTTGAGAACCACTGAGTTAAGTGAACACTGAGGGTTTTGAAGTGAAGGCAAATTGCCATTACGGAGTGGACAATAAAGTCAATCTAATCTCAGGAACATTTTTACATTTGGGGGCAGCCAAGTTAAGGGGTGTTCATTTCATGGATGTGCAGTTGGTCGTGCTTGGTCGTGCTAAAATAGAATAGGCTACTGGTTGCAGGACGTGCTGAGTGAGAGTGGGCAAAGAAGGTAGACATTTATAGCAGCCCACAAAGAACTGACAGGGGATAAAGCTACACGCCTATATAATGTGATGGCGGTGGGCTATTAATTAGGACCCACACACGATCAAGTCAATTTAATGAGTCATCGACACAAAGAAAGGAAAACAGAACGTGGCCTTCTCTTCTCCCGAGATCAGGGGCGTCAATTGGGTATGGCAGGTGTATGTAGATGCCATACCCTGGGTCCAGGGGGAGAAATAAAAGTTTGTTTTTAAATATAAATCCATGAATGTCTCTTTGTCTATCTGTGCTGGTTATTATGTTGTTAAATTACAGTAAAATAACTACAAATGGACAATTTTACAAAATGGTCACTTTAACAAGGTATTAGACCTATAATTATATTCTCCACACTTGTATTCTCCCCATCTTGACAAAATGTTATATTCCCAGATTCCGCAGGTCAGCTGCACAGGTGGAATTCATTATTGTTTTGTGGCACGTTTTATTTACTAACATGCCAAGTTTAGCTGCACTTGAACAACGTACCAGGCTGCCATATCCAGTCCAAAACGTAGAAATGGGGTAAAAAAAAAAGTGTACTTCTTAAAATAAATGTATCGTGCCTGTTGCTAAGGTATGGCAACATGACTGGTGTCTTGACACCAGTCATGTTGCCATACCTTAGCTTTTTCTGAACTGACGCCACTGCCCGAGGTCCATGCTTCTTGTCACAATGATGAAGGCTTGGAAATCCTCTAGGTCAGGATAACTGCACCCATTGAATTGACGATATGTTTATTGATAACCTGCTGAGTGGGAGCGGAATGCAATTACAAAGTTGTAACCGTTTCATCCGTGACAGATCAGAAAGAGACACATCACACATGGAGCAGACCACTGTACCCCCTGAGTGTGTGATGGTGGTGGTGGTGGTGGGACACATAGATCGCCCCTGTCCCATTATGTCAAGCGCTCTTCGTGGAACGCTAAAATAAACATATTGTATGACATAACTGAAACCGATAGGGCAGTCTATATATCCCAGGGAGAAGAGGGGGAAGCTGTTAATCAAAACGGTGAACTAAAAGTGGCACGAACGGCTCGCCTTTCCCCCGGGGGTGGTGGTGGGGGTGTTCCATCCATGATAGGGACATCAACGCCTAAAATGTACCCAATAGCACTCGTCAGAATGAAAGAAACATGCGTCGACTCGCCAACACAGCCGCAAAACGTTTGAGATGTGACATCAGACAACGTGTGAAGACTGCAGCCTGTGAAATCCATCAAAGGCCAAGTGAGATGGGAGGGAGAGGAGGGGGTGATCGAGGGGGGGATTTACTGTTATTGTGGCCGTTATCAAAAGACATCGATCAAATAGGATAAAGTCAACAACATTAAGGACGACCAACACAATAGGTCGGACCCCCCCCCCCCCTCCTCCAACGCACACACAAACACGCACACACCCCGCCGCCCCCTCTCCGAATGAAATGGAGCCCGTCGTCCTCCTCCAGTCCACACACACACACACACACACACATACACACAGAGCAATAATAACATCATTAGGGGCTACAGCAGACAAGGGGGGAAAGTAGAAGGGCAGCCGCACCACTACCACGGGGTATTTAACAGAAACACCAGGCCTCTCGGCCGTTTTAAACTCGGGGAGAGGAAAAATACGCAGAGAACGCCTTGCTTCGGCTGTGATCATCCAGACCGGGGGGGCTGGCTGGCTGGGGCTGACGATCGAGGGCAAGCTAGCTGCTGCTAGTCGACGACCGACAGACAGCCGAGCCAGGCAGGGCGAGATGAACACAACGAGGCTCACGAAATGCGCGATGATTCCTCAATCCTCAAGGTTTTTTTGTTTTCTTTTCGCGGAGTGTCCACATTGTGTGCATGGAGGAGTGCACTGACCCCCAGTACCTCCTCGGCACAAAGGGAGGAACGTCCCCCCCTCCTCCTCCGCCTCCTCCTCCTCACTGGAAAAAACGCCACTTCAGCGGGACATTTTTACTTACTTTACGTTGCATCTAAAAGCGAGACGGGCTTTTATATTAGTTTAATATTACCTGGCAGCTGGCCGTCGATGGGTTATTCCGTATTTATAATCCCAGGTGAAAAGTATATCCTTTTTTACACGGCTCGTCTGCTCGCTCGCTCTCGTGTCCTTGCTATTTAACTGGAGGTAGCAGCGACAGAAAAGCGATTACAGAAAAACTGAGGCAGCCCCGGACCGCCTCCACGCGCGCTCCCGCCCCATAGCCCGGTCCGCGCGCACCCTCTCTCTCTCTGCTCGTGCATACATAGTAACAGCCTGTATGGCTGCATTGGTGGGAGTCTCTGGGAGAAGAAAGCCTGGCCTGCGCTAGCCCAGGCCTCAGGGCCGGTTCTAGGATTATTCTGGTGGCCCTATAAGCAAGATTTTTTTTCATGACCCCCAAAACCAGGGGTGAAAGTGACTTCACTTGACGTTCTTGCTGGAACTCCCAGAGGTGAAAACCAGGGACACCTCTTGGCCGCACGGCCGGAAATATTTAGGGGGTTCAAAACCAGCGGTGTAACAACCCCCGGTTCGTTGGGCAAGGTTTTCGCACGCATGACTGCGGCGACAAATTTCAACGATCAAACTATCCAGAGTTATGGAAATGTTCAAACCAATCCTGTACAGAATGAATGAATGTAATGAAGTTCACACACCTTGAATATACGGCTACTCGGCCGCTATCGGTGGACGAAACACATAGAAAACTTTGGCACAGTTATTCCTAACACTCCAAAACCACAACCAAAGAGTTATTTTTCTCTCCCCCTGTGATGTGCTTCCCCCTTAGTGATTGTGCCCCTAAGCGACTGCTTATTGCTTAAAAGCAGAAACCGGCCCTGCCGGCCTACAAGTAGGCCTACGTTAATTCAGTGGTTCCCAAAAAGTGGGGTCTAGGGACTTTTGAGAGTCCTTAGGGGGGGTTTCGCATCAGGCAAAAATCACAATTTGAAACCAATTGAAAACAGATAGATCTACATACAAGCTCACAAAGTGATGCGATGTGATGTGAATTGATGCATCATCTTGTATGGGGGTCCCTGACACAACATATTTTCATATGGGGGTCTGCAGCCGAATACAGGATAAGAGTGGGCACACGGAAAAGTGGACACTTTGGGTGAGAAGAGTGGGCACTAGAGAAGATTGGGCAGGGCACCTGGAAGAGTGGGCATTTTGGGGGGAGAAGAATGGGCACTATGCCTAACCACTAGGGGTGTAACGATACATTTTAATAGCGATTCGATACATATCACGATACATGGTTGACGATGCAATACATGGACGATATTGGTTCATTCATGGCGATACGATACGATTCGATTCAATGATTTAAAGCTATACTGTGTAAGTTGCTCAACTAGTGGTCAGTAGCGTCTGCGTCTTTCGGCCGTTTTTCGCCGCGGACCGGGCCTCACACCCCCGCGTCACCCCCGCGTCTGCCTCCACCTCGCCGAGATCTATCTTTAGAGGGGTCCCTGGTTCCTGTGCGTTCAGGCATTCCGGAGAAACGGAGTGTTTCACCCGAGTATAGATAGAGACACACGGGCGCCTACAAATATGGCCGCCCTATTGTGATAGCTAGCGACCCCACTTCAAGATGCGCTGTGATTGGCCGGCAGTGTATAACCCTCGCTGTGATTGGCCGGTAGTGTATGATGACGTAATTTTTGCGCGAAAACCGGACCCCGGTCAGGATCATAGAAAACATATAAAGAGAAGGCTTCAGAAGCTGAAAATAACGGAGTGGGTGTTCTAAAACTTTAGCGATTTAAGAGTTAGGACAATTTTAAGATTTGTTTTATAAAAAAAGTTACATGGTACAACTTTAAAATCGATATAGTAACTAATTAGCAAAAAAATTAAATCTGTGTGAAAAGTCTGGATAGTGCAGGTTTTTAAGGGACACATGTATTATTATGGATATAAATAAGTAAACACAGTGATTATCTGCCAAATACATGGACATTGTATATTGACAAACCTGCACCTTGACATGAACCCAGAGATTACACACATTTATCGATAGACCAGTGTAGCTATGGGGCTTTTAAGCCGTGACATCATTTTGTAGGCAGAGGAGAACTCTGCCCCCAGAGCATTTTCTGTCCCTCGCTATTTCAACAGATCCGAGACAAAAATAACGACTAAAGTAATTCTAACATTTTCCTTTCAACAACAAAGAGAAGAAAAATGTGTAAATGGTAAAAATAGTAAAAAGATTCACAGAAACTGGGGGCAGAAATTCTCCTCTGCCTACAAAATGATGTCATACTTAACAGCCCCATATGGAAAGGAAAAGTAATTAAACCCCTCCCTTTATTTTTTCTTCTTAAAAATGCTAAATACAATGGACAAGTAGGTAGTATCGATACAATCAATTCTTTGCACTGCCGATTCGATACGATACAAAATAAAACGATACGATTTCGATTTTAGCTGTTTTCATTTCGATATTTCGATACAGTTACTATATCGTTACACCCCTACTAACCACCTTAACCCTTACCTCAGTAAACTATGCCTAAACTAAACCTTAACTTTAAAGAACTATGCTTAACAAGCATGTCATTTTCAAAAACAGAAAAGTCACTAGAATAGAGCCCAGAGGGACTCCGCTCAACAACATTTGGGGTTTAAGTGGTTGAATTTGTTCTGTGTGATGATTTCATTAGCTTCATGGTGCTATTGGCCTTGAGACAACTGGAAAGGGTATTGACAAGGTGTCTGAAATGGCTCAAATATGTTCGGCAGCAGTGGTGTAGTAATAGTTGATTGTGATTCAACGGACTGAGCACTCTTTCAGTGGTCTTAATAAGTTAATCTGTATGATTTATTGTAATCACCAACACCTCTTCAAAAGCCTATTTTTAGATATATTTTGGCTACTGCTAATTTTGTTGTTGTTGTTGTATTTTGATACATGGCATTTTTTCTTTCACTTTACTGGAGTATTTCCAATTTTCAATACTTTTACCTCCACTCCACTATATCTCAGAAGCAAATGTACTTTTTACTCCACTATACAGTTATTTGAAAACTTTACAAAAAAAAAAAGTAAAAAAGAAAAAGGTTACTTTGTAGATTTGAATTATCATTACAAATGCCTATTTGAAAATAGGCCATCTACAAGCCCATAGCGTGACCCCCCGGACTTTTACTTGTAACGGAGTATTATTACATTGCAGTATTGATACTTTTAATTAAGTAAAGATTACTACTAGCACTTTTTCTACCACCTTTTCAGCAGTCATTGCTGCACCAGCAGCACCAGCAAGCAACTCTTTTCAACCTTAATGTTCACACAGCCTGACTATGATGTAGCTACATGTAGTAACATTTTAAACACTTTCTCATAAAAGCTTTGGCTAATTATTATTTAAATATCAATCAATTAACCAATCAATCAAATGTTAATTATAACCTTAACATGTTGGAAAAGCTCCTCACGGTATTCTGACTTATTGTGAGATAAATATTAAAACTGCATAAAAAAAGAATAATAATAAATTAAAATACTTCAACTTTTAAGGTGCTACTACCTGAACCTGAATCAGGACAAATTCTATGGTTCAAACATTCAATTGATGTTAACATTCAACAGCTTGAAGTTAACTTCCTTTGAGTTTGTGAGAGGTCTTTGACAGTTGGCCTGGCTATTATTGATAGATGTAACTTCAAGATCTATTGTGTTTTCTTTTTATGTGTCATTTTTATTTATGCGCTGGAAATGTCAATGTCATCACTTGACTCAAATCTTGGCCTGGTAAGGAAGAGGCATGCTTTGTTTTTGGGCTTTTTATGCCTTTATTTGATAGGACAGTAGACTGACAGGAAATGGGGAATGACATGTGGCAAAGGTCCTCCGGATCGGGAATTGAACCGGCAACGCCAGCAGGCATCATATAGCCTAGTATGTGGTATGCGCCTTGACCACCAGGCCAGTGGGCGCCCCAGGAAGAGGCATGCTAAGGTCATTTATTTAGCACGTTTCAACACAATGTACACAAGACAGAAAGCAATAAGACATCAAGACAGAAAAATCATCATCCATTTATGAACAGAGTGGATATTTGAATATATTCCAAATAAACACAAAATAATTATTGAATGATAGGCAGGCAGCAAACAGAAAGGTATCTTAGAATAAGTAAGAGTTATAGCAGACCTGCATTCTCCTGGGGGTTTATTCCAGACATGCAGCGCATAAAGAATGAATGCTGTTTCTCCACATTTAGTTTTGATTCTGCAGACAGAAAGCAGATCTGTGCCAGACAACCTGAGGTGTCTGGATGGTTGATACGAGATGTATCTTGGTTTTGGCCCTACACCAGTCAATGATTTATAAACTAACAGTAGTATTCTGAAATCAATTCCTTGAAACACAGAGAGCCAGTATAAAGTGAACTGGAGCGATATGATCCACTTTCTAGATGTTTATCAGTAAGGACTCAAGTAGTGTTCTGAATCAACTGCAGTCATATGATCGATTTTTAGGAAGACATGTTTCAGTAGTCAAGTCTACTGCAGATGAATGCATGGACACATTTTTACAAATCTTGAGACATACGTCCTTTATTTCTTAATATATTCTTATAGGCTGACTTTGTTTCACCCTTTGTCAAATCCCGCCCGTTGTCACGCCCCTCTTCACACCCATTGGTTGCTGTGTCTCGGTGGGACATTCGGTGGGACATTCCATCCACTACCATTGCAATTCAGTTGCTTAATATTGTTATTCTGTATATTCAATTCTCATTTCAAACTTGGTTTCTTTCGTGACTCAGCATGTTTTTAAATGTTTTCATTTCTCCAGAAATTATGTTTTAGCAAATTCAGCATAAAAAAGGTGGAACCAGGGCGTGACAAGGCAAATAGAGCCTGCTGGTTGGTCAGTCAGGGACCAACCAGAAATGTGGCAACCAAAATGTGGCAGTTAAAATTCAGGTCTACACCAAGAGTTTTGGCTTGGGTTGTGGTTTTTAACATTACCGATTTTTAACATTACCGATTCAAGCTGAGCACTGGCCTTTAATTGCTCTTCCTTGGCTCCATTATCAATTACTTCAACTTTGTCTTTGTTAAAACGATGGCTCATCCTTTGGTTGATTTGTTCAATGCATTTAGCCATTTACTCTATAGACCATAGTGATATGATTATTGTAGATCGCATTTACTATGACAACCTGCAGATCCTGGGCGTTTGTGTGTCACGCTCCATAGCCATACAGTATATGGAGCTGGCCAATACCTCTACATGATATGGATATAGCTGACCTGTTCTGACATCACAATGATGACTCGACCAGCTCAGCAGAAGGATCTGTGTGTGTCTTTGTGTACATACGTTACGTGAGTCACACTTGCAAATGAATTCCGACTTGTCCCTTTTATGCCCATACATGGAGATCCCTGATGTCATCAACAAGCCCATATCTGGAAATGTCCATATATGACCATATTGTGTCAGTCTCATGATGACCAGTGTCACACTTGCAAATGAAGTCCATCATTGTCCCTTTTATGCCCATATTATGGAGATCCTTGATGTCATCAATATTAAGCCCATATCAGGGAATACCCATATGGACATATTGTGTCAGTCTCTGTCATTTCATAATCTGAGCCAGTGGGATAATGTAAATGTTGAACAGAAGATCCCAGAGAGGAGCCTTGTGGAACTGTTAGTCTGGCATTGAAACGTGGCCTACATCTGGCCTACCGGTATATCTGGTCTAAATCCTGCCTCAAAGTGTTCAAAGTTTGTTGTATGCCCAGGGTCACATTGAGGTGGCCACTAAAGTCAATCAATCAATCAATCAAAGTTTATTTGTATAGCACAGTTTCATACAGCAAGTGCAGTTCAAAGTGCTTCACAGAGGAGGTTTAAAATTAGGTTAAAACCCCCAACAAATAGTATAAACAATAAGAAAACAATTTAACAGTAGATAAGCAATGAAAGATACAACGTTACACATTGGTAAGAAAAAAACAAGCAGCAAATCAAGTAAAAGCAATGCTAAAAAGGTATGTTTTAAGATTTCTTTTAAAAACCTCAACTGTTTCAGTGACCCTTAAAGTTTCCGGTAGGCTATTCCAGAGGTTCGGACCATAAAAACTAAAAGCCGCTTTCCCATTCTTTCCCATTTTTGCGGAGTCCTCTGGAAGGGTTAAAAGACCAGTGCCAGCGGATCTGAGGGGCCTGTTTGGAACGTACCATTTAGTCATTGCAGACATGTAGGCTGGGGCATTTTCATGAAGTGATTTAAAAACCAATAAAAGGATCTTAAAATCTATTCTAAAACTAATAGGCAGCCAGTGAAGGGACTTTAAAATGGGTGTGATGTGTGCTCTCCGCCTGGTCTTTGTTAAAACGCGTGCAGCTGCATTCTGTACAAGCTGCAGGCGATACAAATCTTTCTTGGGGAGACCAGACAGGAGAGCATTGCAATAGTCAAGCCTACTGGAAATAAAACAATGCATCAATCTTTCTGTGTCTGCTTGGGATAAAAACGGTTTAACTTTGGAAATGTTTCTCAAATGATAAAAGGATGATTTAGTGACGTTTCTAATGTGGGCTTGCATATTTAATTCTGAGTCAAATATGACCCCAAGATTTCTGACCTGATGTTTGATGTTTGTTGTGACTGGCTGTAGTAGGGGTGAGATTTTATCTCTGAGTTCCTTGCTTCCGATGACTAATATTTCTGTTTTGTCTTTGTTTAATTGAAGGAAATTGTCTGCCATCCAGTTGTTAATATCAGAGATGCAGTTAACAAGGGTGCTGATGGGATTGAAGTTATCTGGGGATACGGAGATATATAGTTGGGTGTCATCTGCATAGCTATGAAAATCTATATTGTGTCTTCTGATGACAGCTCCGAGAGGAAGCATATAAAGATTAAAAAGAATGGGACCTAAAATTGAACCTTGAGGAACTCCACAGGTCATGGTTTCTTTGTCAGAGGAAAAGTCACCCAATGACACCAAGGACTCACGGCCAGTAAGGTAGGACCTGAACCAATTTAAGACTGAGCCGGAAAACCCAACACAGTTTTCCAACCTGTCCAGGAGGATGTCATGGTTCACGGTGTCAAACGCCGCGCTAAGATCAAGCAAGACGAGTACGGAGACGTCTTTACACTCTGCGTTTACTCTAAGGTCATTTAAAACCTTGACCAGGGCGGTTTCCGTGCTGTGGTTAGCTCTGAAACCTGATTGAAATGTCTCAAGGACATTGTATGTATTTAAAAATTCTATTATCTGATTAAAAACAATTTTTTCTAAAATCTTGCTTAAAAAAGGGAGGTTGGAAATGGGTCTATAATTACTTGGAATGAGGGGGTCTAGTGAGTTCTTTTTAAGGATGGGTTTTATTATGGCAGTTTTCAGTGGTCCGGGAAAAGTACCAGTAACTAGTGACTGATTTACAAGAGCTAATAGTTCATCTAAAAAACAGTTAAAAACATTTTTAAAAAAGCTGGTGGGGATGGGATCAAGTGCACATGTGCAAGATTTTAGGCCGGTAACCACTTTTCTGACCATTTCCATGTCTACAGGGGTGAAATGGTTTAAAGTGCAGGAGTGCGCAGGGGTCCACCGTGGGGTGCTATGGGCTGACCTTGTTTGGGCTACATTGTTTCTAATAGTAGTAATCTTCTCCTTAAAATATGCTGAGAATTCGTTACATTTTTCCAGTGAGAAGAAATTACTTGGATTACTAGGATTTGAATTTATCAGACTGTCAATTGTAGAAAACAATATTCTAGGGTTGTCATGGTTTTTTCTAATTATTTCAGAGAAATGGGCTCGTCTGGCCTCTCTGATGGTCCTATTAAATACTTTTTGTTGCTCTTTTAGCATCTCAAAGTGAACATGAAGTTTAGATTTTCTCCATCTACGCTCAGCCTGTCGGCATTTTCTTTTCTGTGTGTTGACACATTCATTTTTCCATGGTGGCTTTTGTTTAGATACTATCTTTTTTTGTCTAACCGGTGCAATGGAGTCGAGAGTTGTTTTAAGTTTATAGTTGAAGCTATTCACAAGTTCATCGACAGAGTGTGGGCAGGTGTAAATGGGGATATTATTTATGCATTCTGAGAATTTTTCTGTCACTTCAGTGGTGATGTAACGCTTTTTTACCATATGATTATTTGGACAAAGTGGAACTGGTATGGAGACAATGAATTCAACACAGAAATGGTCAGACAGTGCAACATTCGTAACAGATACAATACTGACATCAAGCCCCCGTGTGATAACCAGGTCTAAAGTGTGGCCACGTTTATGGGTTGGGCCACTCACATGTTGAGTAAAGTCTAAGTCGGTCAATAAGCAAATAAAATCTATTGCCTTTTTGTCCTTTTCATTGTCAATATGCAAGTTAAAGTCACCTATTAAAATTATCTTCTCATAATTTGTGTTAATTATCGATAAGAGTATAGAAAATTCTTCTATGAAAACTGTTGGGGATTTTTCTGGTGGTCTATAAATAGTAATTGTTAAGACAGGAGACTGGCATTTTAAAATGATAGCATGGTATTCAAAAGAGTCAAAATCATCGAAAGAAATACTCCTACTGTCTAAAATATGATTTACTATGGAGGCTGTCCCCCCACCCCTCTTTGTCCCCCTCCCCCCACCCCTCTTTACCTGTCTAATAGAGTGGCTAAAATCATAGTTCATTGGGGATGTTTCAATAAGGGCAGCAGATGCATCAGTTTTTAGCCAGGTTTCTGTTAAGAATATGCAGTCAAGTTTTCTTTTTAAAATTAGGTCATTTACTAGGAACGTTTTCTCTTCATTTAGTGACCTTACATTTAAGAGGGCCATTCGCATTTCCTTTGATTTGCATGAAGGAGTATTCTGAACAGGGGGCAGTATTGTGACTGTTATAAGATTTGCAACATGTATTGTAGCAGTAGCGTTTAATCTTCTTATATATCTGTTTGTGGTTTTGACTTGGATGGGAAAAAAGTCAGTGTGTTGATAGTGTGACTCGCATCTATGGGGTCCGAGTCCGAGAGGAGCTGTGGGATTTACAGTGGCCGAAGTGGAACCTAGTACATGGGGACTGGGACCCGGAGGACATCATTGCATGGACCCGTGGTCACTTCCGGTCTCACTTCCGGTCTCGGAAAGTAGTGAGTAGAGATCGTTGTTTACATGAGTTTGGGGAGTACGAAGGCTATCTATTTCGTAGTCTAAATGGTCAGAGAGCAACCTAGCTCCAGGTTTGTTTAGGTGGAGACCATCTCGGGCAAAGAGATTACCCTGCTCCCAGAAAACATTAAAATTGTCGATAAAATAGACACCGAGGGCTTTACAGGCAGAGGATAGCCACTCGTTCAAACTCAACAGCCTGCTGAAACTTTCCGACCCTCTGCCATAGGTTGGGATAGGACCGGAAATAAATAATCTACATCTAAATGAAATGAGGATATCCAGCAGGTGTGTGAAATCACCCTTCAGCAGCTGTGATGCTCTCTTTGAGACGTCGTTGGTCCCAACATGGAGGAGAATCTGTCTTGTTTTGGGATACGACTTTAAAATGTCTGGAATTTTTTCTGCAATGTTCAGCACGTCTGCGCCGGGGAAACACAGTGTGCGAGCACCTCGGATTAAAACATTTCGGATAATAGAATCGCCGATCACTAGAGATGTGACGTTGTGGTTTGCTGATGCAGGCTGTCCTACCTGGATCCGTGGGGGAGCGGGACCAGGGACCGCTGACCCCGGTTGTTTTCCCCGTGCCTGCGGGAGAACTGGGCCAGGGTTGATGGAACCATTTTTCCTTGCGGCAGCCTGGTGATCCTGGACACCCTGTCGGCACCGGGACGCGTTTTGCTGCGGAGGTGCCGGTCCAGTGTGGACGCCTTCACGGGAGATGCCCTGGGGTCGGGGGGGTGAGTCTGTCGACGTCGCCGTTGCTGTCGCTGTCGCCGTCCCCGTCCCTGAGCGCCGATCCGTGGACCGAGTCAGCGTAGGAAACTCCTTCAGGTCCAAGGCGTTGAAACGGTTCTCCAGCTGGATCCCCGGGGACCTTTGACGACGGTGGTTTTCCTTGCAGGTTTTCCCCCTGCGAGACAGGATCTCAGTCCAGCCTTTTACAATTCTATGCCGTGGAGTGGAGGTGGCCTGGAGCTTTGGTCTACCTCCCTGGAGTGACCATGTTTCCTCAGACCGTCCACGAGTGGCCTCCGAAGCCCCCGTTATGCTGGAGCGACCCGGGTCAGCCCGCATCGGATTCGGAGCGGCGTTGGAGCTGGAGCGACCGAGGCTAGCCCCCGGGGCTCCGTCTACCATGGACTGTGACCATGGAGTGGTGGTATCACTATCCGAGGGGACATAAGACATGGCACGGAGCTCACTGGCTGATAGGACAGCTATTTTCTTTGCCTGTGTTGTGGCAAGGGTCGAGAAATCCATCACAAGTTTGTCTTTCTGACTGAGCTCAGACTTCAGCCGAGAGATGTTGTCCTTCAGCTTCAGAAAGGTATGATTGCACGACTCACACACGGCTGTCATGTTGTCAGGTTGTTGTCTTCTTGTTGGCTGGAGGTATGAGCAGCTTCTAGGCTAAGAACGAGCCACAGCTAACTCGCTACTGTTAGACCGGCGTCTAGGCTAGAGACGAGCCACAGCCAGCTAGCAGGTAGCAATAGTCCGAGATAATTAGAAATGTTTAAAAATCCACAACGCCGATCACTCAGATCGCATTTGTAGTGCAGTTGTGTAATCCATCGGACTCGGTCCTATAAAGTTGAAACCGAAAGTACCATGCATAGTAGTACATAAGGACCGCAGGAATACACAAGAAATGGAGGGGGAGAGTCATTTAATCCGGTTGCTCCGTAGCTCCGTACATAATTGACTCTGTCCGTAACCTTACGGACAGCACTCAACCCGACGGATTAACCGATAAAGATGTATGTACGCTTGAACTACCCGTGGCGAACTTTTGTCAACCGTGGCAGTAGTGAGGAAAATTACTTATGACAGCGGTTCTGAAACTACGTGTCCCAACAAGAAATATAATTTAGCAAGAAACGTGAAAAAAGGAACGTCATTGCAATCACTGAAGAGGACGTCTGGACACAGCCTCAAACGGCTTTATTGACATGAGAAAACATACACACAAACGCGCGCGCGCACACACTCACACCGCCTGTCCTCCAACTAAACAGAGAGACGGGTGCAGTGCTCTGTGTTTTGTTATAATTACTCAGTCCGGGTGGTTAATCTGTACCTCGGTCCCTCGCGGAGTTGCATTTACCGCGATAACGTTGCCGTTGCCGACAGCAAACATCACTTCGGTCGTCGGGTCAAGAAAATCTGTGGTTCTACATATTTTGGCAAAAAAAACAAAGCAGAATTGGAGCGGAGAGCGGGTCGGCACATAAATAACGGAGAGAGGAACTATGCATGTCGACGCAATTACCGTACGTTTACTCTCACCCCCAAACGTACACAAAATCAACCATACGTAACTATAAATGGCCCTTAAGTGGAGAAGGCCAATCCTTCAGTAGCACAGGCCCACAGAGCAGACATCATGATTGGCCTACTGTCTATTATTTTAATATCAGCCTAGTAGCCCAATCACAAGCTACTGTGGCCCAGGAGTCCCACCCGGACATAAAACAGCTGATACAAGCCCATAACACGTCGCTGCCTCGACGCGTTGTGGGCTTGTAGAACTTTTTATGTTCGGTACTCGGTTCGCGCCGGTTGTGGTGGGTTGGTCTGGGCCAAGATGCCAGGGCCGAATTTATGTCCCAGTCCGGCCCTACATTGGCCAAGCTTTGCGTGACACTTAATCAAATTAACTCATAAATAGCACCGCTCACTTCACACTAGGTGTGATTTATTTTGCACTGGCAGATTCGTCTGGTTTCCAGGCTAGAACTCTGCATGTCATTTTTGTCCACTCAATTGTGTAATTACTTACAGACACAAAGTAGTCCCTGTCATTGAGATTACTGGTCCAGAAAGACCCACCCAGTTTTCCAGTCTGTCTAATAATAGGTTGTGGGTGGGCAACTGTGTTGAATGCAGCATTAGTAATATTAAGACTGCAATTCTGCTGCCACTGTCTGTGTTTAAGTACAATATATATCATAATGAAAACTTTGACAAGTGCAGTCACAGTGCAACCACTCCAAAGCAAAGCAGCACAAATAATATAGGTGGGGCGCCCGCTGGCCTACTGGTCCAGGCGCATACCACTTCGGCATTGCCACTTAGGCATGGATGCTTGGTTGCCGGTTCGATTCCTGATCCGGACGACCTTTGCTGCATGTCTCCCCCCATTTCCTGTTAATCTACTGTCCTATCCAATAAAGGCAAAAGCCCCAAAACAAATCTTAAAAAAAAAGAAATAATATAGGTGGTGCACTTGGGTGTGGAGCAGTGGTAAAGTCCCTGCCCACCTCCACGAGGTTCTGGGTTCAAATCCACTGTGTTGCATGAAGGCCGTGCGTAGCTAGCCTAGCACAGCCAGACAATCCACCCATGTTAAAACAAGGTGGGTGCTGCAGTTAGTTAGCTGCATTAGTATATAGTCTGGCCAAGCCAGGCTAGTGCGTAGCTCCCGTTGGGGGCTCCTCACTGGCAATTGAGTCAGTGGGATACAACGAGAGCAGTGAAAACGCAGAAATTAGTGTGAGGAGGAATTAATTGGCAAAACGACAAAGTTGTGGAGAAAAAGGGGGTTAAAAATGATTGGTTACTCTTCAAAATATATAGTTATGATTATTATAATTATTTTTTATTATGCAAAACTAATGTGTATTTAATCTAGCCAAAACATTGCAAACATGAGCACAATTATTAAATCACTGTTAAATAGTCAATAAAATACATCCAGTCACACATCAATACAATCCAGTCTGTAACTAGCGTGCTGCCCTCTGTTGAACTACTGTCAACCCAATGCTGATTATGTTTGCACAGCTATTTACTTGATTGTTTTCCCAACAGCACCACTACCAAACAACAGCATCAAGCAAGCTGACAAGAGGAAAGAGTACAGAGTGAAGCATCTATTCTAAACCAAGGTAATAAATAATACAAATGTCCAAGTTTGAACTCTCCTCGTCTTCAATGACCGAATGCCAGTAGGCTACTCGAGGCAAACTAGAGACATCCTGATCAAAATGTACTTACCTGCGATTGAAAGTTGCTCTGTCAAATTTGTACTTAGTTAAAGGGCCCATTATGACACACTCCAAATCATGATATTTAATTTGCCATATGACGTATTTTCAGTTTTACAATTGGCTAATGGGAGGGCCTACCTACCAATCATAACCACCAGTATGACTCTATGACATGACTTTAGAGATACTGTATACCGCTTTGTGTGATTTTCTGGGCAAAATCTGTAGGAGCAGTGTTCAAAAATGTGTTTTGCAAAAATCGGTCTGATGGTGACGCTGGAAGAGGGGCATGTGAGAAATCAGGACGGAGGTTGTGATTTGCCATCCAATTTGCGTGATTTTAGGCCCAAATCTGTAGGAGCAGTGTTCAAAAATGTGTTTTAAATAATCGGCCTGATGGTGGCGCTAAATGGGACAGATCCATGTTGATGACATTACTCGACATACTGTGTACCGCTTTGCGTGATTTTAGGGCAAAATCTGTAGGAGCAGTGTCCATAAATGTGTTTTGCAAGAATCGGCCTCATGGTGCCGCTAGAAGAGGGCCATGTGAGAAATGAGGGGTGGAGGTTTTGGTTTGGCAGCCAAGGAGTGTGTGTGCAAGGTTTGGCATGGATAGGGGCAACGGTAGCGGAGATAGGAGTAGGGCAAAATTGTGACGTGATGTGTGATGGACAGACTGACGGACAGACAGACAGCTGGTGGAGGTTTTGATAGTGACTGCAACCTGACGCAATAAACACACCCATATACTGTATAGTCATATGGAGCTACAGATCCGACCGCTATATGCCCATTATGGTTATGTGCATGTATGGGACAGACCGACTTCAAACTCGGTGCGCACATCGACAAGGACTCGGGGGAGTGCGGTGCCCGCTGTCCAGAATCGCAGATCCAAACGATATGTCCATATATAGGGATGTCCAGTTGTCCAGAACCGTGAGCCGACCGATATGCACATACATGGGCATTCCAAAGTATGTAAAGTATTGTAGCCTACCGATGCTCAAAAGATGCCCTTAAGAGCAATACTCAAATAAATGTACTTCATTACTGTCCAACCACTGCTCAATAATAATAATTGTATTTGAAGATGATGTTTAAGAGCAGCTCATTAGTGCCTTCAGCTAACTCAACCACTTAAACCATGCGTCTTCGCCTCCTTCTTCCCTCTATCAAATCTCTTGCTTAAAATAACCAAGGGGCCACAACTCACAATGCAATGTGTTGTGAGCTTGTAGATTTCTGCAGAGCCTTTGCCTATTTTAGCTGAATGTTCTCCACATTCATATACTGATGGCAGACAGTGGAAATCATGTGCACCTATCTGCACATCTGGAGCAATTAGGGGTTCAGAGTTTTGCTCAAGGACAGCCCTGGGGGAGCCCGGGATCGAACTGGGAACCTTGCGGTTGCCATACGGCCACTCTACCGGCCACTCTACCCCTGAGCCATTGCCACCCTAAGTGGTTAATAAACTGACCACTTCACAGTACAGAATAGGTCTAGGGTGCACTGCTTATAGAGACTATACATCTCTCAGCACCCTGACAGATTAAGAAGGAATTTGACACAGCTTGTCTGTTGAAACTGTACAGTATTTGTAGTGAAAGTAGGTCCTTTGTTTCACTTCCTCACAAGAATTGGGGAACTGTAAACAATAAACACCATTTGAGTTGGAGGCAAATAGCTTGACTGGAACTTTGCCACCATTCAATCATTTCTGCTCATCTGTGAGTCATCCTTCAAGTAGCTTCTACCAAACATATACTGTTGGGACTAATGTTTCTTCTGTTCCTTCAAATACTTTCAGAAATATATATTTTTTGGTCATTCATGGTCCCATTCATGGTTCATGGTTTTATTTACTTTGGCCTCCTAGAACCATAAACAACTAACTGTGGAAATTTTAAATATGTTTCTGTGTTTTCGGCTGAGTCTGTGTCGTCAGGATTCTGATTGCATCTCTCTGACTTGTTTCATTAGTGTTTTTTTATTTAAGATTTGGGGCTTATATGCCTTTATCAAGATAGGAAATGTGGAGAGAGAGGGAGTTCCTCGGGAACGGGACTCGAACGTGCCTGGACCGCTAGGCCAGCAGGTGCCCCTCATTAGTGGTATTTAAATGAGACTGAATTAATGGGATAAATAAACTATAACTAGGCCTGCAATTACAACAAAACATATTTAGAATATATATATATATATATATATATATATATATATATATATATATATATATATATATATATATATATATATAATTGGCATTACAACACAGCAATAAAAATGCCAACGTGGATGAACACCATTGTGGTCCACTCCATAAAAACACCCAATACAGAAAAAACTAACAGTGTAATACCACTATAATGATTACTGCTCTACTGCTGCTACCCACCCTCAAGCAACTTATTATGGTACCCAACTAGGGATGGGACGATATGAACATTGCATATCACGATTATTGTGACCAAAGAAATCGCGATTTACGATATTATCGCAATAATCAAAATGTTCCATTATCCCGGGGCGGAACATTTGCCAAAAAACAGCAGATCTACAAGCTCACAACGCGTCGCAACACAACGCGTTGTTAGCTTGTAGATCGGCTATTTTTTGCCAAAGACATTTGATGGAGAGTGAAAAAAAAGACTGTATCAAGTACGTATATTACCAAGTACCTTTTACTAATTATGGAGGGTTTAAGTGGTGCCAGATATGCAGCTTGGAAAATAAAAGGTGAATCGATCCCAGTGCATAACGGGGGACGATATCACGCGAAATTAAATCTCCACGATACGATTATCGCAAGTGTTTTTTTATCACGATAAACGATAATATCGCTTATTGTCCCATCCCTACACCCACCTTTACGTCCGTCTTGACTGAGTACTCCATGCCACACTCGTTCTAATAAAGGCTTTCTGGATTATTCTCCCCAGTCATTGGATCAGCATAATAATGGGCCTTTGGCCAACAAGGGCTGGGCTGGGGGGATGACAGACAGCGACCTATAGGCCCAGTGGCGTCAGTTCAGCAAAAGCTAGGGCATGGCAAAGATGGAAGTCCTCATAGAAAATAGGCATTACATTTTGGATGACACGGTTCTATTGTGAAAATAGCAGATGTACATGCTCACAACGCCTCGCGCTGCGAGGCATTGTGAGCATGTAGATCGGCTATTTTCACAATGTCTGAAAAAAAAAGTGCAGCTAAACTTGGCATGTTAGTAAACGTGCCACAATTAACAATAATGCATTGCACCTGTCTGTGCAGCTGACCTGCAGAACCTGGGAATATACAATTCTGTCAAGCTGGGGAGAATACAAGTGTGGAGAATATAATTATAATACCTTGTGAAAGTGACCATTATGTAAAATTTTGCATTTGTAGTAATTTTACTGTAATTTAACAACATAATAACCAGCACAGATAAACGAAGAGACATTCATGGATTTTGGATTTAAAAGTAACTTTTATTTTCCCCCCTGGACCCAGGGTATGGCAGCTGCATACCCCTGCCATACCCAATTGACGCCCCTGTATAGGCCGGCACATGAATAGGGGAGAGTGCAGCAAGCGCACTTCCTGAGTCTCACCCTGACAGGCCCCAAGGTCATGTCTGCTGAGGGTCTGAGGGGCCTTTTGTAATGGAAATGCCCTGGATAAAGTTTAACCCCTTGAACCATCTAAAAATCTGGTTCTCAATGTCCTGAGGTCCCACGGTTCCACCTCTCTGCACCAGAACCAAAAGGCCGGGAGGGGAACAGAAGAGAGTCTGTGTTTTGGACCTTCCTGAGGACTGGATGGAGGAGCTCAAGGTCATTGGCTTTATGTTTCAAGTGTGGCTGAGTAGGGTGCTGTTTTAGTCCTCAGATTTGACACAGATGTTGGAGGGGGTGTGGAGTGGGTGGAGGACGGGGTGGGGTTGAGTAGAGAGAGGGAGAGAGACACAGACACACTCTCCCTCTCTCCCTCTGTCTCTCTCCCTGTGTGTGTGTGTGTGTGTGTGTGTGTGTGTGTGTGTGTGTGTGTGTGTGTGTGTGTGTGTGTGTGTGTGTGTGTGCACGCGTGTGCGTGCGCGTGTGTGACTGTGCGTGTGTGTGTGTGCGCGACTGTGCGCGCGTGTGCGTGTGTTGTGTGTGTGTGTGTGTGTGTGTGTGTGTGTGTGTGTGTGTGTGTGTGTGTGTGTGTGTGTGTGTGTGTGTGTGTGTGAGAGAGAGAGAGAGAGAGAGAGAGAGAGAGGCAAGAAATAATTAAATCCATGTGTAATAATGAGCATGAAAAATGGGTGGGAGCTGGTATGTGAAACAAAATCCGTTGAACATGAAGTGGGCTCATTTCAAAGCAACGGATAATTTTCTACCATGTTCATGCACATGAGCCTTTTGCAATAAAAAAAAATAGACAAACAGTACACAAAAGCTTCTGTGCAGCCCATGTGCCATCATCTGCTTGAATTGAATAAACATTCTTTGTTGTTCTGGACTGGTTAAAGCACACAATGATAAAGTGGAATCCCATGGAATACCGCCTAAAAGACTGATCGATATTTACCAACATGAATAACACTTTACAGAGGAACCATGTCAGAGACCTGAGACTCAAACCTGCAAGGCAATCAATAATGTGAACTCTGGAGATGATCCATCCACTGGGATGCTGCAGGCCACTCAATAACAACAAATGGGGTCTAATACAGGGGTCTGCAACAGGGGGTCCGGGACCCCTAGGGGGTCCTCAGAGTTACTACAGGGGGGCCGCCACATCCTGTGATAGGATAATTCTTTTAAATTAACAACTTGAACCCTATTCCGAGGAGAACTTTAGCCAAAAATAGAAGATTTACAAGCTCTCAACGCCTCACGCTGCGAGGCGTTGGGAGCTTGTAGATCGGCTATTTTCGGCAAATAGGTTTGGTGTAGAGGTAAAAGAAAAGAGCAGACCAAGTACATAGTGAAAGGTCAAGTTTACAAAATATTGACGATGTAAGTGATTAAATGTCTGAAATCCAACATAGACAACAGTGCTGTCAAACAAGTCTATGAATCTATCTATGAAATCGATGAAAATAGCCTATGCATCACACATTTATACAATATGTAGAGGGGTCCCTGCTTCATCTCTCTCTCAGCTACAGGGTCCTTGGCCTGAAAACGTTGAAGACCCCTGGTCTAATACATTTGAGCCACAAAATGTTTGGTCACATCAAAGTTTTCTTTTACACCCAAAACACCATGGTGCAACAACCGAAATGTAGGCTACCACATTGACAATATCCACATGGGTGCGCTCATAGTCGCCCCTGCTATTTTTCCAAATACATTTTAGTTTTACAGTGAGTGACTCCAGAAGCAACACATTCCTGCTGTTCCTATACTGCCTTTGAGTTCAGACTCCTCTGTGGAACTGCAGTCTTGTGTGTGTGTCCCAAGACAACAAGGTGTAATAATAGCCTTTAAGTGTTTTGTAGTGAACCTAAAGGTGTTTAGCTCAAAAGGAGAGCAGAGTAAACACAGAGAGTGTACGAATACATTTACACCATGTACTCTCAGACTTGTGTGTAGTAATCTCTATCGACAATTCCATTTATGTACAACTGTCCATAACACACTGGTGACAGAACTGCTCAGAGTAATTAGAGTAGAGGTGTCAGATACAATAAGCACACTGATTTGCCAATGGCTCAACTTTCAATAAATCACATTCTAATCTACCAAGTACCATACCTTATCATTGTGCTGATGTCAACATAAATGGGGGGCAATTCATTATATTTGTTTGCAGCTCATGCCCACTACTTTTTAATGGCCGCAGAGAGAAGAAATAAAACAGCTGACACTTGACAGTTGTAAGTGTGGCTGACAGTGTACATAAGGCAAGATAATTGCTGTGCATCCTTATGCGTCTGGCATTTCCTACTGTTGAACACAAGGTGGGGCTGTGAGACCTGCTATGGATGGAAGCCTGCTGTCTTTAATGCATCCTATCCTTTGCCTCATCCTGTGTGATGTGTGCTGATACCACAATGACATCGTTGTCATCTCGATGTCACATTGTTGGCAGGGAGCAGTCAGGGGTGCATGAGGCTACCTGTTTTCCCTGTCACCTCAGGAACGACAACCCTTCAAGGTCCAAGACATTGATTGGACAGGGCCACAGTGTTCTGACAAGGTCAGCTGAACACACCATCCCTCTGCTCTATTTTTAGTGTAATGAGATGTACCAGAGTGTTAGAAGCTCCTCCAATCAACTGACCGACCAACCAACCAACCAATCAATCAATCAATCAATCCATCAATCAATCAACCAACCAATCAATCAATCAATCAATCAATCAATCAATCAATCAATCACCACACACTTTATTTATAGCACATTTACAGTAATAGGCCTACATTAAAATGCAACACAGTGAACTTTACATAAAGGTCCACTAATGAAAAGAAATGATAAGTCAAACAGAATACAACGCAATAAAGCAAAACATTATAAAACAGATTTTGACATAATATAGGGAATACAATCTAGGATTTTAAGTTTTTTTATTTTTCAGAAGCTCTGAAGGTCTCTCTCTCTCTCTTGATGACAATAGTATCATTTGAATAATATTTCTCAAGTCCCTGACCTCTGTTTTACACTTCATAAGCCTCCATTACGATACTGCGGATATAATAGTCATATGCACCACCGGCTATTGCTAACATTGCTGAAATAATAAAAGAAAAGGAGAGGACTTGCTGCTCTACCGTTTAATGTGACGATGCTTCAATCAAGCAGATGTATGTATTTCATTACTACACCCATCATTGTACATATTAATAGTCACATAGGGTGGCCGTATAGCTGCTTCGGAAGAAAGGCCGTCTCACCGTCTGGTAGGCTAATCAGAAGGTCGCCGATTCAACCCTTGCCTGCACAATCTATATGTGTCGAATGGTCCCTGAGCAAGACATTATAAACCCCTAACTGTTCCCTGGGTGCTGTATTAATGGCACCTCCCCATTGCTCCCAATAGGAAAATGCAGAGGACAAATTTCACATAGTGCAAATGTACTGTGGCAATATTCCCACAACAGACAAAGGATACTATAAGGTTGGCCAAACTGTGAAGCTGATGGGTTGGGCTGGCCAGGCCAATCAGGGATGCAGATGCATACACCCTCCACAGACAGACAGATTCAGTGCATCCTCCACAGAGGATTACTGCATTACTATTTCTAGCGTTTCTAGAACACATACAATGTGTTTGTGTGAGTAATATATTACATTGACATAAACCATTCATAAAGTTCATTGCTTTAAAGTCAGCAGGATCATCAACATGGAGATTAACATCTCCTATAATAATGATCCTATGGTAATTTGAGTGAATGATGGACGACAGCTCTGAAAACTCATCTAGAAATATGGCACTCTGTCTGGGGAGCCTGTATAGTGTAACTGCTAGCACTGAGTTTGTATTTGAAAAGAAACAGCATATTCACTCGAGCTGAATTCAGCAAACATCATGATGTAGGAGTATGGAGAGGTGAAGATAATAAGCTGGCAGTACCTCTACTTTATTTTTGCCATTTGATCCTGAGTAAGTAAAGTTGGGTCAGGAGGAGGCAGTTAATTTAACAGTGTGTAAAAATAAGGTCCATTTAAAGTTGAACACAGATTCTACTGTACATATGTGACAAGACACATGCTCACTGAATGGTGAAACAGGTCTCATAATGACACGTTTAGCGCAAAAGAAAGCAAAGAATCAACAGATAGAGAGGATTGAAAATATTTGACTTATGATGTACAAGTAGGCTATACAACCCAAGGTTCTACCAAAGTTCAAAATCGCTTTAAACATATTACATCAAATCAAATCATATTTATATAGCACATTTAAAAACAACCCACATTGTTCCAACAGGCTTCAAAGGTCAGAAAAAAACAGCAATAAAAACAATCAGTGATAAAACAACACACATAGTACATGTACTAGAGAGTCAGACAGCAGAAAAACATTAAGAGCATCAAGGCAAACCCTTCTTATCATCATAAAAGTTCATCAGGGGGATTCAAAGGCTTGTGAATACAAAGGGGCTTTAAGCTTGGATTTAAACGACTCAAGGGAGGGGGCAAGGGAATGCTTTTCCATAGTGTAGGGGCTGCAACAGCAAAGGCGTGGTCCCCCTGAGTTTCAGTTTCGCTGGCGGTCCCCCAGTCTGCTGACCTGAGGGTCCTAATGGTGGGTGGGTCAGCGAAGTAGGAAGGGGCCAACCCGTTTAGGGCTTTGTAGACAAAGAGGAGAATCTTGAAGTTGATTCTAAACCAGACCGGAAGCCATATGGAGAGAGGCCAGGACAGGGGGGATAAGGGGTGATAAGATGAAGGACTCTTGCTGAACCTTTACTAAGCAGAGCAGACCCAGAATGTTTTCATGCTCAGTGATCCCCTGAAGCATTGAACTAAAATGAACCTTCCCAAATTAAAATGACAGAGAAAGACATTTGCTCTTGTGGGAAGTTCAACTTCAGATTACTTGAAATAATACAGAATCCTCAATAATGACCATGACTTCATAAAAGTGGGTTCTGTGGAAGTAAAACATATCTGCTATTGAGGAAAAAACGTGTATCTTCAAAAAGTCAACTTTAGACATTTTCATATTGGCAAATATATTGACATGACGTGAATGAATGAGTTTTACAGAACTTGGGGTTATAACACCATGAAAACCCTCAATTAAAGTAAAAATAATAATCCATAATTGGAGTCACAAGGATTTTCCATGTCAGCAGTGGAATAGAATTCATCCAAAGGTGTCAAAGAGCTCTTGGTGCCTGTCTAGATCCATTTCAGAGGAACTAATCTGAAACACTCTTTTCAAGGGTGAAAATAGACCTGGATACTTCCACATTGCCTTCAGCCAACACATGGTGTGTAAAAATGAAGTAAAGACACTGAGATCCCACAGGCTGTTAGTTTAACTATCTGTTCTACATTTGCATATAGGAAATTGAAAAATCTGAATGTGAGTGTTTTGCTATTACTATAACCATATCTTTATTATATAGCTTTTTATGTATTTATTCTCGCTCTCCTTAACCCTCCCAAAAATTGATAAAGCTTATGACGCAAATCTGGAAACAAATCAGGCTGTAGACTAGAGTATACAATGGCTCCAAATATTTAATACCGATAGTCCAATAAGTGATAAAACTGCTGCATAGCAGCAGTTTTCATTGTAATGCTAGCTGCTGTGCAGATTCATTGGAGGGCTTTGGGGTTGGATTAAAATGAGTGGCCTATCTACCCAGCCTAGGCTACTGCTGCATTGCCTTGACCCTGACCTGATACTGTTATTTATAGCACAATATGACACATTGGGGTGGCTTTCTGTTGTTTTCCAGCGTCAGCTGCTCATTTCTCAAAATGCCACACAGACTGAAATGTATTTTTAAAAGGAGAGTTGGAAGTCCACTCTCCTTGGCACTTTTTGCTTTATTTAGACAGACTGTAGGAAACTTAAGAGGGGGACAACGCAGTGGAAGCAGAGGAGAAAAGACTCCGGTGGGATTAATCTTTGGCCAGCGGGGATAGGTCCAAAGATGAAGGACTGAACCTCTGTGTGCAGCAAAGCATTTATAACAATGACTGTGCAATGGAGACTGTGTAATCTTGCGGTCAGTCAGGCTACATACAGTATGTCTGGAAAAGCTTTGCAAATTTGCTACACAGAAATTATGTATTTCTGAGAATGCAATACAAAACACATTATTGACTCCTTTCTCTTTAGAGGGCACAGTGCATACAGCTTGGCTGCAACTGAGCTACAATCCTTCATTAGCTATTCAAACACAATCAACTGTGTTGTGCCACGGAACCACACACATCTCCTCTCCAATTACAAATACAATCACAGCTGATTGGTGATGTGTGTGTTGGTCAAATTCCAAAGGGTTCCAGTTCTCCCTGGCAATTTAGAGCCAATCGTGTCCACCCAGAACTATGACTCAGAGAGGTCAGACAGTGGGAGAGAGGGAGAGAAAGAGAGAGAGAGACTGAGAGAGAGAGAGAGAGAGAGAGAGAGAGAGAGAGAGAGAGAGAGAGAGAGAGGCAGAGAGAGGCAGAGAGGGAAATGCAACTGCACTAGAACGTGCAAAACCTTGGCCTAAACATCAGCAGCACAGGTGACTTGAAACATGTTGTAAACGACCTGAGACACAAGGCAAGAAGTGCTTTCTATGCCATGTAAATGTCAAAATGCCAGACTCCGTTATATAAACAATTTCCCTCTATGGTTACAAAGTCTGGGGCTCACTTGCAAATCAAGAACTTGAAAAAAACTCTATAAAGTATATAAAAAAAAAGAACTTGAAACTCTGCATGCCGTATTCTACGCATCCAATGGAAAATGCCAAACATCGCATGCAGAGCAGAATTAGGACAAAAAGGGTGGATTGAATTTTTAGGATCGAGGTTCGAAATGTAGGAAATAAAAACATAACAGACCCATAAAAATATGACCCACAAATGGGTCCCAACCCAGTGTTTGGGAAACAGTGGCCTAAAGGAAAGTGAACCACCCAGACACGCTCCACAATAAGGCCCTCACATACAGTGAAACCTGGAGAGATGTTCCCTCAGCAAGTTAGTTCTGGGACTCTGGCATTCTCTCAATCACCAGATGGAAAACAAATGGGTAAACCAAATGATAAGAAAACTAAAAATAAAGCTGTCTTATACACTGAAAAAAAAGCTACCCAAAACCAGAGCAAAGTGGAATGCTATGGGAAAGTCCTGATCTGGCGAAGCCCGAACTGGCGAACAGGGGAAATGTCCCCTACCGTAGCGATCTGGCGAATCGTTTTATTGTCTTAAACATGGCTCTGTTTTAAGGCATTTTTCGTAGTTATTGAGTGCTTGCGCATTGGTCTCGCCTGTTGCCCGTGGCGTTATTGTAAATGACACCGCAGCTCCAGGCGGAGCCGCTCGATTGTCCACGATACTGCAAGCGGCGCGAAGGCCAGCGGACCTGGGCCAGGGCCGCGCGGCCGGCGGAGCGCCGCGCGAGTTACGAAGCCGTGGTGAATGCAATCGTTATATTTATGCCCAGGCCTGGGCAAGCGCACGATAAACGCCCTGTCCAGAAGGATTAAACGAAAAAGACGAAAAATATGCAGAAGGTTTTTTTTTCCCTTTTTCTTTCGCCAGATCGCTACGGTAGGGGACATTTCCCCTGTTCGCCAGTTTGGGCTTCGCCAAAAAGGTATGTGCCCAATGCTATTTAGCTCTAAACAAAGAATGACAGAATACCTGAGCACTGTGGCTGATCCAAAAACGAAGGAAAACGTACAGTACTCAGTGAACACAGTATTGCGATCAAGAAAGGCCGCCACAGGCAGACCTGGCTCCTAAGAGAAGACACACTGTGCACCCACTGCACACAAAACGAGGTAGAAATTGAGCTATACTTTCTGACCACTTGCCCACTGTGCCAAGACATGAGAGACATAATATACTTCCCAAAGATTACAATCACCCAAGGATAGTTAGCAAACATGACTAATAATGACAAAAGAAAGCCACAGCAGCAAGGTTTGTGAGCTGTTGTGACAGGAGAAGGATGTCTAACTAGAAGCAGTGCTCTTCCGAGCACAGGTCTCCACCAGGCCAGGTGTCCTGGTGGTGTTATAATAGGCCAATGTAAAAAGGGTGGCATGTGTTCTTCGCCAATCTTAGACCTTTCATGGCAGTCGGACTCTGCATGGATGATATGAGGCACTGTGTTCCAAAAATGTGTTTTGCTAAAGTCTACCTGCTGGTGGCGCTATAACAGGCCAATGTGAAAAAGGTAGCATTTGTTCCTTGACCTAGTGGGAATATGTGTGGCAAATTTCACGCTAATCGCAAGCTGCGTTGATGATTTGAGGCATTTTGTTAAAAAACGGAGCAATCCTGCAAACTTTGGAAGCCAATATTAGCCAATTAGGATGGAATATGAAATATTAGACGGATCAGACTTGATCACATGACTATAGAGATACTGTGTACTGATTTGCATGATTTTTGGATAAAATCTCAAGGAATAATAGGAAAACTTGTGTTTTACATAAGTCGGCCTCCTGGTGGCGCTATAAAAGGCCTCCCTCTAGGGAGTGTGCTTACAAAGTTTGAAACTGATCGGTGGAGTTATAGGTAAAACCACAAATTGGCCTGTTATAGCGCCACCATGAGGCTGATTTCAAAAATTTGAAGTGGCATTTCTTCCTCGGCCTAGTGGGAACGTGTGTGTGCGATTTCATGATAATTGCACTTTGTGTTTGTGATTTGAGGCATTTTGTTCAAAACGGCTCAATCCTACAAACTTTGGAAGCCAATCTTAGCCAATCAGGATGGAATATGCAAAATCGGACAGATCCATGTCGATCACATGACTGTCGAGATACTGCCTACCGATTTGTATCTGTAAGAGTAGTGTACAGAAATGTGTTTTGCTAACATCGGCCTCATGGTGGCGCTAGAACAGGCCCATTCTGCCCATGTGGGGCAGAGGTTCTGAATTGGCATCCAGGGAGTGTGTGTGCTCATTTTGGCAGCAACCGGGCCAACGGCGCCGGAGATTAGGTGGTAACAAACTGCGAGGACGCACACGGACGCACGGACACACGGACGGACGGAGACGAAAACATACTCTCCCCCATGCCTTCGGCTGGGGGAGACAATGAAATACAATGAAATACAACCACCATAACGACTATATATCATTGTGTGTATCCCTGCACTTTTGACACCAAATGAATTCGATAGAAATACTGTACATGAACAGAGCAACTACCTTTAATTAGATTTGAATAAATTGCCATTTTATTTAAAGGAAAAGCTGCTCTTTCATGCAGAGAGAGGGAAAGGATTGAGAGGGAAATGATTGAGGATTTAGGGGATCATAAATCCACAATTAATGGGTGTCTTTCTCAAGGCAATGTCATCTGGCACAGTGATTGGTTTGATTGTTGTAACGCCCAAACCACACCTATGTATAATGTATATATGTATAATGTATAATAACGGGCAATCTCTCGAGACAAGAGTCAATGATGGCTACGCCACAGAAAAGGGACAAGTGGGCGGTCCCTTTTCGTGACGATGGCTAGCCAGATTGTGTAACGCAGGTGTTTTTAGGGATTTAGCAGGTCCCCAAAATAGCAACTTCTTCATGGGAACACCCCTTCCTAACTACTAAACCCCAAAATCTAGGAAATAGCATCTCCTAAATATTAATTGTCAGAATAGAGCCCTTTGAATCATACATGTATTCCTGCACAGTCTGCAGTCAAAGTCTGTGATCTTGGTACAGTATACCGGTATTTAGAACTACTATAGTACATACAAACAGAGCAACTACCTTTAAACACATTTGAAAAGCTGCTGCTATCTGTCACAAAGGTTTGTGTTCTACCATGTTACGCTACAGTATATACTGTACGTAGTATGATGTTCGTATGGCTTTGAAAGCTACAGTTTTCCTAAGCTAGATTGTAGCACAGCTCTGTTTACACATTCCTTTATTCCCTTTTAATTATGTATGCATTGTTTTGTTTTGGCTGCATTGCTTTGGAAATGTAAACTTCTGTTTTCTCATGCCAATAAAGTTCCAGAGAGAGAGAGAGAGAGAGAGAGAGAGAGAGAGAGAGAGAGAGAGAGAGAGAGAGAGAGAGAGAGAGAGAGAGAGAGAGAGAGCATTGAGGTAAGGGCTGGGGTAGTGTTCAATAAAGTCACTCATATACATATACAAACACATGCACTCTGTTAATGTGAACATGTATGTTCTTAAGTAATACATAAATAATTAATAATAAACTCTTGGAAGTTTTGGTTTGTTTATTAAACATCTCCTTTACTTTTACACGTGCTTTGTGACTAAACAGCATTTTCTAAATGTGGTTAGAAAGGAGTTGAGAAAATGCACACTGTGTTTTCTATTTGCAGGCAGAGATTAATGGTTTGTTTGCATTTCTTGTATGTCGTTCAACATTAAGTTGTCCCAAGACACACTATTTTGTATAAATACAGGAAACAGAACACAGATAAATATGCTCAAATCCTGAGGGATTGCTGTTCAGCTATGTGACCTTATGACCTTGAGATGAAATTACTGTTAGAAAGTGAATTCATATTTAGAAGTTCATCCATTTTTTTTGCTAGAGTAATGTTTTGAACTATTTTTGATTTGACTGTGCAGCTATTCAACTACATTTTAGTCAGGAACGTCAAAGTAGATTTAACCATTTATTGCAACAAATGGAATACAGTTAAACTTGGCGCTTAAGGGCTCCGCGTTCTGAGATGTTCTCTGAATATTGAACATGCATGCCTGCATTGCCTGCTAAGCAAAATCAGGGAACTTTAAGCAAAACCCCAAAAGTAGTACAATAGCAATACTTATGAATAGGTATTTATTTGAGCCTATGCCAGACTCTGATCAAAAGGTGGAGGCTGGGGTGGAGGAGGCAGCTAAGTAGCAGCGGATCCAAGACTTCGGATCAAACAAGCATAGCTATAGTGAATACAAGCCGTATTTAAAGGAGCCTCCCTACTGAGCGAGAGCTCTGTTTGGATAATGGCAGTGTGATGTAATGACCAGCAGATCTGTGAATGAGGAATAGGGAAAGGATCTGACTGACAGCTGATTACAGCTGAGGCGGGCGAGACTCACGTGTCCTGCATAAACTAACGCTATGCTTCATTTAGCTATTTGAGTTTGATGATGAGTATAATTTCCCAGGCCAACGATATTGGAAATGTGGGCTAAGTGGAATCTGTACATTAGGCCTAATCCTCTGAGTAATAATGATTGACCTAAACCACTTGATGTCATAAACATACAGTATATTTCTTATCTCAGTATCTCCCCCTCTTTACTCCTGCTCTTTTGGATCAGCCAAGACTATTTAAACGGCTTTAAAAACGTCTCAAATCCCATTTTTACCTACTTGCCGCCCCTGCAAAGAGACATCCTGTGTGGCACTTTGTTTAAAAATAAAAATGTACTATTTACAACTGAATTCAAATCAGCTTTTGATCTCCGATATGACTGCCCCCACTGTCTAAAAGTAAGATTTGCATTAACAAACTGTCTTTCTTGGTCTTTGTTCTCTTTATTGTCTCCACCATACAGCCATCACTGCTGATATTGCTGCTCAGTCAACATTTCAAAAGCACTGTATTTAAAAATATTGCTTATGATGACTATTAAATTATCACACTTTACTGTATGCTTTATTTTCACATTGGCAAATATGTCAGATTAATTCGTGCCAATAATTTCAAATAAGGCTAGTTTGTTAGTGACATTTTAGACTAAATTAATAGTAATCGGGTAGTTGTTTTCAGATCATCATTCAGTTGAATGTTTTTTAAATGATTACTACCTTCATGTTCCCTGCTATGTTTAATTCTCTCTCTCATTATGCAATGTAATTAGCATGGGGAAAGATGCATTAAAAATATTAATTCAGCACACAAGCATATGGTGGCCTTTATGTGATTGATCCATTTATTCAAATAAGCATGTGTTTCTAAGCTAAAGGCTATCACGTGACTATATTATCCAGATTAGTCAGCACCTAATTTCTTTTAAAATATTGAATTATGTACTGTACTGCATTATACTGTGTTTGGCCTGGTTAACTATTTATATAGCCTATATAAAAAAGGGGATCAGCTTCCCTGGTTGGCCAACGGAACCCAACCCATCAGCTTCACGGATTGGCAGATCTTTGCATCTGTAGTGGGTACTGCATTAGGTACAGGCTACTATGAGTCTCTGACAAAGGGTACTCTGACAACAAGTACATGTACAAGTACAAGTACAACACGTAGCCTACAAAGGGTATTGCATGAATGGGAGGGGCATGCATTCCCAATTTACTTCGTTCCCAACTTGCATCGTGCCCATTTATAAATGACCCATGTAATATCTAATGTTATTACAAGTAGGCTATACGGTAAGTAACGGGTACCACACTGGGTACTTTAACAAAGGGTTAATCAAGTACCCTGACCAGGGACGTGCTGGCCATTGGGAAAAGCTGCACAAAAGCACAAAAAGTAGTGAAAACAGCAGATCTACAAGCACACAACGCCTCGCAATAGATCGGCTGTTTTCACTAGTTTAAATCATTTTTAAAATGATAAATTCAAAACAAACGGTTTTGGACATAGGCCTACAAGGTTTCCACCCGACAACAACGAAATATAAGTAATGTAATTGGCTCACTGGCTTGTCACTTGTCATGATCTGAAATGGCAAATCTTTGAGTAGCAGCAGCGCTATAGAGAGAGATCTCTCTCTCTCTATGGTGTGCAATGAGGGCCTCTACAACTCTTTTTCCTGGGCTGAATCAGGGGCCCAGCATGTCCCTGACCCTGACAACAGTTACAACGGGTATTGCATAAGCAGGTGGGTCATGCATTTCCAACTTGCATGGTTCCTGAGTAGTTACTAGTTAAATAAATATTCAGAACGGTACCCCGTTCATGTCATATCGACAAGGATGGTAATTTGGACACATCCCATATTGATGAAAAGGGATCATTGTTAATTTACTATTCTCTGCCTATCAGCATGCAACTAAAATGGCAGTGAGTTGGCAGAAACAGCCATTGCACAACTTGTCATCAATGCCAAGCATTTAATGCTTGTTGCCAAGTTTGGCAACAAACACAATTTCATAAAGTCAAGAAAACATTCCCACTGACCAGATTTATCGACATGATGCTTTTTAAATTGGATTAAAAGCAAAGATTAAAAGTTGTTTTCATTCTGATTGTTATTCAAGTATCCTTCATCATAAACATTGAGCTGAACTTAAGACCTGAGGGAAACGACGGTAACAGCTGGGAAAGAGAGAGAGAAAAAACTGTTGACTGAAGAAAGACTTTATATTGCTTTGATTATCTCTTTATTTCTGACCAAGCCTGTTTTATTATGCTGTTAATCTTTTTATCGGAAAGCAAATAAAACTAAATCAAGGCGATGCAATTCTGTATTTGCCCTGCAGATGACAGCAGTAGCATAATCAAAACATGATGCAGACATACATGCACAAAAAATATATTTATTATTTCTTCCATTTTATATGATTTGTTATTTTGAAGTATTATACAGTACAGTAAATGCATTCTGCTTATTTCTTTGTATTCCCATATATGGCTCTGATCTTTTCATTGCTTTGCTCAACACACCATCACTACACCGGGAGCTTTAGATGCTTCGAGCTTGAGTGCTGCCACAAGAAACAAGCTATCAGCAGCCCTGTACCTGTGAAAAACAATACTGAAGGAAAAAATAAAAATCAATTTCGATCAAACTAGGGGACATTTCTTTTACAGTCGCACACAATTCCAATAAATGTCTCTGAGATTTGAACTGCTGAGAGGGGCAATTCAAGACCTGACCCCGTTCCCTGCGTTGCAGGGAGTGTTTCTGCACACAGGAAAGGTTCTGATACGACCACCAAATAAAATAAATAAATACAAGGCAGTGGCCATTCTGACATTACAGTATGTTATTTACAACTTTAACAGATGAAACGAGTACAGTATTTGTACACAAATTGGACATTTGTATGACAGGATTGCAAGCTGAGAAAAGTGATCTCATGTGTGCTGTACGTTTTCCATCAAGTTAAGCTGGACACCATGACAACCAGTCCAAGGCAATTTTTACGACATTTGGGACAGTATTTTTAGGAGAGTGGAACATTCAAGGACAGAAACTTTATTATAATTGGTAGAACCTCCTCTGAAAGCTCAGAGAGAGAGTATAGAGACATTGACTGTCAATACAGAACATGACACAGTGCTGTGGAAAGTGTGAGTTTTTTAATAACCTGTATTTATCCAGGGGAATGGTTTTGCTGAGCATGGATGCAATTTTTCAACAAGGCTTTTTTTTATAGTTGCATTCATGCACACATGGGACATGCCCAGTTCAAACACGTAGTCTGCTTTTAGCCAATGCAGCTCAACTGGAACAGCTAGGGATTAAGAGTCTTGCTCAGGGGCTCTTTGAGCAAGGCACTTTGGCCATACCGTTTACCTTAAGTTGTACGACAAAGTATAAAATAGGGCTTAAGTGCTTGAATTCAAACTTGAATGCCTGTTCTAAGGCTGTGTAAAAAGCCAGAAGGGCCATATATATCACCCATTTTAGCTGGCTTTTATTGGGCTTTCTTGGAAGTTGAAATCTTCTCATAAAGTCACTTTATATGACTTCAAAGTACTCAGGATAAAGAGAACAGGTCTGAGTCTGAGAGATGGCAAGCCCCCAGCTGCCCTAAAAAGCCTCCCGCAGAGACTCTCAGAATAGAGCGCTCTTGGCTATGGGAAAAAAATGCTAATCATTACCTAAGCCTGTGTATTACAAAGACATTTAACTATATGTACACCCTGACGTGAATACACACTCCTTTGCAAATATAACCAATTCAGTATACATTTGTCTTCCTCTGGCTGATACCGAAATCCCACATTAACAACCTTTGGTAAAGACATCCTATTCGTGCCTGGCAGCAGTGATGGTGATTTGGGGCGGTGCGGTGCGGGTGGGGATGCATGGGCCTTCAGGGGAGGGGGGTCGAGC
Organism: Nannobrachium achirus; assembly: GCF_963921795.1. Taxonomy (NCBI): domain Eukaryota; kingdom Metazoa; phylum Chordata; class Actinopteri; order Myctophiformes; family Myctophidae; genus Nannobrachium; species Nannobrachium achirus. Next base: position 38,092,367 of record NC_137811.1, on the reverse strand, counting down.
AGGGGGAGAGGCAGGTGCGAGGGTGGTGGAATGAAATTAAGTGAGAAAGACGTGAGTGAATTGTATTATGTGAGGAGAGGAACAGCTGGAAGACAGACAGGGCTGTTTGCTTTGTTTTTCATGCAGGTGGATGGAGCAGGAAGCATTGTGCTGGATCTCTGCGGAAAGGAGAACTGTGTGAACGTGTCCTTGGAGGATTATACAGCACATTTACCACAAGTCCTTGAAATGTCATATATGTCTGCTCTAGTTTCATTCAGCTTTACTGTATATGTATGGGAAGCCATACACAGCATCTTATCACCAGCCCAGCCATAATAATAATAATAATAATAATGTGATCGTTGTCAGTTATGCCGCCTGGTATTTATTTGTTATGCTTTGTAATCCCCTGCAAAAGATAAGTAAGCAGTTGCAGTCAGATGGACCATTTTCCGACAGCGGCATCCCGCGATGAGAGAGATGATTAGATGCTGCTTGCCCACGCAGTGATCTAAAGTTGATGCTGGAGTGCAATAGTGTGTATACGCCACCACATGAATATAAACTCACACACACACATACGCGTGTGTGCGCGCGCGCACGCACGCACGCACGCACGCACGCACGCACGCACGCACGCACGCACGCACGCACGCACGCACGCACGCACGCACACACACACACACACACACACACACACACACACACACACACACACACACACTGCATTGAATAAGCTTTTCAAGCACTCTGCAGGAAATCGTGTGATGGACCCTGCATATTTAATGAAATGTGTGGTTCTTTTTAGTCAGAGGAGGTCAGATATAGTATTTGAGGAGATAAAGTGGACGATAATGGGCAACAGTGCGCTTTTTTCCTCCAAAGCCAAATCACAATGAAGAGCACTGTCATTTATCTGCTCCTGACAAGCCCCCTACGCAGTGAATAATTAATGCACTGGGCTTTATGTATCTTCCTGGTCTGCCCTTGGAGCCTTTGTCTCAGGACAGTTGGAGTTCAGGCTGTGTACAACGATGCACAGTGACAGATGATAATATGCAATACACACAACAGTGTTTCATTCACCGTGGTGTTGAAAGATATTGGACAAAGCAGCACATTGTACTTTGAAATTGTGTTTAAGAGGCCAGACTATGTTGTTCCTTTTTCAGTATGAGAAATACATACTTGTAATGTAAAAGCCATAAGTGGGAAACCCATTCATAGTTGTGAAGCAAGGCAGAATTTCATGTAATGACTGTATACAAAAAAAGTAGGAATTCACTTAACTACACCATGCTAAATACAATACCATGCTAACTGTATACGGTATGTTCTACTTATATTAGCTCCAATGAGTCTACAAGGCCATTGTACAATAGGAACAGGAATATGTTTAAAGTAGCATGACCCTGTTGAAAGGTCCTACTGTCCAGTGTCCAGTATTACTCTTAAGCGTCATGTGCTATAATAATATGTTTTTTAACATGAACTTGAGACTTCGTTCACCTTAGCTATTACAGTAGTACTTCACTATCTCTCAGTCTCATGTGACAGTGATTTAGAGGAATTAAACTGTTGGGCCTCTGGCTCACAAAGCATGGATTCAACATGTCGTGTTTTTTCCTGTTCTTTTTTAAATCCTTTCTGAGGTCAAATATTTTAGAAGAACATGAGGAGAGCACAGCTGCCTTCACAACAAGCCAGCTGAGATAATCCTGCATACAAGGTTACCCCAAACCATCGGGTTTCCCCATTCCTCATATTAAAAAAAGAAAAGAAAAAAATAATGAATACAACCTTAATCCTCACCACATTGGCCTGTAGCTACTACATCTCTCGGTTTCTCTAATTCTTCATTTGATTTTAATACCTGACAAGCATGGATGGAGAGGATTTAAGTGGAATTAAGACAGACTGTTGTGCACCAACAATGTTTCCCTCTCTCTTCAAAATAATCGGAGAGTTTATTTTGTTTATCCGATGTTCACAGCTGTGGGGTCAGCTAATCTTCTTCTGACGCAGACCTCAATCCATCTTGACTGCACTAAGGAAATAAGGATTTATTTTTTTACTTTGGGGGGGGGGGGGGGGGGGGCAGTTGAGAAGAGCTAAGGCATTGTATCATGTCAAGTTGGATTGATATACTGTACTGCTACGCATTCTTGGTCCTATAAGAATTTGCGGAAATAATAAGAGACTTTTTGAGGTCTGTCCTTAAGTGTATAGGCTACTACAGGATATCTATCTATAAATGCGAGAAGTCTCTGCGTGTCTGTCTGTCTGTGTGTCTGTAATCCGCGTATCTCGAGAACCGTTCGTCCCACCGGCTTCAGATTCGGCACGCGCGTTCCCCGCCGCGGCACGGAGTGCAGTGCCGGGTCTCGACCCGACCCGACGCGCGGTTTTCCCGAACCGGCGAGAAACGTTCGGAATCTCCTTATGCGGGGTTGATTGTTGACATCAGGCTGTTCCGGAGGAAATCGGCGAAAGCTCTGACTCATTGTGACATCACTTCATAAAAGGCTCTGACATCACGTACGCCACATGAGTCAACAAAAAATCTCTGTGAGTGTGTATGTATGTATGTAATCCGCGTATCTCGAGAACCGTTCGTCCCACGGGCACGCGCGTTCTCCATATATGGGCATAAAATGAATGCCCCCATATATGGGCATAAAATGGATTGCAGACAGACAGATACAGATATCTCCATATATGGACATAAATGGACAGAGGCAAACAGATGGTCAAAGATCTCCATATATGGGCATAAAATGGACGCAGACAGACAGATACAGATATCTCCATATATGGGCATAAATGGACACAGGCAAACAGATGTTCAAAACGGGTCCTATGACAACAGGTATAATGAGGTTTGCATTAAAGGGGTAACCGGCACTGTGTCTGCAACACAGTTGGAGGCACAGACAGATACTCCATATATGGGCATAAAATGGACGCAGATAGACAGATATCTCCATATGTGGGCATAAAATGGACCCAGAACTATAACTGCAGTGATCTCCATATATGGACATAAAATGGACGCCGACAGACAGACAGACAGATACAGATATCTCCATATATGGGCATAAATGGACACAGGCAGACAGATGGTCAAAACGGGTCCTATGAAAACAGGTATAATGGGGTTTGCATTAAAGGGCGGGGCATTCATTCCCTATTTACATTGTTCCGAGTTGGCCAGGTCGCCGACTAGACGCTGGGCCGCCCGAAGGGCGGCCCAGCTTCTAGTACTGTATAATGCTAGAGAGCACAATACACATACCATTATAAGAATATATTATTCTTAGTCTAGAACTGCAGAATATAGGAGAAAGTGTACAATATTCCTTTCAAGAACATGCGAGTTCACCTCATTATAGAATGCCAGCTGATATATCTTCATGAAAGCATCATCAGGGATATCCTGCCAGACTGTTCTTAGTAGCCTCCCAGGACAACCAGGCACACTGTAATAAGGAAAGTTGCTTGATGTGACAGTGTAACAAGAAGTGTTTGAACGATCCGAAAAATGACAAAGCATTTTCCCCAGCCTCACAAGGCAGGAGTTATTCTGGTACTCTCCTGGCTTCTGAGCCACACGATCGAGATAGCGCCGCGGTTGACAGCCGGGAACATTGATTATCGTTCCCAGAAGTCGTCTGTGAAATAATCTGGGCTCAGAGGCTTACTGGAGATAATTGACCTCGACGTGCCCAAGGTTTTTATGTTCTTTTAAGAAGCAGGCACAGATATAGAGGTGGAAGTGTTAAGAGTGACACCGGCCTAATCCACAGGTACTGCTGAGTCTCATTTGTCTTCCATTCTGTTCTGATCTGACCCTTCCTTATCAGGGGAATTACCCTTGATCAAGTTAGGACGTTTTTGATCCATGCTACTGTTTATAGGGAGAAATCCAGTCTTTGCTGACCAAAGTGCAGTGTGTGAGGGGTGCTCTCCCCTTTTCTTTACTTCAACTGATAGTGTGGATTCTTAAAATCCTGCAAAAAACACAATACATACGATCAAATGTGGGTCCCATCCTAATTTACAGTACACTTTAAGACAGAATAAGACATAATAAAGCCATAATAAGAAATAATGTGTTGGTAATTAGAACTAATATGTTTTATTATACAGAAACACAGAATAGAATAGTAGTGTTGTAGTCGAGTCCACCTAAAGCGAGTCCAAGTCAAGTCCAAGTCTTATGGGGTTCGAGTCCGAGTCGAGTCCGAGACAAGAGCCCCTGGGAGGGGGTCGAGTCCGAGTCGAGTCCGAGACCAATGGGAGGCGAGTCCGAGTCAAGTCCGAGACCAATGGGAGGCGAGACCGAGCCGAGTCCAGTTTTTTTTTTTCTGTTTTTTTTATAGGTAGTCTGCAGAAAACAATATTTTTTTGTTTGTTTCTTGTTTTATTTTTATGTTTTCATTTTTTTCGGACACACACACACACACACACACACACACACACACACACACACACACACACACACACACACACACACACACACACACACACACAATGCAAGAACCCCCCCGTTCATGTGCATTCACCTGTCTGGTGTTTCCGACCAATACCTTTCAAATTAATGGCTTGTCTTCAAATTAAATCAATAGGTGTCCCCAAATTACCTTTGGTTGCTGTCAATGCTGTGGTTTAGGTTTGAGTGAGTTTTATGGAGAGGTAGTTTTTCCCATACCAATTTTCTGTCTAAGAACTAGACATTTGAGTTGCTACATTGCTACAATTACATTTTCCCCCAGGCAGAGAACAAGAACTTTACTGTACAAATAAGACTTGGCATATACTGTAGTACAATATCCCAAATCACAGACGATAATTAGGCCTCTCCAGTCTAATATATCATGATATGGATATAATATTGATGCCCAAGCACCAAAAGGCCAATTGATAACAAAAATAATATTATTTAAAAAAGAATTATAGGTCTACTACTGTAATCTATAACATTTTTAAACATTGCTGTTATAGTTACATTGAAATAGAGCATGCATGATTATAGCAAAACGTTTTTCAAACAAAATCTTATCTTAATATTTTATTTTGACTAAAAGCTAAAATAAATAAATAAGGTTTTCCCATTCAAACACATAGCAGTACGTGCCTGTCTGCATTTCATTGTTTAAGGTAAGAAATGTAGGCTATGTCATTAGTCTGATGCCTTTCAAGTATATACAAGGCAAAACAATACCCCATGTCACTGCTTGATTCGTTTTAACCTCTCTACAGGGACTTACAATGATACACATCTCTCTGTTGATCAGTGCACTTTAAAACTTTTCGACGAGGCTTGCATAACGAGTAATAGACTACACCTGGAAATACAAAAAGAAAATTCTTAATCCAGCGTTGCGGGTGGATTAAACTACACATAACCACAAAGGCTTGTGTTTGGAAGCTGTTTTTACTACAACAAGGACTTATTTATTTGGGGACACAAGGATATCCTGCAGGTAAGAGGAAAGTGGACTGTTGTGCTGTTGTCTGTTTGGCGAAAAAAATAACTTCTGGGAAGATTAGTTGCTTGCTGCTGTGCTGAGCGGGGGGCTCTACGTGTGTGTGCCTAACTGCCTGTGTGTGCGTGCGTGCTACTACTGTGTGCCTATCAGATGCGCGTCAGAATGCTCCGTTACTTAACAAGGCAGCTCTCTTAATGTTAACGTGACTGCGCTCATATATGGATATAACATTTATTCCATTGCATTGTTGTGACTCGACTCGAGTGGACTCGGTGGGGGGCGAGTCCAAGTCAAATTAGACCGAGACCGAGACGAGTCCAAGTCAAATTAAGGGCGAGACCGAGACGAGACCGAGTCAGTGAAAATTCGGACTCGAGTCCTGACTCCTGACTCGAGACGAGTCATTGACTCGAGTACTACAACACTATAGAATAGCATTAAGAGCGGATACATTCTCTGGTACCGTCACCTGTAGGACCGGCAGTAGGACCGGCAGTAGGACCGGCGGCCGCCACACTGACCGGCAGGTCCCGTCGCGGTAAACTGCCGGTCCGTGCGAAGGTGGCTGCTGCGGCAGTTACCAGCGATGCCGGTCCTACCTACAGTTCCGTGGCTAACGCCCGGCGATGCAGCATGACTGACGGTCAAACTGACGGTCGGCAGGTGCCTGTGCCAGAGAATGTATTCGCTCTTTCTGCTATTCTGTCTTTGTTTCTGTCTAATAAAACATATTAGTTCTAATTACCAACACATTGTTTCTTATTATGGCTTTATTATGTCTTATTCTGTCTTAAAGTGTACTGTAAATTAGGATGGGACCCAAATGTGTTTGTGTCAATGACTAAGTAAGCATTCAGTTATCCACTTCTGAAAAGATTCTACAGATTCATTGTTTTTGTCTCAATTCAGGGTTTCTCAAATAAGCTACGTCCCCTATACTGCAACAGACTGCATTGACACAGGCCAATTGAGAATTATTAAAACACCACTCTTCTTAGCCTGAATCTCACCCCACTATATAGCAGAAAGGCAATCCATTCATAGCCATTTTCCTTGTTACCCCCCACCCCCGCCCCTCCACACACACACGCACGCACGCACGCACGCACGCACGCACTCACTCACTCACTCACTCACTCACTCACACACACACACACACACACACACACACACACACACACACACACACACACACACACACACACACACACACACACACACACACACACACACACACACACCCCTCCATAGCCAATTGTTTACTGAGGCAATAGTGTTTAAGTGCCTTTACTGAAGGACAGCTGCAGCGCTGTCCTCTCCGGGGAAACACATTAATGCAGCAATGATCTTACTGCCAAAACAACTGGCCTCCTCCTCACCAGATATCCCCTCCAGCTAATGCACTGTCTGCCAATGCACCAGGGCACATAAAGAACCTCAACGA